>NC_137625.1:31956225-31963725 GCF_963280865.1 Gymnoscopelus braueri | reverse complement strand
GCCCTGGAGGAAGGACCTCCAACAACCTGCCGCCTCCCCGGCTGTGTGCAGCTCCAGCAGGAGGTCAAAACCCTGCGAAAAGTGAACCTCCTGCTGCGCAGGGAACTGTCAAAACTTCAAAAGGAGGTACAGACTTTTGGTACAATTAAGTACAGAGAAGCATATTGCAACCAATTGTATTATTACGTGTAAGTGCCCAAAGTTTAAAGAAGGTGGTCAAATTAACTGAATCTGAAAAAATAGTGTAAGCGTGCCAGAAGTTGAAAGAAAGTGTTCAAATTAACTGAATCTGAAGCAATAATGTAAGAGTGCCTGAAGTTGAAAGGAAGTGCTCAAATTAACTGAATCTGAAGCAATTGTGTAAGAGTGCCTGAAGTTGAAAGAAAGTGATCAAATTAACTGAATCTGAAGCAAAATAGTGTAAGAGTGCCTGAAGTTGAAAGAAAGTGATCAAATTAACTGAATATGAAGCAATAGTGTAAGAGTGCCTGAAGTTGAAATAATGTGGTCTAAAGAACTGAACGTGGTGCTTTGCCAGCTAGTGAAAATTGATTAGTTGTTATAATACAACTAATTGTAAATGGCAACTAATTTAGTTTTCTGTGGGGGGAAGCGGGAGCAGGGGTACCAGATCTCCGAAGAGGAGGAGCAGCAGGCAGTTGAGGAGGAGGAGGAGGAGGAGGAGGAGTGGCAAGAAGAAGAACAGGCTAACCCACCACCGGTATTTCATACTCTACATAGCGTACACTCCACAATTTATCTTGCCAAATGAACTGAAGTTGAAGCAATTGTTTAACGGTGCCTAAAGTGGAATACTGAAAATGGAAAATGGAATACTGCTACCAATTTTAAATTCTGGTGTGTTCACTCCGTCTTTCAGCCCGTAGTCCAGCCAGATCCCCCCAGAAGGTCAGAAGGCCGGAAGGGCACTGGGAAAACAGTCCGGGCCGCACGTTCTTCCACAGAGGAAGACAATGTAGAAGTCCCGGAAAAGAAGGTGCGACTGCTGCTGAAGGACCACTGGTATTTCATACCCTACATTGTGTACCCCCCCCCCCCCCAATTATGCTTGTAAAGGTCACACAATTTGTGGAAAATGTATTTTGGGGGAAAATGGAATACTGCTCCCAATTCTGGTGTGTTCACTCCATCTTTCCAGCCCCAAGATCCCGATCCTCCTACAGAAGAGACGCCAACGGGCCTCAGACGCCATTCTGAGGCCGGTTCCTCCAGGAAGAGGAAGAGACGTGAGGACGAGTCTTCTCTACCGGTATTTCATACTCTACATTGTGTACATTCCACAATTTATCTTGCCAAATGAACTGAAGTTGAAGTAATGGTGTAAGATTGCCCGAAGTTGAAAGGAGGTAGTCGAATGAACTGAAGCAATAAAGTAAAGGTACATACAATGTCTTAAAAACCTTACTTCGCACCATGATTTCGGTGTGTTCACTTCACTCCCTCTTTCCAGCCCCAAGTTCCCGATCTTACCGAAGCATCTCACAGCAAGAGACGCCATGGCCGTTCCTCCAAGAAGAGGAAGAGACGTGAGGACGAGTCGTCTCTAACGCTATTTCGTACTCTACATTGTGTACATTCCACAATTTATCTTGCCAAATGAACTGAAGTTGAAGCAATGGTGTAAGAGTGCTCGAAGTTGAAAGGAGGTAGTCGAATGATCTGAAGCAATAAAGTAAAGGTGCATGCAATGTCTTAACAACCTTACTTCGCACCATGATTCTGGTGTGTTCACTCCCTCTTTCCAGCCCCAAGTTCCCGATCCTTCCACAGCTTCAAAGAAGAAGAGGTAGTCGAATGAACTGAAAAAATAAAGTAAAGGTACATACAATGTCTTAACAACCTTACTTCGCACCCTGATTCTGGTGTGTTCACTCCCTCTTTCAGCCCTCGGATAAACGCCCGGAGACCCGAGCCTATGGGCAAGGGCTTTCGGGTAAGCCACTGGCTGCCCTGATCCAGCAGCAGTTCCCCCCCAAGAGAACAAGCTGGAAAAAGCTACAAACAATGGATGAAGCGGAGGATTCTGCTTCCTCAGCCATTGTCATCTCGTCAGATAGCTCTGAAGATAGCTCTGGAGAAGGTAAGATTGAATCAATTGCAACTTGTAGTTCCCTCTCACCTATCCCAGCCACTAATCTCTTTATCTCTTTATGCTTTAATTTAATTCCTCACAGAGTGGGACATAAGCAAGGAGAAGGAGCAAGTAGCAAGAAGCTACTCTCCTGATTCATTTGGAGATAGTGAGGAGAGCCCACGTCGCCCGTCCACTCCCCCCTCGGGTCACCAGCCCCCATTCTCAGCAGAGGATGCTGGGGAAGGTGGCGATCCAACTGGCTTCTCCCCTGATGATGAGGAGAGCTCTGGGGAAGGTAAGATTGAATCAAGTGCAACTTGTAGTTCCCTCTCACCTATCCCAGCCACTAAACTCTTTATGCTTTAATTTAATTCCTCCCAGTGAGGGATGCAAGTATAGGCAAGGATCACCGGCCCACTCGACCCGGCTCACTCACCTCTCCCTCCCTTGCACCCCCCTCTGCACATTCACCCCTCGCTCCTCCACCGCCCTCCACGCTTGCACAGCCTTCCACTCCCGCACCCCTCCCTGCGCCGTCTCCCCTCAAATACACGGGCCGGTACCCACAGTACGTGGCCATATTTGAGGGGGTGGGCAAGGGGTCACCCATGCGGCACCAGAAAATTGGTGAACGCTGCGGTAACAAAACATTTTTTTTCATGTTTATAAATTCCTGATTGGATTTACCTATTCAAGGCCGAGGCAAACTGAATCTTAACATGTTTATATCTGTCTCTCTCTCGACAGACCTGGTGAGGAAGTGGCTGGAGTTCATGCAGCTGACGGACCGGCAGCCCAAGCCAAAAGAGAACGCCACGTCATCGTATGGGCGCGTTCGGGCCCTCATCAAATACTTTATGATGGGGTGGGAGGACGCTAGCAGGGGCGGCGCCTTTTATCAGTGGACGTTCCTCAACAACATTGAACATCTTAAGCGGTAAGTATAGTTTACACAACGTTTAGAGTGCCCAGAGTTGAAAGGTGGTCGAATTAACTGAATCTGAGGAAATAGTGTAAGAGTGCCTAAAGTTGAAAGAAGGTGGTCAAATTATCTGAAACTGAAGAAATAGTGCAAGAGTGCCTAAAGTTGAAAGAAGGTGGTCAAATTAACTGGATCTGAAGAAATGGTGTAAGAGTGCCTAAAGTTGAAAGGAGGTGGTCAAATTAACGGCCATTGTCTCTCAAGCTGAAGATTGTCTCTCAAGCTGACTGCATTCTTTTTCAGCCTGGAAGAAGTGCTCGACCGTGCGAAAAAGAAGCTGACCACCAAGATCAAATTCTACACAGACTTTGCCAAGTTCCTCCACTATTTCCTTTTGGAGAGGCCAGAGTCAGCCCGGATCAAGGAAGTGCACGCTTTCTCATCAAGCGAGTCCAGGCCATTAGTAAGGGCCTCAGTAAGGAGTTGGCCGTATGGCAGACTGGGGTAAGGACTTCCTTTTGCTACAAAAGTGGGTGACCCCTGACAGGTCTGCACTCTGATCTTTCAATATGTTGTTCCCAGTCCCAAAAAGAGCCTATATGTCTTATCCTAGACGTCTAGGCCCTAAGAGGGCCCACTGGTGACTGTTTCAACTAAGGGTTAGTCTACGTGTAAGTGTCATAAGTTGAAAGAAGGTGGTCTAATGAACTGAAATTGAAGCAATGGTGTAAGAGTAACCAAAGTTGAAAGATGGTGGTATGAACTGAAATTGAAGCAATGGTGTAATAGTGCCCAAAGTTGAAAGATGGTGGTATGAACTGAAATTGGTCAAATGAGCTGAAGTTGGTGTTTTACCCCTGGGGGCCGTTCAAATGCTTGCATTGAGAAAGATCACAGATTGAATCATTTGTCTTAACTTTTTGCTTTCAAGGTCAAGGCACAAAAGGAGAGGGACCTCATCCCACAAGAGGTCATAGCCACCTGCAAGGAGAGGAGCAGGGAGATGATTCCGAAAATTCTGGGTAACTTTTTAAATACATCTCTGCTTAATGTAGTTATGTGATAAGTCAAATGTAGTAATAAACATTTTCTGCTATATCTAATCAATGTTTGTTCTACATTTTACAGCCGAGCTGGATGCTGCCCCTCCCGCCCACACTAGAAGAGTGGGCGGGTTCATGGCCGTGGCCAACCGATTATATGGCTACCTGGGGGCCTACATTTTTTCCCTCTATGGAAAACGGACGAGCGCCCTACAGAGGCTCCAGATCCAAGAGCTGGAGGAGGCTATTGGAGATGAAGAGAAGGGCTACCTCATCAACGTGAGTTAATTATTATTATTATTATTATTATTATTGTTATTATGACTTTCTTTCAAGCCCTGACTTGGATAGATACCCTCATCTCTTTCTCTCACCAGGTTAAGGAGGGGAAAACTAATGACAAGCATGGGTATGACCAGATTTACCTTTTGGCCGACGAGTATTCCTGTCTCGTGAAGTTCCACGAGCTAAGGAAGAAAAAGCTGACAAAGACTGGGCCTGTGAAGTACCTTCTGACAAACACGGGCAAGGGTGAGGTCCGCCTGGTCAATAATGTGAGGGACGCCTGGGCGGAGATGGGCCTGCCTGGATCGCCGGATACAATGGCCATAAGAACGGCAGTGTGCACATATGTGAGTTAAGAGTTGTGCTTTCTTGTTGGCTTTCTAGGAGATATGAATTGATTTGCAACTCTTTTTTGCTTCTCTTTGTATGAGCAAATTGGACTTTGTGAAGTGCTTTGTATATCCATTGAGTACAAAAGGTGCTATACAAATAAGTGGATTGGATCTGTTCTTCTGTTTTCAGAACATGGAGACTACGCCACAGGCGGCCCAGAAGTACGTGGCGGATTTCATGAATCACTCTGTCGACTCGCACAAGAGGTAAGTTACTCTGAAGAAAATACTTACCTGGATAAATCAATCAAACAATCAGTCAATGAATATTGACCATCAATTATTTTGCATGTCTTCTATCCAAAGGTTCTACGCGATGTACGCGAACCTCCGGAGGGCTCAGGAGGTCCGCGAGGTTTTCATGCGGATCTCAGCCCATGAGTTCCAATACCAGAGCAAGGACGATCCGAAGACGGGTTCTCCTACCAAGACTGCTGGAAAGCCGAGACTTGGAGAGTCAACAAAACCCTGGACCATCAAATTCAAACGCCAGGCCTGCAGACGGACCGCAGGAAGAAGAGATGCCAATCCCACGAAGATCAAACAAAAGCAGAAGGAAAAGAAGGAGGGAGAGGGAACCCGAACCGGTCGAGGAAGAGGTACTTCCACCCGCGAGCATTCCACCTACTCTCAGAATCCCTTTAGTATCAACAGTAGTCTGTCCACTCTGCAATTTACTAATACCGGCAAGAGGAAAAGTGCAAGCTCACTTCGATAAAATACACAAAGACATAGCCGTGGGAGTTCACGTGCCCCAAATGTGGGAAACCCGCAAAGAGATGCCACCCGATAGCTTGTCACATCCCGAAATGCAAGGCGGATGGGCTCCACTCCGATAAGAGGAGCGGGAATGGATTGCGAGCACTGCGACGGACGGTTTGCTGGGGCAGCGGCCCGCACACTGCATATGCGAAAATTTCATAACCCGGAGTTCCTGGAAAGCAAAAGGATTGAACAGAGAAAACTACAAGCTGCCAGATTACTCAAACGCTTGTGGAAACCGGAAGAGGTGAAGGTAATCGAACAATCACTACTAACTCCAGGAGAAGTCCCCCTGGATACACTCTGGGAAAGACTCAGAAAGTCTAAGTCTAAGGAACAGATCAGAGAAAGAATTCGGAATATCAGGCTTCGAAACGCCCGAGCTACCCTAGCTGCAGGGGCTAATGCCCAAAAGCGGGCAGACGTAATCAGGGAGCTGGAAAGTGACAGCGGCGAGAAAAGAATAACGAGACTGGTAAGAGGAAAACTAAGGCAACAAGTAGCGAAAGAGGGACGGAAAGGCCTGTGCCTAGGGAACGTTGGAGGCCACGAGATCTTTCTGCTACTACGGGAGTGCACGCCAGAGGAGATTGAAAGTCAAAGTCGGGACATCGTCAACGGATTATCCGGGAAGAAAGCATATGATACAAGGCCGAATGAAAGGAACAAAAAGATCATAAGATATCCGAGAAAATGCTGAGGGAGGAACAATTTGATCAAGTTCATGAAGGAACTAAGAAGGAAAGGCATTAGCCACCTTTATACTAGATAATACTACGGATTCGGAGTGTCAATTGGACCCTAAAGATATCCTACAAGTCTATGGACAGAAATGGTCCACCATTAGGCCCTTTAGGGGACTAGGAAAGTTTGAGAGCGGTGGCAGCGCCGATAACTCCCACTTCAGCAGCCTAATTCAACCAGAGGAGGTATTCAAAAGGAGAGAAAAAATGAAGGACTCGGCTACAGGGTTGGACGAGATCCAGCTAGAGGACATTTTCAACTGGGACCCGGATGGAACAAATTTGGCTAAACTATTCAATACATGGCTAATAGCTGGAGTGGTGCCGAGTGCATTCAAAGCAAACAGGACCACGCTAATTCCTAAAGCGGTGGATAAGGCACAGCTAAATGACGTAAACAACTGGCGCCCCCATAACGATCGGATCCATCATACTCAGGTTGTTCGCCAAGATAATACACAAGAGGCTGGAAAAGACATGCACCACGCACGTCAGGCAGAGAGGATTCATAGAGGCAGAAGGGTGCGCAGAAAATATCCTGGTCCTCAACGGCCTCATAAGGCTATGCAAAGAAGAAAAACGAACCCTGGGAGTAGTCTTCATAGACTTTGCAAAATCTTTCGACTCGGTATCGCACGAGCACCTCTGGGAATCTCTCGAGAGAAGAGAGGTGGACCGACATGTAGTACAACTGCTTAAATCTCTATACGAGGGATGTTCAACTCGGGTCAAAACCAGGAATTTCTTTACCTCAAGCATCCCTCTGAAAGTAGGAGTGAAGCAGGGCTGCCCGCTATCTCCCTTACTGTTCAATTTAGCAGTTGATCCTCTGATAAGGACCTTGGAAGCTCTCGGATCAGGATTGAAACACATCGGGAATCCAAACTCATTGATGAAAGTCACCTCGATGGCATTTGCGGACGACCTTGTCCTACTCAGCGACTCGGTGGAAGGAATGAACCTAAATCTGGCCATCCTTCAGTCATTTAGTAACCTAACGGGCTTAGAAGTGCAGCCGAAAAAGTGTAGCGGCTTCTTCCTGAACTTTGAAAAAGGGACCTACGTGCTCAATGAAGATGTAAACTGGGCATTGAACGGCACAAAACTAAAACTAATAGGCTATGGTGAAGACACCAAATATCTGGGAATAAAAATAAACCCATGGGAGGGTGCAGTACCACCTGCGTGTGGAGAGAAAATTCAGGAATGGATCACAGCGATCGACGCCAAACCCCTGAGGGCAACAGAGAAGGTAGAG
>NC_137625.1:31846225-31951225 GCF_963280865.1 Gymnoscopelus braueri | reverse complement strand
ACAACACTATCCAGAAGGACGGTTCTATACACGGTTGATCATGTGAGGAACTTCTTCAGCACGAAGTATAAGGAACCAGAAAAGAAGGAGAAAAGAAAGGTAAGCGATTGGAGCCGCAAGTTATTTAAAAAGAGAAATGTATATTTAATCACTATGTTATATATCCTGTCAGTTGCATTAGGCCTGAACGGTTGGTGAGGCGTATAGGAACTGGGACTACCAAAGCCTCGGCACACAACTAGACGTGCTGTTACCGACTGGTGCCGTGTCGGGGCGATGATGACCCCAGTGAACCCTATAAGTCTGCACATAATGCTGAGATGCGAAGTGTCCTGAATGACTAAAGTCATATGGGTCGGCAACGAGGAGGGCAGGACACTACTAAAGAACTGTGTGGAGGATCGTGGTTAAGAGGGAAGGCTCCGGTTTGTACGTCCCGGGCGCTCAAAACAGTTGCGTGAGGCGGTCTGGTCCTTTGGCAGGACCGACTGCGATTCCCGCCCGAGTGTTATCCCTGTTCTCCGCTGCATACTCTGCGTAGACCGTTGAATAACGGACCCCTCTGTCAGTGAACCCCGAATAATCAGGGGCTCCAAGAGTGTTGGAGGGGGCGATGTGATATATGCGTGAAGGTGGTGGTCTTAGGGATAGCACGGGTAATCGGCGGGAGTAGATATGACTCTGATTAAGCCAAATGCCTCGTCATCTAATTAGTGAAGCGCATGAATGGATTAACGAGATTCCCACTGTCCCTACCTGCTTACTTAGTAAATACAGGCCAGGGTGCAAGACCCGCTGTACTAGTTAACAAGATGGAAGCCGCAAGAGATACACCTGATCCAACCGAGCCAATAGCGGAGACTCGCTACAGTCTGCCTCTGGAGGCCTACTCAGAATCTCTAGGAGAGACCTCCGGATTCCTAAAAGAGGATCAAGAGCGATTTGAAGACAAGTTCTTCTACCAAGGCTGCTGGAAAACTTGGACAGAGAGATCCAACAAAACCCTGGACCATCGAACTCAAACACCAGGCCTGTAGACGGACCGCAGGAAGAAGATATGCCAATATCACGTCGAACAAAAAAAGGAGAGAAGAGGAAGAGGAGAGAGAGCGGACGGATCGTAGTCGCAGAAGAGGTAACTCCACCTGCAAGTCTTCCGCCGACTCTCAGAATCCCTCTGGTACCAACGGTTGTCTGTCCACTTTGTAACTTAATACTTCCAGCAAGAGGGAAAGTGCAGACTCATTTTGATAAACTACACAAAGATATAGACATAGAATATACATGTCCTAAATGTGGAAAGAGTGCGAAAAGATGTCACCCGGTAGCCTGCCACATCCCGAAGTGCAAGGCGGATGGGTCCACCCCGATAAGAGGAGCAGGAATAGATTGTGATCACTGCGATAATCGTTTCGCAGGAGAGGCGGCCCGCACGCTGCATATGAAAAGAGTCCACAACTTGGAATACAAGGAAAAGAAGAGGAACGAACAAAGGAAACTACAGGCTGCCAAACTGCTCAAACGCTTGTGGAAACCGGAGGAAATGCAGATGATCGAACAATCTCTGTCAGCACCAGGAAGAGTCCCCCTGGAATTACTGTGGACAAGACTTGGAAAGTCTAAGTCCAAGGAACAGATTAAGGAAAGGATCAGGAACGTCAGGCAGAGGAGCGCCCGAGCCGCTCTAACTGCAGGAGTCAATGCCCAACAAAGAGCGGACATAGTATGGGAGCTAGAAGTGAGTAACGATGCCAAAATAGTACCACGATTGGTAAGAGGGAAACTGAGACGGCAAGTGGCGAAAGAGGGCCGGCTAGGCCTATGCCTAGGTAACGTCATGGGTCGAGAAGTGTTCCTTACACTACAGGATTGTATGCCGGAGGAAGTAGCCAGCCGTGGTCGGTCAATAATCAGCGAATTGTCCAGCGGCAAGGCTGGAGAGGAGAGAGTGAAAAAGGATAAAAAGTTGCAAAGGTTCACCAGCAGGAACACGGAGAAAATGAACCTGAAAAAGTACATGAAGGATCTAAGACGAAAGGGCAGACGTCAACTGGCGGCCTTTGTACTAGATAACGCCACATACTCGGAGTGTCACTTAGACCCAGAGGACATATTGCGAGTCTATGGACAAAAATGGTCTACCATTAAGTCTTTTGGTGGACTAGGGAACTTTGAAAGTGGGGAGAGGGCCAATAACTCCCACTTCAGTAGCATAATTCAACCAGAAGAGGTTGAAAAGAAGATGAAAAAGATGAAGGAATCGGCTGCAGGGCCTGATGAGATCCAATTGGATGACTTGTTCAATTGGGATCCAGCTGGGATAGAGTTGGCAAAGCTCTTCAACACATGGCTAATAGCTGGAATTGTACCCGACGCCTTCAAATCAAACAATACCACATTGATTCCCAAAGCGGTTGATAAAACGCTACTAAATGATGTAAACAATTGGCGCCCTATAACGATTGGGTCCATTATTTTAAGGCTTTTCACCAAGGTAATTCACAAGAGGCTACAAAAGGCCTGCTGTACGCATTACAGACAAAGAGGGTTCATTCAGGCGGAAGGGTGCGCAGAGAACATTCTGATCCTCAATGGCCTCATACAGATGTGTAAAAATGAAAAGAGAGCTCTGGGAGTAGTCTTTATTGACTTTGCAAAAGCATTCGACTCTGTGTCGCACCAACACCTTTGGGAATCCCTGGAGAAGAGAGGAGTAGACCGCCACGTGATACAGCTACTAAAATCTCTCTACGAAGGGTCAGGACCAAGAAATCATTTACTGCTGCAATCCCAATGAAGGTGGGAGTGAAACAGGGTTGCCCGCTGTCTCCCCTGCTGTTCAATATGGCTATAGATCCTTTAATAAGGACCCTAGAAACACTCGGATCAGGACTAAAGGACATTGAGAATCAAATCTCGCAGGTGAAAGTCACCTCGATGGCATTTGCGGACGACCTAGTACTACTTAGCGACTCGGAAGAGGGGATGAATCTCAATTTGGCTATCCTCCAGTCATTTAGTGGACTAACGGGTCTTGAAGTACAGCCGAAAAAGTGTAGCAGCTTCTTCCTGAACTTTGAGACCTTTGTGCTCAACGAGGGAGTAAACTGGGCATTAAATGGCACAAAACTTAAACTCATTAACTATGGTGAAGACACCAAATACTTGGGTATTAAATTAAACCCATGGGAGGGTGCGGTGCCACCCGAATGTGAAGGAAAATTACAGGAATGGATCACGGCGATTGGAGCCAAACCGTTAAGGGCGACGGAAAAGGTAGAACTGCTGAATATTCATGCCATACCCAGGGTGTTCTACCAAGCGGATCTGACAGAAACGACTCGAGAAGAGCTAGGTTCGGCGGACAGGCTAATCAGGAGGACAGTGAAGCAGTGGTTGTCCCTACACTCTAGCACCTGTGATGGCTTACTATATACGAAAACGGCCTGGGGTGGACTGGGAGTCCATAACCTAGGACGAGTCCTACCCTCGATGCAAGTCCGTAGGTTGCACAGACTCAGCGCTTCCTCGGATATCGTGACAAGAATCCTAGTGAAAAAAGGAGGAGGAAAAGCTAAACTGAAAATAATGTGGTTGCTATCAGGTGGAAAGTTAGATAAGCTTCCAACCTGGGGAAAAAGAGAGACTGGAAACACAGCCAGGGGACAGCCCAGCCTTGGCTAAGTCAGCAAAACCCATGAACTGGAGGAGAGAGGAGTTTGAATAATGGCAAAAGCTACCAGTCCAAGGGCTAGGAATCAAAGGGTTCAAGCAAGACAAAATCTCTAATGACTGGCTCCTTACCCCGGCAGAAGGCTTCACACAGGGAAACTTCATGTCAGCACTGAGACTAAGGGCCAATGTAGTACCCACAAATGAAGCTTTAGCCAGAGGAAGAAGCGATCGAGATAAAAAGTGCAGACGGTGCAGCTGGAAGTCTGAAACACTCAGACATGTAGTAGGAGCCTGCCGAAAGGTCTACAGAAGCAGACTATTGAGACACAATAAAATCTGTAGACACTTGGCAACAAACGCCTGGGCCTGGCCTCTGCCGGGTCCAAGGCGTTAAGTCCATGATAGTCCTATGGGCGCGCCAGGCCGTTGGTACCACCAGGTCCACGCGGTGCTTTGGCCGCGGCCTGCCACTCCACTTAACGCCCGCCGAGGGGTGCTTAAGAGTGGGTCCGCGGGACCGGCCGGTGAGCCGGGTCCAACGCGCTAAGTCCAGAATAGTCCCATGGGCGCTCGTCGCCGTTTGTACCACCAGGTCCACGCGGTGCTTTGGCCGCGGCCTGCCACTCAACTTAACGCCTGCCGAGGGGTGCTTAAGAGTGGGTCCACGGGACCGCCTGGAGAGCCGGGTGTCCCCCGGAGGCGTGGGTCCCCTGGACTGGAGCGAGTACCCAGCTTGTAAAAACAGAATTTGCAGTGGTGGATCTCATGAATGGTATAGCATGAATGGTATAACATACAATTCACCACATGAACACAAACAATTGTGCAGAAAATGAAAAACTATTTAGTTAATCCAGTTGTCCTTTCTTATATTACATTGCAATGAAAAACTTTGTTTGGCCCACATATTTGTGAGTTGTTTGTTAAAGTTAAAACATTGTGTGTATCCCCCCAAACGAGTAGCAGCATTTTCAGACCACTTAAAAAAACTTGCTAGGGGTATGCAACGGGGTCTGTGAGAGAAAGCAGAACATGGAAATAATTGTTTTAACGTTATGTTTAATGAAATAAACTAACTTTGCATGAACCTGCTGATTTCTATTTGTAAGAGTTAAACTAAAAATAAAATAAAAACTTGTATTTGAATTATGGTATTTTAGTTGTAGTCCTAAATGTAGTGTACTACAGCAACCAGACAACTCCCTTGATGTCCAGTCTTTTTTTGTAGTTGCACAACAACTAGGACTACTCCGTTGATGATTGGCCAATGTGAGACACCTGTGACAAACATTTCAGTGGCCATTCCAAGTGATGACTGCTCCCTATGATGAATTGACTTGTTAGTTCATGCCTGAAGTAGTTCAACTTTAGTTCACTTTTCTGTTTGACTTCAAACATAGACATCAAAACTGGGCTGAAATGTCATGACCCCAGTTTAACATAAATCTGCTCTGAAGGCAAACTAAAGTCATTTTCTTCAAGTCATATTCTTCAAAGATGTTATTCAAACCAGTGGCTCTCAAACATTTATATGTCATGGACCCCCAAATTAAAATATATTTGGCCACAGACTCCAATTTGAAGATATTTTGTGCCAGAGACCCACATACGATTTGTGGATCATGCAGTGATCATGCAGCCCAGTCACTACTTTTTGGACTTGTTTTTGTAGAACTGTCTGCTTTTTACTCTCGCATTATCAGCTGACAGCATTGGTACCAGCGAAAACAGTTAAATGAGCAAATTGGAAAGATACTGGGCGCAGACAGGCATGAAGACACCATTGATCTGGCAAATAAAATCTTGGAGAGGTGGGGTTTAAATAGCAGTGAATGTATTAGCAGAACAGTGTGCAGGTGTGAGAGTCCAGTCCCGATTGGTTGGAGGTGAATGCATGAGCTGATGACTGGGTGTGCAAACTAATGAAAGGAGATTGACAGGTTGGGGCCAAGACACACACTTACGCACACATGCACGCACGCACGCACGCACGCACGCACGCATGCATGCACACACACACACACACACACACACACACACACACACACACACACACACACAGTCACTGACTCTCTCTCTCTCTCTCTCTCTCTCTCTCTCTCTCTCAATAATTTTGAGGCATACATCAAATGACCGATAATGTAGACAGGTCTACAGAAGTGGGCATGGGCTATGTAGACTTGCCTCATGATCCAAGGGAATATGATCCGAGGGAATATGTGAGCGGGTACAGTGCTTTAGGCAGCAAGGGGGCATTTTTCATTTTTCATTTTATTACAGATTGTTGAAGTACAGAATATAAGCTTTCATATGATGTATCATTCATTGAAATTGGAACACATTTGAAGAAGATGTGATCATTTGAATCTTGTCATCTTTAATAGTCTAAACTGAGATAATCCCTTGTAAAGAATTTCCACTTTCTAGCACCTCTCAGCTCCAGGTAATGGGCGTGAACAATGGGTAATTTATTCAACCTAGCCACTCCTCTAACCACTCCCCCATTTTCGGATTTTTACTGTGGAAAGCAACTAAGTACATTTACTCAAGTACTGTACTTAAGTAAAAAAAATTAGGTATTTTAT
The DNA here is from genome assembly GCF_963280865.1 of Gymnoscopelus braueri. Lineage (NCBI taxonomy): Eukaryota > Metazoa > Chordata > Actinopteri > Myctophiformes > Myctophidae > Gymnoscopelus > Gymnoscopelus braueri. The sequence continues at coordinate 31,944,965 of NC_137625.1, read as the reverse complement.
ACATAGGCTATTTGAAAATAGCCGCTCTACAAGCTCACAATGCGCATTGCAACGTGTTGTGAGCTTGTAGATCAGCTATTTTCAAACATTTGAGTACTTTTACTTTAGGTACTTTAAGTATATTTTGATGCCAATACTTTTGTACTTTTACTTTGCTTGAACGTAACATTTTGAGCACAGGCCTTTTACTTTCTATATTGTGGTGTTGCTACCACCAAGTGCTTCTTCCACCACTAAATTTGACCCACTGGTAGTCGACTATAGTCGAGGTTTACCTACTAATGATAAAGACACGCACAAGCTAGGTCCATTAACTCCAACCTGGTGTTTGCACTCTCCATTTACAACCCGTACATCTACAGAAACGTTCAGATTTCAAATATAAAGTCCTTACCTCATGACAACGGATGTTACCATTCACTTCGGGTGGGTCTAAGTACCCGTATCTTCCATATTGTTCAATAAAAAGCATTTTAATCCGATCGGCGGCCATTTTCTCATAGAGTTATAACGTATCAGGAGTGCAATACCCCCCCCAACCGATACGGCCGCGTAGTTGAAAAAAAAAACGGAGATGGCCATCAATCGGATCAAAATGCTTTTTATTTAACAATACGGAAGATACGGGTACTTATGAGGGCCCGTACATAATTATAACACCCGTGGTCATGAGATAAGAACTTTATATTTGAAATCTGAACGTTTATGTAGATGTACGAGTTGTAAATGGAGAAATGCAAACACCACCAGGTGTACGTTCTGCCATGACGCTTGGCGACGAGCTAACAATGCTAAAGCTCCTAGCCTCGTTACTCCACTGTTGTTTTGGCCACATCTTCAGTGAAATACTTCCATACGAACGTCGAGCGGCCTGTTGTTTAGCTGGGGCTGACCTCACCTCACCTAGCTGCTGTGTTCGCTACAATCTTATATTGTTTATACAACTAGATTCTGTCCCGAAAAAGACTAACGCAATACTGGCCGCTTCCTAGCCCCTGGTCCAGAGCGTTAGTGAGATTATTTTTATTTACTCCACTGCGCCCTCTACAGATCTGGACAATTTGAACTTACCATTAACCAAATCTGTAGAGGGCACTGTGGAGTAAATAAAAATAATTTCCGTCTTGCGGACATTTTCTGCCCAAAAAGTGTATTTTACAGAGTAGCTGGGGTGCTGAGAGGCTTCCCACCTCCGACAATAGACTTTCAACAACACAAAACAGCCTTTGTTTCAGTGAGTAGCGAAATGGTTTTGTTTATTTTCACTACTCTTGAGTCTTCCAGGGCGTTAGAGGGAAATCACTAACGCTCTGGACCAGGGTCCACCGTGGTGAAGTTAGTTTCAGCCTCAGGTTGAATATTCACCCAGTGGATATTACTCCAGTAAAGTAAAATACCTCAAAATTGTACTTAAGTACAGTACTTGAGTAAATGTACTTAGTAACTTTACACCACCACAGAGAGGAGCGAAACTGATGGGCGGGGATTAGGCCTACCAATCGAAACCTCTCGGGTTAGCAACTCTCTACCAAACTCTCCGCCCACAGGACTCACACAAACAGGCACACAGACTAGCAGAATAGGAGCCTACTTTACTATACAAATTTAACCATTTAATGACGTTAAAACGGATATCTGTTGGGATTGAAAGCTTGCTCGACATTCGAACTGTGTTAATATGGAAAAAAACGAAAATCAGCCAAAAAAAAAAAAAAGTTATTTTGCTTAGTTTCTACCGTTTCTCATCTCGCGAGTTGATGCCCGAAACACCAGGCCTGCTCACATATGTATAAATCATAAAGATTATGCACTTGGAGACAAGTTTTAGATTTTTGGCATGATGTTAGGAAAGAAATAGGGGATGGGATAAATAATTTACCACTTAAGCCACTTTTTCAAAATAGCAAAAATAGTGGATCTACACGTTCAAAACTATGGTTGCAGACGCTATCTATAACATGTGTCAGTCACATGTAGATGGAGGGGCATGGATCTGAAATCTGATTAATCTGCCAAAATGTTGGTGAAAATGTGCATAATGCAATATGACAGAATTTGAGGTTAAATGTGAACATTAGGGGGTGCCATTGCCATCCCTGAGACCGCAAATGACCACATTTCCATGTTGCTACCCTCTCTTTCCCCTTCCCCCTGTGGTCTTCATTAGAGACAGATGTGATGGAAGAAGTATTCACATTTTTGGGCGGTGAAACCGCCCCTATATGTGAGGTTTGGACATTCGCTGCACTGTGATTGGCCACCATTGTACCCCCCCACCTATTGTACCCCCCCAACCCTGCGCTGTGATTGGCCACCATTGTACCCCCCTAACCCTGCACCGTGATTGGCCACCATTGTACACTATGGTGGCCAATTCAGGACTATTCAGGACTGTGATTGGCTAGTGAACACATGACACATGTGCATAGCCCTATAAATAGGACTATGCACTTAAAAAAAACACATTTATGTTTTTTTTTTAAGTTAGGGGTGTACAATGGTTGGTCCACAATATTACTTTTCTTTAAGTGAACTTCCATCACTGTGATGACCACTGTGACCACACCGCCCACTTCACACTGGGTGTGATTTGTATTTACTTAAAGACGGGGTGCCGTGATTTTCAGTGATCCCCCCCCCCCCCCCAAAACATAATCATCAGGTATTATGGTTATACAAGTAAGACGCGCGAACGCGGTAAGCGAACGCAAAAAAAGAAAAAAAAGAATGAAAAAAAATATTTAAAAAAAAAGTGACCAATAAAAAATTATTTTTTTCAAAAAAAATCTGCGTTAAAAGGAGCATCTTAGAAAAATACAAATTCACAAAAAAAAAACTTGGAATGTTTTTGAACAATTCAACAAAGTGTTTGAAGTGCCTGTTTCACCCACTTCCGGGGGGCGGAGCCAAAATCCGAGCCCGATGTATTTGTTCGTAGACCCCCACTTAGGGGGGGTAGAAAAAGTTTGGGAGCGATTCGGGCACTTTTCATTTAACATGGGGTTTCAATGGGGAGTTTTTAGGAGCCTTCTCCGGGGCGTGGCTTCCGGGGGAAGGGGCGGGCTTAAACGCAACCTTGACAGGTGTGTTCAGTTTTCAAAGACCTTTCATTTGATGTATGGTACGTCTAAATTGGACATTTACTTATCTCAGAGGAGCTGCACACAGGCAGTGCACACAGAGACACAGAGATACAGAGATACAGAGACACAACCCGAGCAGGGTTACATAGTAAGCTCCACTTGGTCGGAGGCGCGGGAAGATAAAAAAAAAAAAAAGTGTACAGAAATTGTTAAAATTATGTTTTTATGTGGACACGCCTCCAGTTCATTAAGTATACCTGGTTCTCACCTTAGCACCTCCTCCACCACCTACGCACCACCAACCTGTCCTAGTCCCTCCTCCTCCTCATGCCCACACCTGTTGTGTTATGATAATGAGGGGGAGGGTATATTTTTACTATGTCACTAAAGCACTGTTTCTCTATTGGCACGTTTGACCCTCAAGGTTTCAGCCTCCAGGTAGAAACTCTAAATAATCAGAGAAGACATAAAACACCATAAAAACACCACCAGGGGCCTTAATGAAGTTCTATCAACCTCATAGACACATGAAAAACAGAAAAAGTGCAAAACCATGGCACCACCTCTTTAAGTAAAATAATCAATACCCTATTGTAGAAATAGTCTGTTACAAGTACAAGTTTGGTATTCAAAATGTGCTTGAGTAAGTACAAAAGTATTGGCATCAAAGTGTATTTTAAATGATCAAAAGTAAAAGTACTCATTATGCAGAAAGGTCCCATTTCAAGTTTGTTGTTGTTAAATAGCTCTATATTGTGATAGTACTCATTGCAATAGAGTGTTTGTTCAGTAAAAGTAGTCTCCCATGTCTCTCCAGCTCTTTATTAAACAGAAAATGCATTTTCAGTGCTCTCTCCTGATTGGCTTACATTTTTGTCACCTACCTGAAAATGTACTATTTAGCTGGAGAGACCCCTGTGACCGAACAAACGCTCTGTAGCAATGATTACTATCACAATATAGTACTTCAACGTTTTTAACAAAAACGAAAAACAAAGAATGTCACTTACCCTACCTTTAAGTGGTGATGCCTGCATTTTAGTGATGCAACCAATGGTAACAAATTATCATTCAGTAAGATCAGTGGTGGATAAAGTATTGAGATTATTTACTTAAGTTTAAAGTAGCAATATATCATACTATGCTTTTTCTTACTGTACTGTATTATGTAACACTCTGAATTGATTTGAGTATACAGGAGAATTGATTTGAGTATACAGGGGAATAAGCTGCTCACTAATGGGGAGGTCGTACCCTTCTTCCGACAGTAGGGGGCGCCTAAGCTGCAGGGAACTACACTGATAGCTAACCTACACTGATATCTAACCAGGAAGTGAAATCCTCCTGATACTGGTTAGAGATCGTTGTGATTGACTGTGCAGCAGAGTGAACAAGTACCCATTTCTTCTGTTTCAGGTAAACTGTGATTAGTTCAGCAAGAGAGAAATGTGGAATAATTTGATAGGAAATAATAGTATGTTGATCTGTTTCAGTGCAAGAGTCCTGGTTAAGGCCACATGATTGGGTAGAAATGATCAGACTATCAGACTATGTCTGTATTGTAATTGTACTAGTAGTCTACTGAGGTAATACACTAATATGGAGGTACTGATATACAAATAAATAAGATATGAGTGGTCTGTTGAAAAGGGAAATGTGAAAAGGTTAAATTGGGGAAATACTCAGCTTTATAGTATGCAGAAAATGGAGATGTTAAAATGCCTTTGTTGTTATTTTAGTGGGTAAGGTTTTGATTTCCAATTGTAGGCCTATTCAGAATGTTATTAAGAATATTTGGGAAACTAATGAGGTTTATTGTTCTTTAATATAGTTATTATTTTATTCAATGTTTATATTGTTATCTGGAAAAAAAAGTTAAAGTGTCTGGTGACAATCTGAACTGTTTACACTGATGGCTAAGAGGAAGTGAAATCCTCCTGATACTAGAGATCGTTGTGATTGACTGTGCAGCAGAGTGAACATGTACCCCTTTCTTCTGTTTCAGAAATAATAATAAAAATAATTAAATATGATACAGTGGCTGGTTTATTCCACGTCAGACCTGTAACATATACAGTGTATATTGCATTATAATTATTTGGGCCCCCACAACATCCTCATGGTCCATCAGTGGGCCCCGGCCCAATCAGGCCAGTGTTAATCCCACTCAAACATGAGTGTGAATATTCTCACAATATAGGACTTAAAGAAACAAGCAGGTGTGCCTCCTCTGGAAGCCTTTTTTTGTTTAGACAGTGGGTGCTCAGCTAAAGATACAACTAAGTTCAAAAGACACCATGAAGTGGAAAAAGCGGCACTCCAAAATGAAAGATGCAAGACAGGCTCAGATGCACATTCTATTTATTGAGAACGCTAATATGTTTCGGCCTCAGCCTTCCTCAGAGCAGATTAAAAAGTGACAATGGGGGTGTACGCCCCTCTTTTTAAAGCATACATCTCATCATCTCCACCTGTGTTGGGGGAGGTTACTTGTCGATCAGTCAATCTGTAAATGACCACCAACCAAAGGGTTTTTGATACTTGCTATCCACCTGTTTCCGCGGGAATTTACTGGAGCAAAAATCCTGTGTGGGAAACATCCTGTGGGGGGACCGGAAGTAGGAAATAGCGGCTCAGTGTGTTTACATTTGCCAGCAGAACGTAGCTCGTTCGCAGCTGGCTAACGGGCCTTTTGCATGTAGTTGAAGCGCAAGGGGGCGGGGGGTCGGTGCATGGGGAGAGAGTCAGCGCACTGAAGTCAAGGAAGGCACACTACAGACTACTGTGTTGTTGACAGACAACGGATGCACGCTTATTATGAGAAACAACACAAATAAAACATGGCAAAACAGTTGCGTGCATTAGTGCAAGATGAGGGTAAAGGAAACATTCAGTCTAAATGTCCAGTAATTCGCACGCGAAAAGGAAACATTAATGTCCAGTTTGCTAATCCACAACTACTGTGCCAGATAATCACCAAGAGAGTTAAAAAAGAAAAAACGTTTCAGTCATTCAGTCCGACTTCACTGTAGCCTATAGTAGCCTTTTCATAAATTATATTTGTATTAGGCTGTCCTAAGAGTTTATAATATTTAGAGAAATGTAAGGTTTCAAATACAAAAGTATTGGTAGTAGTTGCTGGACATTTAGACTGAATGTTTCATTTATCCTCATCTTGCGCTAATGCACGCAACTGTTTTGCCAGGTTTTATTTGTGTTGTTTCTCATAAGCGTGCATCCGTTGTCCGTCAACAACACAGTAGTCTGTGCCTTGACTTCAGTGCGCTGACTCTCTCCCCCCCCGCCCCCTGCCCCCTTGCGCTTCAACTACATGCAAAAGGCCCGTTCGTACAGCTACGTTCTGCTGGCAAATGTAAACACACTGAGCCGCTATTTCCTACTTCCCGTCCCCCCGCAGGATGTTTCTCACACAGGATTTTTGCTCCAGTAAATTCCCGCGGAAACAGGTGGATACAGTTATAGTGAGAGTTCTAAAAACCAAGATGGCGATAGCCAGTGCAAAACGAACTTTTGTCAGAGATAAATAAATAAATAATAAGTTCTAGTTCATGTTTTAACACCCCTTGGAAAGCGGAATGAGGTTTGTAAGCTGAACATTTCATAGAGTGACAAGAGTTTTTGTTGCTCTATTGTAACCACATTAATGCCTTGCCATAATTAATGCAACTACAGTATGTCTTACGTCTTAAGTCTTCCTTAAGGCATAGGTTTGTTTACAACGGTTAATTTCATGTCGTTTTATTGTCCTAAGACTGCTTATTTGCCCAATTTAAGATGTTATTATTTGTTATGTTGTCAAGTTTAAGCTTATTTTGGTCTACTGTTTGTTGAATGGCTATTGTATTTTGTGACTTGACATCCATGTATATTGTTGTCATATTTTTCAATAGTTTTCACGGTGCTACGGAGAAAATAAACCAGCATCTGTTTGAAACTCCACTGTCTCATCATTACCATATACCTACAAGGCCGAGGGGCAGTTACATAATCAGTTCACCATATCACAATCAATAAAGCAGTTCACAAAATCACAGATCCTTAAAATATCACAGATACTATTTTTCTTTTTTAGACATCACAGAGTACTTCATGATTTAAATAATACCATATTAGATTATTTCTTTGTTTATTTACCAACAATTTAGTTAGTCCATATTGATTTAAAACATAAAAATAAAATAGACACCTTCAGTTCAACTCTCCCTCAATGTCCTTGGCCACAATAATAAACAGACCAACATAGTGGTGTGGGTCCTTGTACTCCTACTAGGAGTCGGACTAACGTTTTCATTATCCGTTAATTTAGGTTAGGGCGGCTGTGGCTCAGGAGGTAGAGCAGGTCGTCCATTGATCCGTGGGTCGGCGGTTCGAATCCCAACTCCTCCTGTCCACATGTCGAAGTGTCCTTGGGCAAGACACTGAACCCTACATTGCCTCCAATGATTCGGTCGGCGCTAGCTTGCCACCATTGGTGTGTGAATGTGGGAAAAGTGGGGACGCTGGCGTCGACTGTTCGCCGCTCCACCTCCCAATGCCCCCCCCTGTATGAATGAATGAACCATTGTAAAGCGCTTTGAGTAAGTTTGAGTACTTAGAAAAGCGCCATATAAATGCAATTCATTATTATTATTATTATTATCCGCCGCTACGTTAACGTTAGCTCTGGCTTTCCAATCCACGCTAGCTGCAACATGTTTAGCATTGAGGTGATATGCAAATTATTTGTTGGACAATCTGCACACAACCGTGTTTTTATCCGCGCAATCCGAGTTTTTGATTTCCCATCCAATGGACCAAGCAAAACGGTCTGATCGGCTTCTTCTCCCATGTTTGCAACTTTGCGTGTTCTGGGGTTTGTTGTCTGACGTCACTTAATGCACGTTGGTTGGTGCACTGGTATGATCGGTACGCCTGAAACTCGTCCAGTGAGAAAAGTTCCGCAAAAATAAGCGTTATTAAAATGCATACATTTTTTAACACATATTTTGTTCTATAATTAATTAATTGAAATGAATGTGTTAAAGTCCCAGCCCTTATTATTTAATTACATTTTGGATTGCCGCTGTTTCCTCTTCGGTGGTGTCTTTTGAATATAGGACTTTTACTTGTAACTGTCTTGTAACATATTTCAACATTGTGGTATTCCTACTTTCACTAAGTAAAACAAATCCACCCGTGCTGTAGTCAGTAAATACATGTGTTGCTTAAGGTTTCTTATTTCAGAGCCTCTTATTTCAGAGCCCTAAACACAGCTCCCGTACCTTGATAATGACTCTAATTTATTTTCATTTACTTTGAACAAATCAGCAGCTCAAAGGTGGTTGTGTTTGGAAGCATGTGGATAAAAGTTCATTTCTGGCTTGTCTTTGATTTGTTCTGTGAAATTAAATTGCACAACCGACCCCCCCCCCCCCCCCACCACCACTCCACGCCCCCTTTGTTCATTAGTTGCCTAGCAACTGTAGAATTATCCCTAAAAGATGGAGGCTATATAAATGTTTTGTGCGATACGCCAGGGTCTCAGGAACTCTGCAGTACTTCCTCACTGTCAAGTTATAAGCCAAGTCTTTGGTGCATTTCTTTCATTAAGCAGTGATTAATTTGAATAATTAGTATTTTGAGCATGGAAGGCTAATTGAGATGTTTGCTGGGATATATCTACTATATTGTAGGCCAAGCCTATTTGTTTGTTCGGTACAAACGGGTAATGTTCTAATTGAGCGTGGTGGTTGGTATACTGTATGGCGTTGTGTGACGCTGGTACATTTTCTGAGGTCATCGCTGTCGGGCAGGAACCCTGGAATGTCCAAAACCGTTACTTTTCTGGAAAGAAAAAGAAAAAGGCAAGAAAAAAGTACATGTGTTCCAAAGTATCCGATGTAGTTATTAAGTTTTTCCCATAGACAGATTTAACCATTTTTAACCACTTTTGTGTCACTTTTGTGATGTGATGTGATGTGTCATGCTGTGAGCTTGTAGACTGGCTATTTTAGCTACTCTCGCGGGCATTAATGAATTAGAAGGGCTACATTTTCAGAAAAAAAGTTTACGTTTGAAATATGGAGATATAAGGTTTCTGCCTGACAGCAACAAGATATTCTTGCAAACTGTAATCAATGTGAATGACAATGCATTCAGAATATTCCTTAACCACTTAAACCCCAGCATTGTGGGGAAAGCTTTCACTGAAAATAGCCGATCGACAAGCTCACGAAAATAGGAGATCTACAAGCTCACAATGTGTCACATCGCGACGCATTGTGAGCTTGTAGATTGGCTATTAGTATTTTCAAATGGACGAAATGTATAGGGCTGAAGTGGTTAATGTATGTTTTGTAATAATAATTTAAATCTACAAAGTATCTAGTAAGTAAAGTTTTCAAATAATTGTAGATTTTTTGAAATATTTGCCTCTGAGATGTAGTGGAGTAGAAGTACTGAAAATTGGAAATACTCCAGTAAAGTAAAAATACCTCAACATTGTACAATACTGATGATTCCAACCTCCTGGACATCCCCAAAACAAACAAAAAAACACACCTCCATTTAAAACTCACTCCCACCTCACATCAAAGCCCTGTTCAAAGCCTCCCTCAAAACCCACCTTTTCAGACTCACATTCCCCACCTATTTCTAATCCCCCCTTTTCTTTGCCTTTTGACTAGTTATTCTCTTAATAAAGTTGTTTATTTTATTCGTTCTGTTGTGTGAAGCGACTTTAGGGACCTTTAGGGGGTTCCAGTCCCCACAGTCCTCAGTTTTTCTGCCTAAAGCTCCTTACACACCGGGGGCGATTTTTTCATGTGAATAATACGTTTAAAAAAAAAAAAAACGTATAAAGTCAATGCAAGCTTCCACAAAGCGAAAAAGCTTCTTTTAATTATTCGGAACGAGTCCGAATTTTGCGTATATTCGTGTGTAATGACCTTACGAATTGAGATTGTGATTCTCAAAATGCATCTGGGATGATCGCTTTCTAGACAGGGCAATACAATGACAAAATAACACAATATCAAAGCATTGGACGTAAACATGTTTAGTAAGGTTGAGTGGGTGCAGGCGTGACATCAAATGAGGTAATGATGACTCAATGTGTGCTGTTCAGTTTGCTGCAGGTGGAAATTACCACTCGCTTTGAAAACGAAGATTTCCATGGATAAAAGGAGGGAGCTGAAAGAGCATAATTATACAGTTATTATTAAGAGCTGGCTGCCCAGACAGGAGCAGAGTGTGTGTGACGTTTCAGTCTTTCAGGCTCAGATGGGTATCGATATTTCCTCCACAACAGGACATGGTGTTACTGAACAAAACAACACTTTTTTTTTTACTTTTTTTTTTATATACTTAATTGAGTCCAAACATGTTAACAATAAATCATTCAGTTTACTTCCATAATAATAAAAAATGTCACATGTTTCATGTCTCTGTTATTAACAAACAAAACAACACTTGAGTACAATTTTGAGGTACGAGGTAGTGTCCATTTTTCGATGCTTTACACTTCTACTCAGTGGTGAGAAAAGTACTATTTAAGTAAAAGTATCAATACTGCAATGTAGAAATACTCTGACTGTTGCAAGTAAAAGTCCGGAATGAGTAAAAGTACCAAAGTATTGGTATGAAAATGTACTTAAAGTACCAAAAGTAGAACGTACTCATTATGCAGAATATCCCATTTCACATGGTTTTCAAATGTATAAAATGCGTGAAAATCTTTTGAAAATAGCAGATTTACAAGCACATAATGCGTTGCATTGCAACACATTGTGAGCTTGTAGATCGGCTATTCTCAAATGGCCGAAATGTATATAGGGCTGAAGTGGTAACTAAAGTTTTCAAATAATTGTAGTGGAGTAAAAGTACAATATTTGCCTCTGAGATGTAGTGGAGTGAAAATACAGAAAATTAGAAATACTCCAGTAAAGTAAAAAAATACCTCAAAATTGTACTTAAGTACAGTACTTGAGTACATGTATTTAGTTACTTTACACCACTGCTTCGACTCCACTACATCTCAGAGGCAAATCACTTACGGCACTTAAAGTTATCCAAGTAAAGTAGTAAAGATTTAGGATTTTATGTACTGTATGTATGTGGGTCTCCACACTGTCTCTCTTTCAGTGAAGTGAAACAGGAGATTCTCCTCGTCAGGGGAGTGTCAGTTCCCCCTCGCTGTCATTTGGAATGACCTTGTCACTGACGACTGGCAAGAACATTGAATTATGTCCCAGCATGGCACCATCCTTAATGCTGCCATTATCATTATTAATGGGACATGACACAAGTCATTGCCATGCATAACACTATGCCGCCATCAATGAGGAATGGCTGTTTAAAGCGTGCTGGCGTTCTTCGTCGGCGAGTGTTGAAAATGCGTTATCTTTAACCCATTAAGACCGGGATTTTTTTAATTTTAACCAAACTTTAACCATTATTTTATACTTTGGCTATTTTTGAAAAATCATGAACATTTTGTGCAAATCTCTGGATGTATATTTTTAAAGCGAACAACAGAACAACAAAACACACCGATGATAGTCAATGAATTAATCTACGAAATCTATAAGCTATGAAATCTATGAAAAAGTGTATACCATGTAGTGGGGGTCCCCTGCCTCATCTCTGTCTCAGCTAAGTGGTCCTTGGCTTGAAAAACATTGAATCCTGTTGACCCCTGTTCTAGTGGGAAACCAATCTTTTATTTTCCTTAGAAGAAGCAACAACAAAAGCTCATTGTTTGATTTATTTTCATGATGGTGTGCAGTGATTTAACATTAATGTATGAGTTGTTTGTTTACCTGTGTTGTTGTCATACAGGTGAACATTGCACAGAATTGAATGGTAACAGGGGGGAAAAACGGTAAATTTAGACATTGCCATGAAGGGAGAAAGACCAGGGGTTAGACATGACATCTGCTGTCGGTGAAACCCACACAGCACTCGACAGTGATTGATTAATAGCCATCAATCATCTTCCACGAGTTGTAATAAAATTTCACTAATGACTCAGATAAAATGCTGTTAGAGGGAGGCCGTCTGAGACCCGCTCCCCCGCTTTACCTTCACCCAGGAAGCACAACCATCAGTACCCACATTTTTTACTTGAGTAAAAGTGTTAATACGGCCCTGCAGAAACACTCTGTTACAAGTAAAAGTCCGGTAATCAAAATGTACTTGAGTAAAAGTACAAAAGTATTGGCATCAAAATATACTTTTAGAACCAAAAGAAATCAGCAGATCTTGTATATCGGCTATTTTCAAATAGCCAAAGTTTAAATAGGTCTGAAGTGGTTAATGTATGTTTTGTAGTAATAATCTAAATCTACAGTAACCAAGTAACCAGTAACTAAAGTTTTCAAATAATTGCAGTGGAGTAAAAAGTACAACATTTGCCACTGAGATGTAATGGAGTAGAAGTAAAAGTATTGAAATGTGGACATGCTCCAGTAAAGTAATCCTCACAATTGTACTTAAGTACAGTGCTTGAGTACATGTACTTAGTTACTTTCCACCACAGACAACAATCCCGAAACAAGTGTAGCAACAACAGGACAGGGATGAAATACAGCACCAAGACATCTGCCCCCCATCACAACCTCCCTCTCAGTCCATCTATCTCACTCACCAGCCTGGTGCTGTGGCCCATGGATCTCCCTGATTGAATTCCCTCTGTCCCAAAGTGATCTGGGGGCTTCAGCTACTGTAGACATTCTGGCTAATAATTTGTAGGCCTGGCATCCAGTGTGTACAGTTTCAGTGTAAAGATTATAGATATTTTTACATTATACTGCATTTGATGTATTACCTCGTGTTTACCTTGCTTACTGTAAATCTCTCTGGATAAAAAAAAGTGTCTGCTAAATACCTAAATTGTGAATTGTGATAATGGCGTCAGGCAGAAGTTATAAAACCTAAAAGTAAGTAAGGTTTAAAAGTACGTTTTACGCATACTTGATGGAGGAGGAAGGTTTGTTTGAGACTGAGATAAACAAAACCCCTGGCAGATTAGAGAAAAAAAATAAACTAATAAATAGTAAACCTGACAGGACTGCAAAGACTTGTTTTTCAAGGTGAAAATCAAATGAAGTGAAACACTGAAAACACTGTGGTTTAATTATTTGTTTTCTTCTAAGGTCATCATTATTAATGTCTTTTAGTGTTCCACCACACTCTTGTGTGCGCGAGTGCGTTCAAGTTGCAGCACACTGCAATGTGTGCTTCCACAAGCATACAATGAAGGTGTGCAGGTCTGTGTGCGTGGGTGTGTTCACAAGTGTACCATGAAGGTATGAATGTCTGTTTGACAAACAAACAGTGTGGGTTCACATGATTGATCACACACTGAAACACTTGTTATGCAAAGCATTTAATAAAGCGCCAGTGGGGACGATCAATAAACCATTCTTCTTTATGGCCGGCGCTTAAGAAAATCTGCTCTCAGGGAGAGACAATGTGCGGTGGCTCACCATGATTTATGGACTCCTGGGGTCAAAATTAATTTACTGATGTGAATGTGGGAGTGGGAAACACCAAAGCGATAAAATGGTGCGGGGGAACTATTATGTATAAGCCTACTCGGATGCCTGTGGCTAATGGATCCAATAAACAAAACCAATAAACATCTAGAAAAGTGTACTCCTCTGAGCCAAAACATTTGAGTGACATTGTGGTCTTTACTCAGAGTGCCACCCTTTGGACAAAATGTCAACATCGTACACATGATCTAACAGGCAGATTGCAGGATAAATCCTACTGGTATCGGTTAGCCTCATAACTTTCTGGTACCAGCTCAGTGGACTTGTGGTTAGAGTGTCCGCCCTTAGATTGGGAGGTCGGGTTTCGAAAACCCCATGGGTTGGATTAGGGGAAAAGTCCCTGCGACATATTATTGTCATGTCCAGGGGGTGTATGTGTATCAAGCTGCCTCATGCTACAGAAACAGGAGATAGGCTCCTGATCTATGGGCCACATGGCTCGGCAAGGCTTACACTACTTCAACACCTTTCCTCTAGCGCCACCCTTTGGCAAAACTTAGTAGCTAGAGGGGCTTTTAGACTAATTTGTCATTTAGAAAACAATCCACCTTGTACAACACATTCTCTTTTGGTTCCTCTCTTTCAGTGGAACCTATTTAGCAAAGGCTGAAGCTGTGCTGCTACACTGTGATAGCATAATTTAATAACTGCTGTGCAGTTTATCACAAATATTGGCAGAGCAATAGGATAATTGCAGTATATTGCTCACCATATGTGAGTGTGTAACTGCGTGAATTCAGTGTTGCAGTAAAGCAAGAGAGAGAGTAGTATTATCAAAAGCCACACGTTGCGTAATTGTGTAGTCATGAGTCTTCAAAGACAAACGGAGGCCAAAGGGAAAGACTTTGTCTTCAAATGGAACGATAAGTAATCCAAAATGACAATTCAATGAATGAAAGCTCAGTGCACGACACTGTGGCTATGAAAATGCTTTCAACTTCATAGCAGGGGAGCATCCATTATAAGATCCCTGGTTTTAAAGCATACAGTATGAGGAGAATTTGTCAAGCATGAACGCTCTTATTTGAACAATATCCAGCTTTGTAATGTTTCACTCTCTGTTACTGTTTTGCATGTTTGAGCTGCTGTCTTCTAATGATAAATCAAATACATAACTCATAGTAGCGCTAGATCTTGCACACACACAATGCACTTCTTTATGAAGACACATACAAGCACATGCAGCGTAAACCACTAACCTACTAATAAGCTCAAGCAAACACAATAAAACCATAAATGAGTTTAAGCCCGGAGCTGCTGCAAAGGTGGTGTAAGTGATATTTTTTGGTTAAAACAAAAGGTATTTATTTATACGGTGCTAGCCGCTTCTACAAGTGCCTTTTGTTTGTACTGTATGTACGTACGGTATGTATGTCCGTCTCCATTAACTCGACCACCTGCAGCAGATTGCAACACAAACCTGCAACTCATTATTTACAACATGAACAGAACCGCGCAGCACTTCGAAACAAATATGCCCAAACCTAACTTTAACCCTAACCCTGACTTCACAGAAATGAGGCCTAAACCTAACCTCAAAACCACTTGCGGCTCTGACGAGGGCCGTATTGAAACGGTATTGAAGTGACTATATGGCAGCCATTGGAGTAGAATAGAGTGTCCTCAATGATTTGCTTTTCCTTCTGAGCCGGGCGTGTCAACTGTCAGGGCTGCATGCCTTATCACTGTGTGGTTGGCCTCTCTGTACCCAACACACTCTGCAAAGTGCCTTTCACACACGGGGGCCTTGACAGAAATCACCCAATGTGAATATACATAGGGAGAGATGGTATATTCTGATACAACTCCCTTGGAGCACTAGAACTGCTCTTTTTGCAGATTTTTTTGCCTATTATGATGTGCCCAGAATAGGGACCCTATGGGTTCATGTGGTGGTTAAGATTGTCAACATTGTGAAAAGCCACAGGGATTTTGGTTCCAGTTTCTCTGAAACATCATTGATTCCGCCTGATTCAAGACTATAGAGAATAAAGACCTGTTAAGCCTTTCATACAGAAAGGTAGGATTATGCTATGCATGTTTCATACAAAGATTACACAGTACACACTTCGGTTTAAATGGTTATACATGATGTAAGTGAACGTATAGTTTGAGACATAGAAACCACATGTAGCCTAAATAGCACAACATAAACAGACAAGTAAACAGCATACTGTACAACTATCTAAATAACATACAGTACATAGAAGATTATCATATTCATGTAAAAAAAAATCAGCAAGAAGCTGGCCTGCAGCCTTTTTAACCTTCAATATGTCTTTTGGAGTCCAAAAGACAAAACAAGGGTCAAGTGTGACCTCAGATCTTTACTGTCCTGATCCATAATCAGAACATGATCTTTACTGTACAGTAATGATCCATAACCACACCATGGTGGTTCAGATTGTAGCATAGCCGTCTGGAAATCATAAGGTCCCCGGTTCAATTCCCCCTCCAGGCTTAGTATCAAAGTGTCTTGAGTAAGTATTGATAGCATACCCTATTATTCCTAATAGTTGGGATGGAAACATTTATCGATATCACTTACTGCTCCTAGAATCAGAATCAGAATCAGAATCAGAATCAGAATCAGAATCAGTTTTATTGTCACATCACAGGTTTACAAGGTAAAAAAGTGGGTGAAATTCGTGTTTGTACATCATTCCCATCGCAACGTTAATTTCCATAGAAAGAAGAGGGGGGGGGGGGGGGAGAAGAAGAGGGGTGGGGGGCAAGTGGGAAGGAGATCAAAACAAGAGAGCAACGGAAGGCCAGACAAGTTATCTACATATTTACAAAGTACAGTACCTGAGATAATAAAAAACTAAGGTGCCTGAGCATAGCAGCAATGTATGTATACTGTGCATGTTATACTTATACTGTGCATGATATACATAGGACGTTAAGGTGCTTAGAGAAAAAGAGCACAATAAAAAAGACAAAAAAAAGTCAGTGCGTTATACATGGGATTAAGGTGCAAAAGGTCAGTGCGTGTCCACCTAGGGTGGACTGACCCTAGTATAATCCGCAAGTAGCTCCATGAGGGAGTGCAACAAAAAGTCATTTGTACCTGGTGTAGTCCACTGGTGTGTCCGAGGGGGAGCTAAGTCCAAGTCATTGTCCCTGGTATAATCCACAGGTGTGTTCAGGAAGAGCCAGAAAAGTCTGCACCGCCTGTTGTCAGGCTGCTGAACAAGGCTTATGCCTCATTCAGCATTCTGACAGCAGCCGGATTGAAACTGCACCAGCACCTGGTGGTGGAACTCTTGATACTGCGGTAGAGCCCCTTGCCCGGTCGCGGTCGTTGTAGGGGTTTGAACAGTCTGTGACTTGGGTGGTGCTTGTCCTTGATGATGCGCTTGGCTTTGACCACGCACCGCTTTTTGTACAGTTCCTGGAGCGCTGGGAGCTCGCTTCCCATTATCCGCTCTGCCGATCGCACTACTCGCTGTAGGCTGATCTTTTCTCGGGCAGTGCAGTTCCCGTACCAGGCCGTGACACAGCCTGTTAGGATGCCTTCAACAGAACTGTTGTAATACAGCCTGAGGATGCGATGTCCTACTCCGAGCTTCTTCAGGCGGCGGAGCCAGTACAGTCGCTGCTGAGCCTTTTTCCTCACGTGTGTGGTGTGCGTCTCCCATTTGAGGTCCTCCTCGATGTGTACTCCGAGGAACTTGAACTCGCTGACCCTTTCCACTGCAGCACCGTCGATGAGGATGGGCGCATGGTCTCTCCGCGGCCTCCTGAAGTCCACGATCAGTTCTTTGGTCTTGTCGACGTTAAGAGAGAGGTTGTTCTCCCGGCACCAGAGTGCCAGTGAGTTGATCTCCTCTCTATAGTCAGACTCGTCGTTGTTGACGATTCGGCCTATCACTGTCGTGTCGTCCGCGTACTTTATGATGGTGTTGGAGACATGTGTGGCTATGCAGTCATACGTGTACAGGGAGTAGAGGAGAGGGCTCAGCACGCATCCCTGGGGTGCTCCGGTGTTGAGGGTCAGGGGGTCGGATGTGATGCTGCCCATTCTCACCACCTGATGTCGGTTGGACAAGAAGTCCTGTATCCAATCGCACATGCTTGGGTGTAGCCCTAGGTCTCTGAGCTTTTTGTCAAGTATTGCTGGGACAATGGTGTTGAATGCTGAGCTGTAGTCCACGAACAGCATACGTACATATTTGTCCTTCAGCAGCTTGTTGTCCATGTGCGAGAGGACGGTGTGGAGAGCCATGGCAATAGCGTCGTCGGTGGATCTGTTTTTGCGGTATGCATACTGCCACGGATCCAGCGAGGCAGGTAGCGTGGAGCTGATGTATTCCCTCACCAGTTTCTCGAAGCACTTGCTGACGATCGGGGTGAGAGCGACAGGTCTCCAGTCGTTCAGGCATGTCACTTTGGCCTTTTTGGGAATGGGCACAATGGTTGACATTTTGAACCCTGCAGGGACCACAGCCTGGGAGAGGGAGAGGTTAAAGATGTCAGCGAAGACACCCGCCAGCTGGTCTGCACATGCCTTAAGGACCCGGCCTGGAATCCCATCAGGTCCGGCTGCCTTGTGGATGTTGACCCGTGCGAAGGCTGTACGCACTTCTCTCTCCGAGATGGTTAGAGGGTTCTCCTCTGCTGGTGCTGCTGATGGCCCCGCTTGGCTGCCGCGGTTGGGGCTGATCTCAAACCGGCCGTAGAAAGTGTTCAGTTCGTTGGGGAGTGAGGCAGGCGGGTTCACCTCGCTTCTGGTTCTTGTTTTGCAGTCTGTCAAGGTGTGTACCGCCTGCCATGTGCTCCTGATGTCGCCATTGCTGAGTTGGTCTTGCATCTTTTTTGTGTAGGCCTTTTTCGCCTTCCTGATGGCGCTGTTTAGGGCCGCGCGCGTCGTGTTGCGCGTTTCCACGTCGCCAGATTTGAAACCAGCATCCCGTTCATGCAGATGTGCACGTACTCCGCTGTCCATCCATGGTTTCTGATTGGGATAGATCCGAACTGTCTTTTTTGGGACTATGTCATCTATGCACTTACTGATAAAGCCAGTGACTGAGTCTGAGAGTTCGTTGATGTTATTCCCAGCGGCGTTCTTAAAGGAGCATTACACCCCTGGAAGAACTTGCAGTCACTCAATGTTAATCATATATATATTAATGATCTATTATAATATAGTAGATAACAGTAGCAAAATTTCAAATTTGCACCCTATGGCCAGAAAAATATAGAAGTCTTGACTTTGACTGGATGACTGGGGTTTGGCTGCATTACTACAATGACCACAATGCTTTGGGGCACTGCACTTCCTTGTGGGGAGGAGGCTGCGTGGGGGCGTGGTCTACGTTGTAACTTTCCCCTCCCAGTTCTCACTACAACAACATCAACAAACACATACAGCACATTGCATTGGCCAGTGTTGCCATGTCTGCTTATTATAAGCGGCTGGTTTCTAAAATGTAGTTGATATTTGGGCTCGTTTCCAAATGTTTTGATTGTTGTTTAAACCAGTGGTTCTCAAACATGTTCATGTACTTTTCCACGGACCCTCATCTGTGCACTGCGCGCCAACATATTTGCCAGGGAGACCCTACCAAAAATGTGTTGTTAAAATGTTTAAAAAATATTCCACATTTTGCACTTTTTTTCCCTCAAGATTTTTTGGAAAATAGCAGATCTACAAGCTCACACTGCGTCACATCGTTACGCGTTGTGAGCTTGTAGATCGGCAATTTTCAAATAACCCTTGTCTAGGTTTCAAGTGCTCTTGGCACAGGTATTTTCTTTTGGGCTTGTTTTCATATACCTGGTTGCTTATTTCTCTCACAAGATCTGGCAACACTGAATGTTACGTTCCAACTTTTCCGACTTTTTTGTCTACCTTTGGATCACAAAACACGACATCGAAGCCATGTTCTTTCTTGGATCACGTGAAATACCCATTGCAAGTTTGCTATATCTATACCAGGATGCCAGTCCCATCATCACCGTGTCTTTGTTGTGCCAGCAAGCCAAGGTGAAACTATTAGTCTTGGCTGCTGTTGTATTGTGTTCTGTATTGATTTGATTGTATCTTATAGTAAACTAAATATATCATGTATAAATTAGCATAGTAACACTAAACGTGTGTGTCTGTGTGCGCGCGCGCACGTGCATAATTTTTTTTTCTACATTCCATCCCACCGTACAGTCCGGTGCTGGTGACGTGACGTCCATCTTCTACTTGGGAGTCGGGACATCCATGGAGATGCAGCATAGTAGTCAACAATATAATAATAAAACAAAACGTTTCATACTCATGTCATGTGTGACTCCTTATTTCTGAGAGCATAATGTTTCACTGTCATTTCCAGTTATATTCTTTGGACTAAACTTATAGAAAACATGGGCATTACTTTAGAATGACATGCTAATGTTCAAATACTCTTGTCATACACACAGCCTAATCGTTTTTTTTCTCTTTTTTCAAATGAGACCGTTTCATGCTTTCAATTGGTGTATATGGATAATATTAGGTTTTACTATAGCCTATTGTATCTAAGACTAGTAAAGTTGAATCCAATGTGCTGGGGTCCCCAGAAAAATTATGATTACATGTAGAAGTAAATACTAACAGAATGTACAAGAGTTTTTCACTATTATATCTGTAATGCAATTATGTACCATTCTGCCAAATGAAAGACCATCTCCTATCATGAAACAGTTCAAAAGAACCCTTATAGAATTGGGGTTCACATTTTGTCATTATGAATGCTTATACAATGTAGAATGTACCGTGATCAATGAGTAGAGCAAGCAGGGTGTAAATGTAATCGTTTTATTTAGAAAAAGAATATGGTTGTATCTCAAAAGGCGAGTCCCAGGGGTCTTCATCAGCCGAACGTTACTCCATTTCCGCAGGCAGGCGAAACAACATTCTGTCCTGTTGAAAAGAACACATTAGATTACACTTATAGATTAAATAGATATCATCCCACGTGAAGCCTAATCTATACTAATATTGCATGCAAGCCGCAAATAGCAGACCTACAAGCTCACAAAGTGTCGAGTCTGACGCGTTGTGAGCTTGTAGATCTGCTATTTTCGGGACCCGGCGACGTAGCCCTGAAACATGACTGTCATGGGGGAACTTCAACCTGGTGTTTGCACTTTCTACATGTACAATCCGTACATCTACATAAACGTTCGGATTTCAAATAAAAAGTGCTTATCCCATGACCACGGATGTTACAATTTGAATCGGGTGGGTCTAAGTAACAGTATCTTCCGTATTGTTTAATAAAAAAGCATTTTAATCCGATCAGTGGCCATTTATTATGCGAACCCTTATGCGATCGGTTGGGAGGTTTATGAGCAAATGACCACCGATCAGATTAAAATGCTTTTATTTAAACAATACGGAAGATACGGGTACTTGCACCCAGCCGATTCAAATTGTAACATCCGTGGCCATGGCATAAGCACTTTATATTTGAAATCTGACAAGAGACAAAGCATAAATTTGGCTTGTCACACAAGTGGTTTAGCTTTGCATTTGGCTAGCTATGGAACGACAATGTAAACAACACTGCTCTGCGTGCATGCGTCTATCAGAAGTCAACTACACATTGTATACTACTACCCTAACTTTATTAATCTCTAACATTAAAGCAATCAAGTACAATTACACTTGGATTATTATGTCAAATTGGCATAACGTTTACAGCAATCATTACTTACTCTATAAAGTAATTAATCCAAGCTGTGTCCAGCATGATTTCAGCATACAGCCTGTTGAATTCCTCTGCGGTGGAGCTGCTCTTCTGTGTTTTATGGTTCAAATAAATATCTGTTGTGTTAGTATTCCTCCCACGGAGTGTTTACCGACGCGAGCAGGGAGAAAGAAGGCTGATCCCACTCTTTGGGAGACACCCCTTGGGGTGTGTGTGGGGTTGGTCTCACTGAGACACCATGTAGTGCGGACATAGGGGAGAACCCGCGGAAAACGTCATTTGACGCTATGGGCAGCAAAATCGGCGAAGTTCCCCTTTAAACATCCCCCAGTCAGTCTGGTAGAAGCAGGATTGTAGCATAGCGTCTGTGTCCTCAGACCAGATTCGGATTTCCTTCTCAATGACCGGCTCCCTTTTTAGCCTCTGTTTGTAGGCAGGTAGCAGCTGGATGGCGTAGTGCAGTGGCGGAACAACTGAAAGCCGGGCCGGGAGGCACAGCACAGTGATCAGGCCGTAGGGGGGGCCTTAGGGGGGGGCCGTAGGGGGGGCCGTGGGTGCACATTCTGCGAGCGTGCGCTTCGCGCACGCGCAAAAAAATTTGCGGGTTTTCAGCGGATTTGGTCACTTTTTGGGGGGCTTTTTGTCACTTTATTTCGGTTCTAGGGTTAGGGTAGGGTTAGGGTAGGGTTAGGTTAGGGTTATGTTGTTTAATTCTTATTTTTGCCTGATTTTACCGATTTATTATCTGACGGCCGCCTCCCTGGCCTCCCCGGACGCTCCGCCACTGGCGTAGTGGTCAGAGCTTCCTAGCGGTGGGCGGCGGAGAGCTTTGTATCCATCCTTGAAGGGCGTGTAGCAGTGGTCAAGAATATTGTCACCACGGGTACTGCAGGTGACATGCTGGTGGAATTTGGGAAAGACCTTTTTTAAGTCTGTCCGGTTGAAGTCGCCTAGGCAGATGGCTGCGCAGTCCGGGTGACGATTTTCTTGTGCACTGATAGCCTGGTGTAATTCCCTCATAGCTGTGTCCTTATTAGCTCCAGGATGAATGTAAACAACGGCTACAATCACAATGCTGAAGTTGTGTGGTTGATAGAAAGGACGGCAGGCTATGATTAAAAGTTCAAGGTCTGGTGAGCAGTGACTATCTAGGATTTTAACATCTTTGCACCAGTTGTTGTTGATCAAGGCACAAACTCCCCCCCCACGTTGCTTACCGCTTAGTACAGGGTCTCTGTCTTTCCTATACGCGGTGAAGCCAGGAGGAGTGATGGAAGAATCAGATGCTAACTCCGTTAGCCACGTCTCTGTTAGCACAACAATAGACGTGTTCCTCGTCTCACTGTTATACTTGACGCGCGCCAGTAAGTCGTCCATAGTGGTCACTGTTCTTGATTCACACAGAGATCTAACGTTCGCTAGCAGGATTGAAGGCAGTGCAGGTTTATATCCACGTTTTGTTGTTCTTACGAGGAGACCCGCTCTTTTTCCTCGTCGACCTGGCCGTCTTCTTCGCCGTTTCCGTGCCATTGTCCCGGCCGGGACAAAGGGGAGCCCTCCCCCCACCCAACCGAGTGGAGGATTTTCCGCGAAAAAGTCCGGAATTCTGTGTGTAATCGCTGTGCTGATGTCCATAAGTGCTTGTCTGTCATAACTCCTCAGACACCCGACGGTGTAGGAAAAAAAGAGAAGGCTAAAAAATACTAAAAAGAAGGAAAAACGTTGCGACGCTACGGAGCGATTACGAAAGCAGCCGTTCTCCATGGCGCTCCCTACTACTCCTAGCAATTAGGATGGGTAAATGTATTAATTGTTTCGGGTGCCGTGTTAAGTGGTCGGATGGGTGGGCCGCGAACGCTTTTGATATGTTCAAGTGGTCGATGATGCAGAAAAAAAGATTGGGAGCCACTGGTTTATCTTATTGTAATGAGAGATGGAATCCAAGCATGCTGACAACTTCTGTCATTGGAACAATCTTTTATAAGACCCGCAAAGTGCTCCATGTACACTGCCCCTATCCATCATGGTTCCCCCCAAAATAAATGATTAAATGAACACGTACGACCCAATGACATGAATCACAACCAACTCATAAATCCCCCCCAAATCACATTCCCTATACAAACAACAACTAAATCAATCAATAACAAAACTGTGTGTGTGTGTGTGTGTGTGTGTGTGTGTGTGTGTGTGTGTGTGTGTGTGTGTGTGTGTGTGTGTGTGTGTGTGTGTGTTTGCCCCAAGGCATGCTAGGAAGTCCCTCTCCTGTTCAATGCACATCTTGGGATGCTCCTTTTCTTATAAGAATATATTTTAAGAGAGGGGGGAGTGTGAGAGAGAGAGAGAGAGAGAGAGAGAGAGAGAGAGAGAGAGAGAGTGTGGGGGGGGCAAGCAGTGCAGGCTTAACAGAAGGGCTTTAGTTGCTGAAGCACAGGGCATCAACCTTGGGGGGGGCACCAAACGGCAGAGATAAAGTGAAAGAAGACTCAACTATCGCCGAAAAGTGGCGAAAGCAGCGGCTGCTGAAGGAGCGCTAAAACGGTGAAACTCGTCGGCGAAGCGTACATTTTCCACACAGCACCCATTTAAAAAAAAAAACTTTTAATATCAAGAAGCATTCATGGTTATTTACAGCACAGTGACCTAGAGATAAGTGATACACCATTGCAATACAACCATAGGTAGCCAAAAAAATAAAAAATAAAATAAGAAGCATATTGCAAGAATACAGCTGGGTAATTAATTGCAACAGTAAACACAGCTGCATAACAGACCATTGTGAAAATGTAATTCACAAAGGTTTTATGATGAGAATTAGGTCAATCAGCCAAGGTTCCCGGTCCTTGAGCAGAACACTTTACGTGGTCTGCTCAAGGACCAGAACACGAGCAGGAAAGTTGAGACCTTTAGATCATAATCTATATCACCTATGTCTATAGCATATATATATATATATATACATTCCCTGATGTGAGGACAGCTGCTCTAGCGTTAGCAGGAGTTGCTGTTAGGGACAGAAACTCCTGCCGGATTCAATCCGGTGGGACCGTCCAGCTCCTTATGAACTTTCCATCGTTTATTCTGCCTAATCAGTATATTATAATTAACATCATGTCCAGCTGTTAGGACTGGTCCACCTTTGACCAATTCCACAGGCATGGCTAATAGGAGAAGGGGGTATGGGGGTATGACTGTCACAATGACAACTATCCATATTACATCACTTCCTGTGGACACTCATCCTATTGTCCTATCAGTGTCTTATTAACCACTTAACCCATTAAGACAATTCTACAAATGCCTTCTCAATCAGTAGTTCTCAAACTCTTCCGTGCCACGGACCCCCAAAATGATATGTATTTGACCCCCATCTGAAAATGTTCTGTTCCAGGGACTCCTAAAAGTGTTTTAAAAAAAAATTGTAGTGGAATAAAAGTACAAATTTGCCTCTGAGATGTAAAGGAGTAGAAGTAAAAGTATTGAAAATGGGAAATATTCCAGTAAAGTAAAAATTCCTCAAAAGTGTACTTAAGCACAGTACTTGAGTAAATATACTTACTTTACACCACTGGTATCACAACATACATCTGGTTTGATTCCCAAACAGAGACCTGTGTTGCATGGCAGCTTTCCTTTCTCTCCATATTCCTGTGTGTTATGATAGAATACATAAATAGCACACAAGATGACAGGTTGGCACTAATGCTAATTTATTGTGGCTTGAACTGAGATGAAAAAATAATTGAATGTAATGACTGCTTTTCACACCACATACTCACAGCTATACGTGTGAATTGCGCGTGACAGACAGTCACAGCTGTCATACGCTGACTAATGACTAATGACCTGGGCAGTAATGCCTGATTTATAATTGGTTGCGTACCCTGTCGCACAACAAAAATAGAAAACCTACAAGCTCACAATGCATGGCAATGCAAAGTGTTGTGAGCTTGCAGATTGGCTATTTTCGGTGTTCGACACGGCATTAATCACTCAACTTATTGTCACAGCACAGTTACAGGTACAAGTGAGGTGAAACTCTGTTTATGCAGGTGTTTGCAGTTCAAGGAGTAAAAAGAGAATTAGAAGTAAAGAATGGGGGGAAAAGAGCACACAAAGCCTGAAAATAGCAGCTTAAAATCAGTATCATGTCATTTAAAGGAGTCCTAGATCACATGATACTGACATAAAGTGCATGTCGGTATCATGTTGCAAAAGGAAGACTTAAAATATAACATTTGTGCATTAGTATAGTGCAAATCAGTGACATTAAGCATAGACAATATAGGTTTAGATTTTGTTCAGCAGCAGCAGCAGCAGCAGCAGCAGCAGCAGATTTATGTGTCGCCCAGGTGGCGCCTAAACCCTAACCTTTAACAGTTAAAGTTTAACTTCACAAAAACTATGCCTAAACCTAACCTCAAAACCACGTTGACCTGGGAGAAACACCTGTTCTGAATGTAATTCAAGAGGACGGCTGGACGGTGTATAACAACTGTTTCAGTTTTAAACTTAGACAGTACTAAAAATATGTATTTGTAAACATTTGATTTGAGAAATTGGCAATGCAGTAACATAAACATGCTGCCTCTCGGTGCACGAGTGCCGACACAAGGCATGCAGTATAGACCAGAGAGATCCCATAGCCCAAGGGGACGGGGCATTCAGGTGAAACTGTGATTGGCTGAGACACAACCAGCCTCTCTCTTTTACTATGAAACTTCACAACAAAGGTTGCAAAAAGGGTATTGCAGCTGAATTTTAAATATCACATTCACCTTGTCCAGACCAAGTGGCTAGCATCTGGTTTCTAAATTGAGGCCATATAGGAAGTGACAGTTCATATGAATGGCCGCTAGTTTTGCTTTTTCCGCCATGCTGGCTGCAGAAGCAATAACTCTATAGGTAATGGGTTTTTGGCCGGACTTTACACTTGATATTATTACTGTAATAAACATTGTCATAAATACTTTATGCTTTCAGTCGCTAGTTTAAAGTCTTCTTTCAATTACCATGATATGAGTTTAAATTATGGTCCCATATCTTTTTTTAATTAATGATAAAGTAGGGTATGTTTCTACGGCTTCTACTGGTTCTACCGAGGAAAGACACACCCTCGCTGCGGTTGCAGCCAACAGCCAATTAGGATTTAGAACAGTGGTTCTCAAAAGGTAGCAGATAAACAAGCCCACAGCACGTCGTGCCCACAGTCACGCACTGTGATCTTGTATATCTGCTATTTTGGAAAAAATCTTGAAAGTGTTTTATAAAATATTCTCTTCTGGGGGTCCCTGGCACAAAACATATATCAGATGGGGGGGGGGGGGGCGGCCAAATGCATAATCATTTTGGGGGTCCTTGGCAGGAAGAGGTTTGAGAACTACTGATTTAGAAGGCATTATTTTTGTAGTATCGGCCTCAGGTCTTAATGGGTTTAAAGGGAATACCTTAGAACTGGAGAATTGATTGTTGGGTCATGTGATCAGATGACATACGGACGGGGTACTCTTTGGATCCGCCCTCTAGGCTGCTGCTTACAGAAGTTAAGACTTGTTAGAGCCTTTTCAGCCAATTGATTTCTATTATCTACACGTGCTATGTCTTGTGAAATGTGATATATAACCATATGCCATTATAAACTACTACAAGTCGTGCAGTTTCAGCTGGAAGTGAGATTCCCCATTCTAGTGAATGCAGATATGCCTAGAGGGTGGAGCCTAAGAGTATAAATATATATATATATATATATATATATATATATATATATATATATATATATATATATATATATATATATATATATATATACCCACACAAATGTTACACTTGTTTGTTTGTCTCTTTGTTTGTTTGTTTGTTGTAACACAAAACACGTGTTTTGCTCCAGATTGTTGGGTATATGGGTGGTGTGTATACTGTATAGAAGCGGGGCTGGACTCTGAGAGGGAGCCGTGCACAGTGCACGTCTACAGTGTGAGCAGCAGCAGTAGGAAGACAGAAGACAAGCAGCCAGCACTGCGCTGCGCGGATAGCTCTGCAATCAGACGCTGGATGAACGCACGGCTCGGAGAGAGTGTTTGTGTCGCTCTGTCTGAGTCTGCATGCATGCTGCTTCTTATACACACAGCAGCACAGCTAAAACATTCAGTCCAAGCCTGAGCAGCTCACAGCCATCTGAGCAGCAGTCATCAGCTGGGAAAAGCTACAACTGAATCCACCCCCTCCCGCGGGATTACAAAGACCGGGTCTCCCTTTCCAAACACGCACCACAGGACGCTGTCTGTCTGTCTGACTGTTGGTCCTAAAGGCTTCAACATGATCCACCTACTGCTCCACCTGCTGGGGGTGTCTGTCTGCGTCTCTCAAGGTAAGATTTAATCCCCTTCCAGCTTTGTGTGACTTTGTGCACAAGTTGCTGCCGTATATTGCTTGTTTCTGGTGGTCCGCAGTGGGCGCAGTAGTAGGTTATACTATAGAGGCTTGTTAGTGAGAGCTGGTCCTCTCTCTCTCTCTCTCTCTCTCTCTCTCGCTCTCTCTCTCTCTCTCTCTCTCTCTCTCTCTCTCTCTCTCTCTCTCTCTCTCTCTCTCTCTCTCACATACACACACACGCACACACATACACACACACACACACACACACACACACACACACACACACACACACACACACACACACACTGTCTCACTGTCTCACTCTCTCTCTCTCTCTCTCTCTTTCTATCTCTCTCTCTCTCGCTCTCACACTCTCTCTGTCTGTATGTCTGTCTCACTCTCTCTCTGTCTGTATGTCTGTCTCTCTCTGTGTGTCTCTCTCTCTCTCTCTTTCTCTCTCTCTCTCTCTCTCTCTCTCTCTCTCTCTCTCTGTCTCTCTCACCCCTGTCTCCTCCAGGCACTGACGGAGAGAGGGGGGAGTATTGTTCAGAGACCCCCGGTGTTTTGTAGTTCCAGCACGTCTGTAAAGCCCTATTCGCATGGCAATAGTATCTATTACATGGGGATCTCATATAATTTAGAAATTAGCCCCGAGGTCTGTGTTTTGTGCAGGGGATAAGAAAAGTCTGATCCATGGAGAACATTTCTTCAATCTGATTGAAATCATTCTGATAGTGATTAGACATTTCAACTTAACTGTTTAGGCTATATAAACACTAAATGAAGCCAGGCATATCCTACTGTATCATTGCTTTTTCTTTTTTGGGGGGTATATACAAAGTGGTTCAGTCTGTCTTTTACACGCATTTTCTAATACATGGATGGAAATATTTGGGTTTGAGGGGCTGGATGCTTGCTTTGTAAAAAGGAGCATCCGTTTTGTTGGGTGGACCGGACTGGTCGAGGCTGTAATAACTGATCTCCATCAATTGACATGATGTGATCATGTTCTCACTATAGGATAAACTGCTATAAGGATTACATGGATTTACAGATATTGATGCCCTCATATTTGGTTCAATGATGAAAAGCCAAACTCGCTGTGTAAACTACTGAACAACTACATCAGTTCGGATAAATGCTTGTATCCCTATCTTCAGGCTATAATTAAGAGGTATCTAGATGCATTTTCCTGTCTGTATTTTATTTATTGGGACTAAGGAGCTAGCCTACTTTGTGACAGATTACTTTATTAATTGATTACTTTATTGATCATGAAATAAAACATATGTCTCAGGTAACACACATCTGACCCCACCATAATCAAAAGGAAAATGAAAAACAAGCTTACAGCTTGTTTCCATTGCGGTCCTTAGTGTGAGGTGTGTATGAAGTCATCTAGTGTGGTGCTGCTGAGGGCATGATTATATAGAGTTCAGGATGTGCTAATGTGTCCCTGGGCACATGTGAAGTGAAGTCTCTGAGTGGAAGCGTGGGTGTGCCCGCCACTCAAAGTGTGTGTGCGTGTTTGTTGTTGTGTGTGTGTGTGTGTGTGTGTGTGTGTGTGTGTTTGTGTGCGTGTGTATGTGAGGGGGAAGGGGAGGATATATAGTTACAATATACCATATACAATATCGATACAGAGGATCTAAAAAACAAAAGTACATATATCTTTAAAAAAAAAAATCCACTAAAACAAACCTTATGTCAGGAACCGCAATAACTAATACCCACTCAGTTCCCTATCTAATCTAGAACCTGCTTCCAGTGCTGCTGAGCCACATGTCAGCGGATTCAAGTTGATGCTGATAGTGATTTGTAGCCTATATGCTACATGTTGCTGACTGGCGTGCGTGGCCATGCGCACCTGTCCTGCTCTCATTGCATGACGGAGACGACAACAATGAGCTGCATGCAGGCTCTTGGAGTGAGTCATGCAAACTCACCAGACAGTCATGATCATGATGTATGTCTCTCACAGTGTGTGCGTTGTTTACACTGCTGCTCCAGGCCATGACGTTCACAGTGCCTGAAGCGCACCGGCAGAAGGCAGTAGAGCGCTGTAAAGTGCAGTGGTGGAAGAAGTAGGCTACTCAGATATTTTTTTTACTTAAGTAATAGTAGCAATACCACAATATAAACATTATACTCTGTTACAAGTAAAAGTCCTGTGTTCAAAATGTTACTTGAGTAAAAGTACAAAATATTGGTTTCAATATTCGCTTTGAGCTTGTAGATCGGCTATTTTCAAATAGCCTATGCATAAAATAAGGCTAAAGTGGTTATATATGTTTTATAATGTCATAATGTATATCTGCAAAGTAACTAGTAACTAAAGTTTTCAAATAATTGTAGTCGAGTAAAAGTACAATATTTGCCTCTGAGATGTATAGAAGTAAAAGTATTGAAAATTGGAAATGCTCCAGTGAAGTAAAAATACCTCAAACTTGTACTTAAGTACAGTACTTGAGAAAATGTACTTAGTTACTTTACACCACTGGTAAAGTGGCTACAAATAGTGAACCCTGCACAGGCTCGCCTACTGCTGCTTGTTACCTACTTACATTCGTATAGAACCCAACTTTGGGCATAGGCCACGAACATGAGCTCTCCAGGAATCCCGGTCCTGGGCCAGTTTCTCCAGCTGTCGTGTGTGGCCAGATCTCTTCACATCTGCATCCAGGTCGCGCCGCCACGTGTTTCTTGGTCTGCCCCGCTTCCTTCTCCCCTGTGGGTTCCAGAACAGGGCGTATCTTGTGATATTAGATCCATGCTTGCAAAGAGTGTGGCCAAATTGTCCATCCCTATTGCATCTTTGGAGGATTTCTTCCTCCACAGGGTGTTGTCTTGTTTGCTGCCACAGTTCAAGGTTATTGATTGTGTTAGGCCAGCAGATTTGGAGGCTTGTGGATGTTTAGTGTTTAAATGTTAAAACTCTATATTCTAATAATCATTATGAACAAACAATGCCTACCCCCCCCAAGAAAGTGTAATCTGCAGTGGGATTCAAACCTTTTAATGTAGGATTTGAAGCCAGGCGTCGTAACGCACCAAGGCACCGAGCTCACTGCTCCGTTGGCGTTTTGAAAGTTATTTGAAGCTCTAACCAATGATAGCGCGTAACTTAACCAAGCCTCTTTTTATAAGCCCCACACAGGCGGGGCTTGCATTAAAAGCAACCTCTCCCTCTTCACTCGTCCCACTACCGAAATAATACAGGAATGGGCTAGTGTGTTGTGGCTCTGTAGGCTGACAAAATAGCAAGGCTTCTAATCTAATGTTTGAGAGCAGCCAAAAATACTTCATATTCATCAGTCATAAGAATTGAACTAAACTTGCCTGCTCACTTTTGGTTCAAGCAGAAATCACAGACCTGCAAATAGCATACTACAGTGGAATACAGTTAACCCATTTAGACCTGAGGCCGATTCTAAAAACGCCTTCTAAATCTTGACCTAAGTTTTCTGAAAAACGTCAAATATGGAATAAAAATAAAATAAAAAATTATGTTGCTATATACTGTAGTGTATATGTCACAGGGATATTGGAGAACCATGGAGATTGAAGACAGAGCGCTCGTTTTTAGGCACGGGGCTTCAGGCGAGGCGGGGCTTTGATGCGACGCGGACCTGTCTTTTGTTGTTCGCCCCCACGTAGCAACCAGGAAGCTACGCTAGGGGAACGCTGAACACGCGTTCACACGCACACGTGATAATAGTTATTGTCCATGACGGAGGCGCGCCGACTCAGCAGAGCTTGAGGCCGAGGAGGCGCGCCCTCATGGATCACTGTGTGTGTGTGTGTGTGTGTGTGTGTGTGTGTGTGTGTGTGTGTGTGTGTGTGTGTGTGTGTGTGTGTGTGTGTGTGTGTGTGTGTCTGTGTGTGTGTGTGTGTGTGTGTGTGTGTGTGTGTGTGTGTGTGTGTGTGTCAGGGAGAAACTAAAACAAAAGCCAGAACACAATAAAAGTATCTTAACAGTCATGCTTTCAATAAACCAAATTGAAGAAAAAATCCCGGCTTGCGCGTGCGTGTGTGTGTGTGTGTGTGTGTGTGTGTGTGTGTGTGTGTGTGTGCACTTTAGTTGGGAAGCCTGGCTCGTGGCTCCCTCTAGTGTTGTTTCTAAATTGAAAGCATGAGCGCATGAGCGCGTGTGCATGCGCGCGCGCGTGTGTGTGTGTGTGTGTGGTCGCGGCCATATATGTGTGTGCACTTTAGTTGGAAAGCCTGGCTCGTGGCTCCCTCTAGTGCTTTTTCTACAGAATTGCTGGTTGGGTGGTAAAAACGAGCACGCTTTCTGCAATCTCCCTGGTTCTCCAATCTCCCTGTAACATATATAACAACAGGAACCCCAAAAGGGGTTCCCGTCTTGAAAGGTATAGTTACAAATAGGGGTTCCCGCCCAAAATGGGTTGCAGAAACATTATTGTTTGCTATAAGATGTACGATTCCAGCAGTGTGAGTGGCTCCAAGTCAGGTTTACCCTGGTTATTTTTATTTGTAAGCTAGCCAATTATTTTTAAGCCCTTTATTCCCAATGTAGTCGTTCATTGGCAACAAATTCTTCCCCACATACAGTGGTGGAAAAAGTACTGAAATGCTTTGTAAAAGCACCAATACTGCAATATAGAAATACTCTGTTACAAGTAAAAGTCCAGAATTAAGAATTTACTTGAGTAAAAGTACAAAAGTATTGGCATCAAAATGTACTTAAAGTACCAAAAGTAAAAGTACTAGAATATTTGAAAATAGCAGATCTACAAGCTCACAATGTGTCGCGATGCGACGCGTTGTGAGCTTGTAGATCAGCTATTTTCAAACAGCCTACGCATAAAATAGGGCTAAAGTGGTTAATGTGTGTTTTATAATATCATAATTTATATCTGCAAAGTAACTAGTAATTAAAGTTTTCAAATAATTGTAGCGGAATAAAAGTTCAATATTTTCCTCTGAGATGTAGTGGAGTAGAAGTAAGTATTCAAGTAAAGTACAAATACCTCCAAAATGTACTTGAGTACAGTACTTAAGTAAATGTACTTAGTTACTTTCCACCACTGCCCATATATTTCTGGCTGCCGGTGAGGAGCCCCGACTGGGAGGACGCACTCCGCCTCCGTCCTACTCCTACCGTTCAACATTTCCCGCTGACATGCGCCACCGCAGCCCGTAGGAGTCGCTATAGTGCAGTGACAAAAAGCCTGGCTTCCTTCCCTCGAACGCGGGCCTGCCGGGCCAATAGGCTCTATGCACAGCAGCCATATTGGAAAGAAATTGGGCCTCTTCCTTACTTCCTTCACATGTGTTACCAATGATTCTAATGAAGGCTCTGTTCCATTTAGTGTAGCACAATGGTTCTGAAACCTTTTAATTGCAAGGACCGCCATAACTCTGAGAGTGTACAAATTGAACGAAATGGACCCGTAAGGGTCCATTTGGTTCCATTTGTACTCTCTCAGAGTTACACACCCATAAGGGTCAATTGGGAACCCCGTCAAGGAACCATAAGGGTACCTGTCACACTTTAAGAGAGTAAAGTGTTTCCGGTGAGTCAACATGCACAATATCAACACCCTGACTCTGTTTGACCAGAATGGAACAGAGCCTTCATTAGTATCATTGCTAACACCTGTGAAGGAAGTAAGAAGAGGCCCAATTTCTTTCCAATATGGCTGCTGTGCATATAGAGCCTATTGTGTTCGTATAGACGCTTCGCCAAGCCGGATCCACTGTGGTGGAGTCGAACTCCTAGACTCCAAGGTGGTGGCAGGTATTTTACCCCCCGCACCACCCCTGCTTTCCCTTAGTTCATGAAGAAAATAAATCATTCTGTTTGTTTCGATCCCACATGGCTCTGGTGACTGACTATGCAGGTAATTGAGTATGCATCCTTGAAGCTGTATGTATTTGGCTTTTTCCTGATGCTTAGCTAAATTAATTCTAATGCTTGTCATGGCTCTCCAGAGGCACTTGGAGGCAATGTTAAGTGGCATAATTAAGAGATTTCTCTTGAGGGGGCAAGAAATATCAGTGGCTCAGAGTTTAAAAGATTTATGCCCTTGTGCTCAAGTGTCTCCCCGTTCACAGTGAGCCTGGGCTTATGATGCGAGGATTTCTGGTCTTCTTGCATGCTGTACAGTACGTGTTCACACTGGGCTGGCAACACACATCGCCATATTGTCAGACACCAGTGGTGTAGAGTAACAAAGTACATGTACTCAAGTACTGTACTTAAGTCAACTTTTTGAGGGATTTTTTTTACTTTCTTCAGTATTTACAATTTACAATACTTTTACATCTACCCCACTACCCCCATCTCAGAGGAAAATATTGTACTTTTACTCCACTTATATGAACAAAGTACTTTGTAGATTTAGATTATTATAACAAAACACACAAACCACTTCAGCCGCAGCTATATTTCAGCTATATGTCAGCTATATTTCAGCTCACAATGCGGCACATTGCGAGCGTGTAGATTGGCAATTTTCAAGATGTTTATATATTTTGAACATCTGGACATTCTGCACAATGAATACTTTTACTTTTGGTACTATTTTGATGCCGATACTTTTGTACTTTTACTCAAGTACATTTTGAATACCGGACTTTTACTTGTAACATCATTTCTACAATAGGGTATTGATACTTTTTACTTAAGTAAAAAATGTGAGAACTTCTTCCACCGCTGATTGTCAGACACACATGAGTGAACATAGACGGTAGCTAGGCCTGTCAAAATTATTACATAATCGCTTGATCGCAATTATTTGAGCTAAATCACAATTATTCGGCCTAATTCATACAATCCTTTCCATTCATCTGTATAAAAATAGCTGACATAAATGTCATATATTTCCATCATTATTTCCAATGTCGTCCACACTATTTTAACCGCTTTCAACCTGGTACTGTATATCTTTTTGGGGCATTTGGGTCAAAAATAGCTTATCTACAAGCTCATAACACGCCGATGTGACGTGTTGTGAGCTTGTAGAGGTTGAAAACGTTTTAAAGTCTAAAATTGTCAGTCATTTCTTTGTATACTTCAGTAATATAATAGCTTGTGTGTGTGTGTGTGTGTGTGTGTGTGTGTGTGTGTGTGTGTGTGTGTGTGTGTGTGCGCTCATGTGTTCAATTTGGTGGTTGTGCTGCGATTGTTTTGTGGTGCATGGGGGCCACAACAATGTTTTTGCTTAGGGCCACCAGAATCCTAGCCATTGGGTCCCATTTTTGAAGTCTTTGGTATGACCAGGCCAGGAGATCGAACCATGACCTCCCAATCTCGGGGCAGACACTAACCATAATAATAATAATAATAATAATAATAAACTTTATTTGTATAGCACCTTTCATGACATGAAATGCAGCTCAAAGTGCTTTACAGAGCAAGAATACAATTACAGTTACAACCAATTTAACAATAAAGCAAAGAAAATTTAAATACAATAAAATAAAAGCAAAAGCATAAAACAACATTAAAATAGGCAATACAGTGAGGAATTAAAAATCAACCAAAGAATCAGCTAAAAGCAAGAGTGAAGAAATACTGTAGGTCTTGAGCTGTGCTTTAAAGCTATCGACAGAGGCTGCCTGTCTTAGGTGTAATGGGAGTTTATTCCACACTGTCGGTCCGTAAAAGCAGAATGCTGCTTCACCGTATTTTTTATATGTCATTGTAGGCACCTCGAGCAGGTCAGCACTTGAAGACCTGAGGGCCCGGTTTGGAACATATCTCTCTAGGCAGTCAGAGAGGTAGGAAGGTGCCAGACCATTTAGAGCTTTATAAACTATTAAAATAATTTTAAAATCAATCCTAAAAACGACCGGGAGCCAGTGTAGTGAAGCTAGAACTGGAGTGATATGTTCTCTCATCCTAGTTTTAGTTAAAATTCTGGCTGCCGCATTTTGAACAAGTTGTAGTCTGTCAGTTGTTTTCTTTGGCAGGCCAGAGTAGAGTGTGTTGCAGTAATCAAGCCGAGAGAAAGCAAAAGCGTGGATCAACGTTTTTGCATCGTCTAACGACAGATAGTCTCTAATTCGCGCAATATTTCTAAGATGAAAGAAAGCAATCTTGGTGACATGATTAATGTGTGTATTAAAATTCAATTCAGAATTGATAATAACCCCCAGGTTCTTTACTGTGGTGTTACTTTCTACAGCCAGGTTACCAAGTCTACTTATTATTGATTCTCTCTGCTCACTGGAGCCAATTATGAGAACTTCTGTTTTATCCTCATTTAGCTTAAGAAAGTTCTCACTCATCCAGCATTTATTTTGGTGTGGATGATCCAAGCACCACCGAAAAAGAGTACACCCAGAAATCACATGATCATAACAAAAAAAGATTGTCTCCTTTCATGTTGAAGGAGTGTTTTTAAAAAAACAAGCCACATTCAAACGGCCATAGCTCTGGAATGGAGGATCGCGGCCGAGGAGGATCGCGGCCGATCGAAACCCCTTGCGTGTTATGAGCCGATCTCCGTGAGGAGGGCGGTCACAGAGAATATTCCATGCCGTTTTCGCTGGGGAAGGGGCAAGGGGATGGTAGACAGATGAATTAATGAATTACTTCCTGGCAGTCAATGAGTTAAATCATTATTAGTCGCAATTATTTGTATCACAATAAATTGCCACTAAAATATCATGATCATGACAACCCTACGTGCAGCCGCACGCAAGCCACCCAAATGGAAACATCACTGGCACATATTTGTAAAGACATCGATATGGCAGCTTTTAAAAATCCCCTTCTGAAACTTAAACCAGTAGCCCAGCGTCACATTTCTTTAAACTCCCTCCATAAACTTCCTGCCATTATCATTTCTGGCCTCATTTAAAAACTCTGTACTTGGAATGGTGCCATGCCATCCCATAACATTATGCAACAGCGCTCACAAAGTCCTATTAAAGCCATTTGCAATAAGAAATGGCCTGTGTCTTTGTCGTAGGGGGGTGGAATTGATTGTGCTATTTGATGAATAGCGCAGGGAGGGGAAACCACAGACAGTGTAGCAGGACCAGTGCATATATGAAAATGGAATCATATGGAAAACACAGATACTGTAGCAGGGTGTGTACATATGAAAATGAAATCATGCCCCAGAGGCAGG
Source organism: Gymnoscopelus braueri (assembly GCF_963280865.1). Taxonomy (NCBI): domain Eukaryota; kingdom Metazoa; phylum Chordata; class Actinopteri; order Myctophiformes; family Myctophidae; genus Gymnoscopelus; species Gymnoscopelus braueri. The sequence goes on along the minus strand of NC_137625.1, from coordinate 31,908,162 downwards.
CCCGTACGAGAAATCAATTTAAGGAACAGCTGGAGTCAGCACAGGCTTGCCATTTGTACAAAGGGCAATCTCTGTCTTATGGATCTGCTATGTATTTCCCCCTGCATGGTTTTGATTTCTCATGTGTGCCCTTTAACACTCGAATGTGGCCTCAATTTGTGTTTTATCATACTGTACAGGAGTAGCCAGCATAGATATATCCAGCAGTCTGCTGCACGCTTGCTTAAACCTGAACTATACTTTCAGTCAGTATAATAGTTCTGCATTTATGGTTTTTAAAAAAAACACCACATTGAATAATCTGCTAACTAGGTGGCTTGGAGATACTGTATAGAGTATAGTTTTTGAAACATGCAATTGAAGTTCTCTATAACATTCATCAGTAGATATAAGTGTCAACTGTACTAATGCAAGATACACATGGGATGAACATGTGAGTGGAGTCTTGTACACTACAGTATCTTATACAAAAAATATGTATGCTTTTTATATGCAATTTTATAGAGACTTATGACTTTTCTTGATCCCCTCCACCGCTTCTTGTGCACTGCATACGTTTATTTTCAACATTATAGCGATTGCTGGAATTAGTAATAAACAACAGGTGACGATCCAACCACTGACTATACATAAAGATAGCATACTATTTATTAGACTGTTGCACTCTTTAAGAGGATTACAACTACAGGATTAGATTCTGTTGAGAATATAACATAAAATAACATAACATAACTTTCTCATCTCATGTTTAACATGCATTATAGTCTGGTGTTTGTTTGTCTTATTGTCATGTCTTGTATTGATGTATCTGTCTGTCATGTCTTGTAAAAAACCAAAAAAAAAACGAATATAAAAAATAAAATAAAACATAAAATAAAATTACTTTTAAACAGTCCTGTGTTCATACTTACTCAGAGATGCCAAAAGTCATTGACACTTAAATATGTGCTTTTTTTCCCTGCCTTATGATAAAATTATAGTTGTTTGTTTTTTCTTTTTTAATCATTTTTGTCCAGTCGACAGCTGTTGTTCTCATCATGTTAGCATGAAAACACTGTGATATGAATCATGAATTCTGGTTACGCCACATTCCCGCAGCAGTCCATTAGTCAGCACCATGATAATGACTGATATTCAATCAAAAACAGACTGAGTGAGCGCCTATGTCCGGGGCCTGTAGGGTAATTACACTGTTGAAAACAACAGCTGCATCCCTGAATGTTCAAACAATGAGATCTAGTTCTGATGCTTTACTTCTGTTCTGTTGTCATGAGCTGTTATTGGTCTGCTTTTGAGGGGACAGGCATACGGTACATATTATACATAAACAGCAGAACCCTGTTATAGACAACTTGGCCTACACATCCATTTGTATTTTGTATTCGTTTTTGTTAGTAGGTTGTTTTTAATTTGCTTTGACCTGCTGCTTCCTATTGGAATGGAAACTAGTATACTGCATGCGTGTGCCTCTCTCTCTCTCTCTCTCTCTCTCTCTCTCTCTCTCTCTCTCTCTCTCTCTCTCTCTCTCTCTCTCTCTCTCTCTCTCTCTCTCTCTCTCTATAGATAGATAGATAGATAGATAGATAGAGCTCAGCCATGAATGTTAACACCTCATCTTGCAGCACCCACGTTTGGTGGTTCAGTTTCATCCATGCTGGGCATTATTAGTTCCTTAAAGGAGGAGTTCACCCAAAAAAATATTTATTTTCTATCAATTGCACACCCCATGAAGCCTTGAATACATGGATTTATTTTTGTTTTTGTGGCATTCCTAAACCAATAATTTGATGCCCGAGTGTATTTCCGGTAGGAGACACAAAGAATCTACTTTGTGTCTCCTACCGGATTCATTAGCCGGTAGGAGACAGGAATCAAATTATTAGCTTAGGAATGCGACAAAAACACAAATAAATCCATGGATTCAAGGCTTCATGGGGTGTGCAATTGATAGAAAATAAGTAATTTTTTGGGTGAACTACTCCTTTAAGGACCAAATAAAATTGCCCCCCTCCCACATTGTTGAGAAATTCAGCTCCTCATTGACTGTAGTGATAATCTACTCATCCAATTAAAGTGACGATCAAATGCTATTTGCACCTTGTTATCCAACCTCAGCTGTGTGTCTGCATCAGCATGACAACCCTAGTCTTGGTTGAGGAGCTGAATTCATTCAGTTCAAACAAAATCTTCATTTGGTATTCACAAAGCTCGAGTCTCTATGGTGTCACACAGTGTTTAAATGAATAAAGTATAATTGAATCGCATCACGACGCTATGGAATGAGGCCAAACTGATGTGATTGGAGGTGGCAGCAGTTTACATGGCATCAGCGAGGCCTCTGTCACCCACTCATGTGTATCTTGCCAGTATGAATGCAGGTTCAACCCGCAAGCTAATCATCGGCCTGACAGACAGATTAAGTGATTAATCTCTCTCTCTCTCTCTCTCTCTCTCTCTCTCTCTCTCTCTCTCTAAAATTGTCATTATCACACTCTTTCTCTGTCTGTCTGTCTGTCTGTCTGTCTGTCTGTCTCTCTCTTCTCCATCCTACCTCACTTTGTGTTTTTGAGTATTAATGAAAGCTTGTAGATTGGTTATTTTCAGTATTTCTGCACATTGCCATTGTACAACAAAGTTCTGTATAATACATAGCTTAAGTGGTTAATCAGACTAATGTGTTTAGTTGATTACATAAAACATATAGTAGAATTACAATAGTTTGTGTCGATTCGTTGATATAAAAAAAATGCAAAAAAACATCACAAAAAAAACCTGCATCTCGGTTATTCGATTAACCTACGTGAGCAAGATTGAGTTGGTTAATTGCCCAGCCCTACACAGCTTTTCTAACCATACTTTAACCCAAGTACAACATCTTCTATCCAAGTACAACATCTCTCTACACAGCTTTTATATCCATACTTTAATCTGTGGCAGAGAGAGGCAGAGGAGCAGATTCTGGTAGCTGTAAGATTTGCCAATCATGATCTGGCAGGTCTTTGTTGCACATGCTCAACACCATCTGACAGGTCGAACTGTGCCACACGGGGCCAGCATATTTGATTGTAGGATGAATATGTCAGTATAGATGCAATTGACATTATTATTATACCTGCTAATTAATACTGCTACTTAATATCTGCATAACCTGCATAAATGTGTGGAAGTGCTGATCTGCTCTTTCCTTTAATGACCAAATAAATAAATAAATTCATTCATTCATTGAACCTCTGTGAGGTTTGGATGTCATCTTTTTTTACTTCACCCACTACCCTTGTTAGTAATGTTTTATTTTATTTTATCAGTTATTTTGCCATTAATTTTTGCCCATATATAATCCGGACGAATAGCCACCCTGGTACCAAACTTTACCGATCAGCCTTCTATCCTCTAAGCAAAAGTTAATCGATTCATGACAAATAAAAAAATCAATTTTTGATTGAATTTTCAAAAATAGCACATTTATTTTACCAATTTTATAAAGAGAAAATAAAGCATTAAAGAAATTAAAAAAACATTATCCAGCAAAACATATTTCTCGATATTCAATTAATCACAGGTAATCCATAGTTGCAGCCCTACATGCGAATACACAAATACTGCATGCCCAGTGCACTCTCATGGTAATATGCACCCACACATGCAAGCATGCATGCACACACATCACATGTTGCTGCTACTACAGCATACATATCCTTTGGTGGGGTCCAGCCCTGTGGATCAGGGAGGGTTACTGTGGGTTCTTTGGCACCGGCAGGCGTAATGAACTGAAGCTTAGAGGGATGGCAGAACAACAGAGTAGCTCCAGAACTGATCCGGTGAGGCCAACAGTCTAGTGACCCAGATAGACTGTTTTATTAAGCATGCAGAGGCTTTGGGCTGTGATTAGGCTAACCCAAGTCACATGGAAATCCTTCACATATAGGACACAAGATGTGTCCTGGACCTACGTGAACGAGGGGGAGGGTTTTTTGGTTGACCTTAAAAGCAGTCTTTTCAAAGGTGTAAATGTAATCTGGCCAGGGGCGGCATCTGTCATTTGAAACCTTGTTTCGGAAACCATTCAATGGAGTTGGAGGTGGCCGAATTGAAGATGTTACAGTACGTTTCTTATTAGGAGTGACAAGGAGGGACAAGATCAGGAATGACTACATTAGAGGGACAGCCCAGATTGGAAGGTTTGGGGGATAAAGCAAGAGAGGCGAGGTTGAGATGGTTTGGATGAGGGGTGCATTGGGAGAAGGGGGACGCTGAAGATGGAACTGCCAGGCAAGAGGAGGTTTATAGATGCAGACTGCAGAGAGAGATAGGACATGCAGGTGGCTGGAGTGACCAAGGAAGATGCAGAGAACCGAAGCAGATGGAGTCAGATGATCTGCTGTGGCGAACCCTGATGGGAATTAACCGAAAAAAATAACGTATTGAGTCATTGCAGACAGAGAGTGACATTTGGCACACACACACACACACACACACACACACACACACACACACACACACACACACACACACACACACACACACACACACACACACACACACACACACACACACACACACACACACACTCACACACACACCATAATAGTTCACATCACAGCTCCTGCTCAACTAATTATAACCTAATCATTGGGTTTGAGCACAATGTGCTCTTTCAGCGCAAACTTGACGGCTTGTTTGCCGGCTTCCCTGTGACATGTGACCTTCAGTACCATGACCTTCAGACTTTAAGAAGACAGGAGGGTTAAGTGATAAATGGACTGATAGATTGGGATGGACAGTGGCTGGTTCACTTGAATGGCTGCATTGCTGAGGCACAGACCCAAATCATCACTGTCGGGTGGCAACCTTGTATGTCCAAAACTGTGACTTTTCAGGAAATGGGGTGGGGTTGGGGGGGCACCTTTGTTCCAATGTAGTTATTATTTAATCACTAGCTTTTGGTTCAACATTTATAAAACCCACAGACAGACTTAACCACTTTCACATTTGCGTTGAATTTCTTTTAACAAAATAGTGAAGATTGCCAATCTACAAGCTCACACCGCGTCACAATGCGCCACATTGTGAGCTTGTAGATTGGATATTTGTGCTACATTTGCATGTCACGCTAGTATGATGAAGTAGGGCATTAATTTACCAAAAAAAATTACAAATAAGGTTTCTGCCCGACACCGACAATATAATACTCCCTATTTATGAACTGTTCTGAAAAGGCTTCTTTCTTGGCTGAGTGAACTGATGCATTGTGACTGCTGACTGTTCCCATCTTGAAACAGGACCACTGTGGGGGGTTGGGGTGTGGGGAGGAGACGTTGAAATGGCCTGACAACTGGGAATTGGACAAGGGATGGGAAGATGAGTTTGAGACACCCACACTCGCTGTGGAAGAAGAATGACACTAGTTACATGCTGCGGTTGCAGACGAGTAGATGGCTAATCTTTTAGAGCACTGTACCTACCAGTGAGTTAAATGGATAATTAACTTTCAAACAAGTTTGGGGTCATTTTAACGTCTACACAGGCTTTTGTGAGCAATCTAGAAAATGTTTAAGTTGCATGATGAGTGTTTCGTTTTTCCAATAACTTTTTTCATTTCGTTTTTAGAATTTTTTGGAAAATAAAAAAAGAAGAAAAAAAAGAGAGTAAAAAAAATAAAGAAAATAAATGAAAAAAGTAATTGAAAAAACACGACCCCTTCACGTCACGTAGAACCCTAATTAGAACTGAGCTGTGAGACATGACGTGTCGACAGGTTTTGACGTGTCCGGTTGACGCCTCCAGCGTGGCTGCAGCTATTGTAAACAATGGGTGTGTTTGATAACGTGTGTGATGCTTGCAGTGACTCTAATGATGAGGAAGAATGTGTTATTCAGTGTTGCCATGTCTGCTTAATGCTTATTATAAACGACTTTGGGCTTGTTTTTCTGTAAAGTTGCTTTGAAATATCGGTAGTTGCAGGTTGTGTTTTTTTTTTCAAGCTCACAACTTGTTGTTAGCTTGTAGATTGGCTATTTTCAAATATCCGCTGCATATAGGTTTAAAGTGCTCATGTGGCCTATAGTCACTTCTATTGGGCTTGTTTTCATAGACCTTGTTGCTTATTTCTCTCGCAAAATCTGGCAACACTGGTGTTAATGTCTTAGAGCTCTAATGACGAGGAAGAATGTGTTGACATCCAGGACTGGGTAGGGGGGTAGCTAGTAGTATGTTGGTGTATGTTTCGTAATTATGATTTTGATTTATTCTCTTTCTACTGCCGTCTCCATTGTTCTTTCTTGTTCTTATCTTTTACGACCAGTTATACAGTGTAGCATCACACTTTTAATGGGCTGTCATTTTCTTTTTTATGCTGAAAAACGGGAGGAAACAATGTTGACTTTTCACACACTGTGTATTGGTAGCTAGAATTATGTGCTGTATGACGTGGTGATCCGTTTTCTGTGCAGGCCTCTTAAAACTGAATTCTCCTCTGGATAATGAATGGTATTGTATTGTGTCCATCCAGAGAGACACAGGGCTTCTGGCTTGTCTCTCCTGCTGGTTCATTATTAAGTATTGTTGTTGATCCACCATGTATGGTAACCATTTTCAACTAGAGAGACCAGCGAGAAGCGAGAGAGAGAGAGAGAGAGAGAGAGAGAGAGAGAGAGAGAGAGAGAGAGAGAGAGAGAGAGAGAGAGAGAGAGAGAGAGAGAGAGACTGTATGGAAATGTATCCCGGTGGCAAACTCGTGCCACTCACTCACTAAAGTTATTAACACATGGAGATTCTCTGACAGCTTTTTTTTTTTTTTTACCTGTTTGTAAGACTGTGTGAGGTGGTTTTGTCTCCAAACTCCCTGCAATGGTCTTTGGAGGCATCAGTCAGCTGCACCAGGCAAACAGTGGGCGTACTGTTTAATAATTTTTTCATGTCTGAATGAATTCACCTCTTCTCTTCATTCCTATCCCCTGTTGTCCTGTCCTTCAATGGTGGAGGCATCCGGAGATTATCTCCTTCCACCCACACCACCATCTACAGAGGAGCCAGAGACGGACTCCATGGGAACCATTTTCTCCGTAATTAACAGCCTACATGTTATCTTCACTTGGAGCAGATGGCTTGTTTACTCATGTTCCACTGTGTGCAGCAGAGGTGCACAAGACAAAGTATTTTCTCACAGTCTATCTGTCTTTTTTTTCCTCTCCCCCTTTGAAATCACGCCCCCATGGGGCTCCGCTGATTAGGTTTGAAGATAAACATGACTGCCCTATACCTGCCTTTTGTTTATCCTGGAAAATGAATCCCCCCTCACCCCTCAATGAATACCCTGTTGCTGTTTTTTTTCAAATTTCACCTCTGTATGTGAAACAGGCCTGGTTGTATTTCCCCTGCATGAGGAACAGTCAAACTTATTTTTTTTTTAATTTAGAGTAGCCAAGTATTTTAGTAGTAGTTTAGTCGTTATGCCAATTCATTCCTCCCCACACACATTTCTGTGTTGTCACTGCGGCTGTATCCTACTGACTTACCTGCCAGTGAGGAGCCCCCACCGGGAGGACGTAGGGCTTTTGACCTACTCCTCCCGCCCAACACACCCCACTGACAGGTGCCGCCCCAGCCCGTAGGAGTAGGTGCAATATACAATATCACCCTCCCTGCTGAGCTTCCCTCCCCCTAACACGAGGCAAGAGTGTTCGTATAGACGTCCGACAAAGCCGGTTGCACCACGGTGGATTCGAACCCACAACCTCCATGGTGGTGGGCAGGGACTTTACCACTGCTCCATCCGAGCGCCGGAGTAGTCAAACTTTTAACAACCATCAATCCCGTTCTAATCGCTCACCCATTTTACAAACATATCTTTCTTGGCTTTAGTTTAAACTCGATAACAATTTGGCATGAGAGGCCAGTAATCTGTGCGGTTGTATCACTTGTGTTTGTACAGCGAGGATAGGGACATGCGTGGAAGGAAAACGAAAGATGAGACAAAGCAAACCACTGTCAAAATTCAGGAGGTGGATAAGGAAGGGCATCGTCAATGCTTAGGATCCAAACAGTAGAAAATGAATTTAAAATTGAAGTAACTGGGTCACAATATATATGCATTGCAAGCTGAAGTAGAATCCACAAGAGATATTTTGTTGAGTTCTGCATTTTGTGTAACGTCAGCTATGATTAATTACTCATGGAACTGTACTCAGACTATCTCAGTTTAAACTCCTGCCTTTACTGCCAGACTCTTTAGTGTCTCATCATTAGATTTCTCAGTGTCTGCAGGAGCAGTGGTTTATGGCTTCTTCAGCCAACAGAAATTGCCAGAAAAGCCCAATTTATATCCTTTTTTATTTCAAGCTAGAGCCTATAGCTGACCGATGCCGATCCAGATTTTGGAGAGTCCTATACATCGATTACAGATGTTTTGACCAATATTTTGTCAAAAAGTGCAAAAACAATTCTAATCAATTTGAAAACTTAAATTTTAAAGGTTTAAAAAAAGATCTGCTATCTTTGAACATTTCGGAAGACTTCTGAACATTTCCGCCTATAATGCAAGTGGTTAAAAATCACGACACACCGGCTGCATATAATTGCCGCACATGGTCGGTCTGGCACTAGTTCATGCTGGCGTTAATCCATAAAGTGCAGTCTGGATGTTAGGACACCCAGGAAATGATGGATGATTCCGGCACTCAACTCAACAGCATGCAAGAGAATGTAGGAGAAAGCGATTGCAACGTTGCTCCTGGTCCAATAAGCAGCGTGAAGGCTGCTGGAGGGAGGGGAGATGCAGTCGACAGCTGTGGCAGCTCCCTCCCCAAGGAGACCATCTGAGACACTAATTAATAGAGAGATCCTTCCGTCCGCACATGATAGCAGAGTATGATTTAGAAGCGTCCTCCTGCTTACATAGAGGTCCCTGCAGAGAATTGGTGTGTTACCTCTCTCTCCCCTAAGCCAGTGGTTCCCAGTTGATTAGCTTAATGTGCAACCTTGTTTTCTCACTCAACAGTAAACATATGCACATTTCCGAAGTTACAATTTAATGACTATTAAGACCTTTTTAATACCGAATTGGTCAAATTGTCAAATATAACTTAAGAAAGAGGCAAACATTGTAAAAATAACCAATCTTCAAGCTCACAACGCCTCGCAGTGCGAGGCGTTGTGAGTTTGTAGTTCGGCAATAATCACAATAATACTTTTTTAAATGTAATGCTTACAATTCCAAGTGCTTGTCAGGGTGGGGGGTCCCCAGTTCAAATATGATTATTTTGGGGGGTCGCAGCCTGAAAAGTTTGCCCTTTGATTGTAACATCCTGTTCATGATGAACAAGGGCTACAGCTATTGATATTTTTTTTAGCCATTACTCAATAAATCACTTTTTCGATCAGTCGAGAAGTAATGGAGAAGCATGTTTATTACTGTTCATCAAAAAATTGATTAACCACTTTGGCGATATTTCATAATTCATCACACAATGGTGTTGTGCAAACTTTTCCCCCAAAATTGGGATTGATTATTAATCAATTATTTAATTGTATTAAATGATCGATGGTCACTTATTTGAATCGATTAGTTCGATTAACTGTTGCATCCCCCAAAACATTTTTTTTTATTGATTGAATAGTTTAGTCAGAAATGTAAACAGCATGAGGTACGTAGTCAGACATTAAGGCTAAAAGGATAACACAAAAAAGCCCTGGGGACTTGTTTCCATTGTGGTCCTATGTATTCAATTCATCAACTTTTGATGCAGTGTTTGACCTCTGCTGGTGACAAATACATCTAACTGTCTGTGAGAATATTTCCATCCTTTCTTCCATCCTCTGTTTATTGTCTCCGCCAGGCCGATAGGCATGGCGAGAGAGTATGTTTTACCCTCCGTCCGTCCATGTGTCCGTGTGTGTGCGTGTGTGTGTCCGTGTGTCCACTCCTGTCCGTGTGTTACCAGCTAATCTCCGGCACCGTTGGCCCGGTCGCTGCGAAACTGTGCACACACACTCCCTGGATGCCAATTCAGAACCTTTGCCTCAAATCTTTCACATGGGCCTGTTATAGCGCCACCTGGAGGCCGATTTGTGCAAAACCATTTTTTTACATTACTCCTACAGATTTTATCCAAACGTCATGCAAATCGGTACACAATGTCTCTATAGTCATGTGATCAACACGGATCTGTCCGATTTCCCATATTCCATCCTCATTGACTAAGGTTCGCTTCCAAAATTAGTTTGAACAAAATACACAATTCACAAACACATTCCCACTAGGCCAAGGAAGAAATGCCACCTTTTTTCACATTGGCCTGTTATAGCGCCACCAGCAGGTCTAATTTAGCAAAACACATTTTTGGAACAAAATGCCTCAAATCATGAATGCAGTGTCCGATTGCCGTGAACGACCTAAGAATAAATGGCACCCTTTTCACATTGGCCTATTATAGCGCCACCAGGAGGCCACAATAACGTACCTGACCTGGCGGAGACCTGTGCTCCGAAGAGCACTTTTTCTAGTTTTATATGGATTAGATTCCAGTGTGGCTGCGCGAGACGCTGCTATTTTTTCGCCTGTGGTCTGGTTGTCTGAATGGTGAGATTAAGCCTTATCTTTTGCAGGAAATTAGTTTAGACATTCCAAACAGCATCATTATCATACGCCCAACAACCAAATGACTTCTCCTGTGATGTGTTGTGGCAACACATTGCATGAGAGAAGGCATTTGAGGCATAAAAACTATACTGAAATGAAAAACAAAAAGAAGAAGATTAAACTATGCAAAACAGAAGACATCTCATTCATGTTATCCAATGTCCCAGTCAAGTGGAATATCTTCACCTTTTTGTTGTTGTTGTTTTTGTTCCTGCTTCTGGCGTTACTTTGTTCATCTCTGAAATGCTTTCTGTCTCTCTGTCTCTCTCTCTCTCCTTCTTTGTCTCCCTCTCTCCATCTCCCTGCCCCATTCACCCCCCCTCTCTATCTCTCTTTATATCTCTCTCTGTCTCTCCCTCTCCCCTCTTACACACTCCCACAGTTGACAAAGGTGTGAAATGTGCAGCAACAATAAGTGTATTGAGAGGTTTGTTGCCCTACAGTACAAGCTCACAACGTGCCACATGCTTGTATATCGGCTATTTTTGATTACAGGACTTTCACTTTTACTTTTACTGTATTACGGTATTGCCACTTTCCTTTGAGTAAAAAGAAAGTACTTCCTCCACCACTGGATGCGAGCAGCTGAGTGTTGCCCTGCTGTGATAAAGCTTTATGAAGCTTATCTGTGCTCTCTGACAGACGCTGTGTCACTCTAACACACACACACACACACACACACACACACACACACACACACACACACACACACACACACACACACACACACACACACACACACACACACACACACACACACTGGGTTCTTTGGCAGACGCTGTGTCACTCTAACACTGTTTAATGGGAAAACATTGTTGTCTGTTATGGATTAGGATGACGGGGTCGCAGTGTCGATAGCTGAGGGGAACAGTGTGTGTGTGCATGTGCGCGCGCGTGTGTGTGTGTGTGTGCGCGCGCGTGTGATATGAGGTGATCTGAAAGCTCTTACGTCATGACATTTGACACAGCCGCTGTGTAAATCAAGTACTGCAGGATATTTCCCGGCACTCATAAAGTAGAAAACGAACCATAAAGGGGTGTGTAGTACTTGTATTACTATGCCTGTAAGGGCCAGATGTCCACACAAGTATAGTAGAATTTGAGAAATGTACATTGTGAGGACAGTTTTCCTCATCCTTACAAGATATGGATTTTTTTAATGGTTAAAATAGATCTGGGAAAAGATTCAGGTTGGCGTTAGGATTAGGATTAGGCATTAGCCGCTCTATTCTGTGGCAGTTTTCCCCCCCTCTAAACCACGTTAAATCCGGATAATGGAGCTGCGCCGCCCCAATAGGTTATTCTAGCACCTGCTCTACCCGTCACCATTATGCCGACACCGTTATTTGCGCATGGAGGTGTGCCCGTGGGCGTGTTGTTGCTATATCCCCCACATTGTTGTTGTTGCATTCTCAACCCACACATGGGTACGGCTTGGGGAGGGGGGATAGTGGAATCTAATACCACCCGCCGGTTTATAAAATCACCCGCCAAGTGCACACAGACACTACAATGGCTTTGTGCGTTGGACCATGAGCCGTGTTGCCAGCCTTGGCGAGAAATAAGCAACCGCAGTTCGCAGGTCTATGAAAACAAAAAGAAGCAACTATAAGGCCACATGAGCACTTCAAACTACTAACTAGAGCTTTCATATCCGCTAAATATTTCAGCCCGGCTCGACTAATAATTGACAAATTAGACCCAGCCCAGCCCGTCAGTCATTTTTCTAAAGAAGTCTTATTTCTCATTAAATCTTGGTAATTCGTTAAGAACAGGAGTCATTCTACCCTATTCCAACAGTCTATATTTTATTTAAAAAACAGCTTGGAGCAAATAGGGCTATATAAATATACACTGCCCCATAACCATTTTAAAAATTATTATGGTTATTCTATGAAATATATGTTTCATAGAATAACCGTAATCATTTTTGCGATTTGTTGATTAATTATTTGGCATCAGCTGTGTAAGAATATATAACTATTTTAAATGGCTTTCATATACTCTTGGGGATCTGACTAATATGACAAGTTGCTTATTGTGAACACAATAGCCTACGCTACAAATTAATTAATATGTGAATTTATTTGGATGTAAAAAAAACGTAGACCCGGCTCAGCCGGTGCCGACGGGCCGGGTCGGGTCCCGTTGGGTTTGGGCTAAAATCTTAAGCACTTAAATTTTTTATAAGATGATCGGATCATAGAGTGATTTTCATTTTGGCTGCTGTCTCATTAAACCCATGCTGCGGGTGAATATTATATTATAGCCTATATTATATATATTAGCCTATATTATTATTATATTCCCCGCGTAAACGCTACGTTCATGACCCCCCAAAATAACCATATTTGAACTGGGGACCCCCCCCATTTTGTTTGACTCGGTTCCACAGATAAATATTGTGAAAATAGCAGATCTACAAGCTCGCCAGGCGTTGGGTGCTCCATTGTGGTCTCGACCCACAGGTTGAGAACCACTGCATTAAAAGCTCCAAGCAAGTTACATGTCTAGTATGTTGTTGACCACGTAATGTAATGTTTTTGGTTTAGTGATAGGCTACTCCGTGGCGCGCGCGCGCCTCATTGTATGCTGTCCAAAATAACAGATCTGTAAGCTGTCGACACGACATGACGCAGCGCCGTTGATAGCTTGTATGTCTGTTATTTTGGGTAGGTAGGCGACGCACATACGCATCGCAGCAATGTGTCTGGGTGTGAGAGGCTTTGATTGATGTAAACTTAAAGTTTAGCTCTGTTCGGGATTACTGAACAAAGGTGGATGATGAAAGATAACGGGGACAATATGGATGTAAGTTAACTTTAACTGCGTCACTTCAGAGGAAACTATGGAGCAACTTCAGAGATGTTTACACACCCCTGGAATCCATTAGAATTACATAACCTATGTACAGCCAACGTGAGTACATAGGCTATAGACCTTTCCTAAAACTGTCCAATTTATTATACCCATGTGCTACTGTTTGTCTGTGTACCACGTAGGAGCGTTGTCGCAACATGATGTAATTAATTATTTGGGAGCAGCCGGTGTGTACCAATAGTATAAATATTTTAAATGGCTTTCATATACTATTCCGGATCTGACTAATATGACAAGCTTATTGTGAACACAATAGGCTACAAATTAATATAAAAATGTATTTGGATAACATAAAAAAAAGAAGGAAAACAAGCCCAATGCGGCTTATAATAATCAGACCAGGCAACAGTGCAGAGACTGCAGACAGGGAGATAGGCTAGAGCATATATTGGATCGGGGATGACGGCTAGCGCAGTCTTCTCTTAAAGGCAATGGCTTCTGCCACACCTATGCATAATGTAACGGGTAGCTCAGGTGTTTGGCGGGTGAGGGGGGTGCCATAGAATACCGAATTTTGCGGGGAAACGCCTCTTGCCTAGTCCGAAATCCGTAATTAGTGGTTTGTTCAAATCTAGCCCTGAATAGAGCCCTTAGAGTTATATGCCAGATGACGTGCGCACCGGAAAATTGTCGATCTACAAGCTCACAACACACTGCGCTGTGACGTGCGTGCTTGTAGAATGGCTATTTTTGTTATAACTAAGGGTTTGTGTGAGGGTAGAAATGGCCCCAAAAGAGGTACAAAATGAATTTCCTCTCAAGTATATGAGAATAGAATATACCTTATATGCATGAATGCATAGGACATTTTGGAGCTCAGATCCCTGGGTCAGCATTTAAAAAGACAGAAAATACAGACAAGACAGAAAGAACATGCATCCAATACATAATTATATATGACAAGTAATATAATGAAAAAAGACAAATAAGATGAATAAGTAATATGAATGAATATGAAGATATTCGAACTAAAACCAGTGCAATAATACTGCAGTTCATCCACAATGATCCAGTTCATCTGTCATGATTCAGTTGACCTATTTCCTATAATGCGCAATATGTGATGTGTAATATTGGCTACCGTCCTTAAAGGGGTAGTTCACCCCCAAAATAACTTTTTTTCTATTGATTACTGACCATCTGGAGCCTTGAATTCATAGATATTTTTTTGTTTTTGTCACATTCCTAAGCCAATAATTTGATTATAATAAATGTGTCCCCATTGATTCCGGTAGGAGACACAAATGCATTTGTGTCTCCTACCGGAATCAATGGGGCTAAATTTATTATAATCAAATAATAAAGGAAGGAATGCGACAAAAACAAAAAAATATCCATGAATTCAAGGCTCCATGGGGTGAGTAATCAATAGAAAAAAAGTTATTTGGGGGGTGAACTACCCCTTTAATGTCCTTGGCTACTAATCGCACAGTGGCTGGAAAAATAAAACTGTTAAAGAAGCGTGTCGTGTGGGAGGAGACGCTCTCTGGCCTGTCGGGTCTCTCAGGTTGTGTCCCTCCACATGAACAGAGGGTGAGCAGGATGATGTGGATCCTTAAGGATGCTCTGTGCTCTCCTCCTACAGTGCTGTGTGTAGACTGTGTCCATGGCAGGGAGATCTGATCCAATAATTCTCTCTGCAGTTTTGATAACTCGTTGGAGCGATTTACTCTCAGCTTGGGTAGTGTTTCCAAACCACACCGTGATACCGCTGGTCAGTGGTGGAAAAAAACACTCAAATGTTTAGTAAAGGTAAAAGTATCAATACTGCAATGTAGAAGTACTTTGTTACAAGCAAAGTTCAGAATTCAAATTATACTTGAGTAAAAGTACAAAAGTATTGGTATCAAAATGTACTTAAAGCACCAAAAGTAAAAGTACTAAAATGTTTAAAAATACCAGATCTACATGCTCACAACGCGTCGCGATGCGACACGTTGTGAGCTTATAGATCGGTTATTTTCATATAGATCGGCTATTTTCGTATAAAATACGGCTAAAGTGGTTAATGACTATGTTTTATAATGTAATAATTTATATCTACAAAGTTACTAGTAACTAAAGTTTTCAAATAATTGTAGTGGAGTAAATATACAATATTTGCCTCTGAGATGTGGTGGAGTAGAAGTGAAAGTATAGACAATTGGAAATACTCCAGTAAAGTAAAAGTACCTCAAAATTTTACTTAAGTACAGTACTTTACACCATTGCCGCTGTTGAGGATGCTTTCGTCCTCTGTAGGCCAGGGTGAGATGCTGAGGACAGAGTCCGGCTTTCTTCAGCATCCTAATGGAGAACAGCCGTTGAGTGTGGGTTTGCATGTGTCAGTAATTTACTCGCTGTTTGGTTCTCATTCTGGATTGGGCCTCCCATTGGCTGCCATTGGCTGGAGGCTCCAAACGTCAACTCAACATGCAGAATTTCTGACTGCATCAGCAAACAGTATGCAAAACAACACACACACACACACACACGCACACGCACACGCACACGCACACAAACACACACACACACACACACACATACGCACTTCCCTCTCTCATGTATATTAATCTTCGAAGTCACTGCACACATGTTCTCATCTCTCTACATGTCATGTTTTGCCTCCCGGGCAGGTAGCTTTGACATCCTACATGAAGGCAACATTTTGTGTACGCGATACGTTGACACCAAAGGGATGCCGACCATAAACAATAAGGTTAAGTACAGTTCTACGTTAAAGTTAAGTGCATTTCTTAAAGTTAAGGTTTGGCACACTTGATGTAGAGTTAAGGTTAGGTTAAAGGTAGAGCTTTTTTTTGCTATTAGGTTGAAGCTTTATTCTGATAGTAATGAACAGCAGTACCAGTACCCTACCTATAAGCTTAAATGTTTATAGTGTCCCTGTTACTGAGCAAACACACTATAGCACTGATTGTTATCAGAATATAGTGCTATTTAACACTTATTTATTTATTTAAATATTATACTTTTACTCATTTGGAAACTTTAGTTACTAGTTATTTGTAGATTTTGATAAATGATAATTATTACAAAACATACATTAACCACTTCAGCCCTATATACATTTATATTTATATGAATAGCCGATCTACAAGTTCACAATGCGTCGCGATGCAACACATTGTGAGCTTGTAGATCTGCTATTTTCAAAAGATGTATATACATTCTATACATTAGAAAACGTGTGAAATGGGACATTCCGCATAATGAGTACTTCTACTTTTGGTACTTTATACATTTTGATACCAATACTTTTGTACTTTTACTCAAGTAAATTTTTAATTCCAGATTTTTACTTTTAACAGAGTATTTCTACATGGCAGTATTGATACTTTTACTTAAGTAAAACATTTGAGTACTTTTTCCACCATTGAATGAGAGTTGCTCACCAGGGCCATGAAGCACCCGGTAGTGCACTCTTCTTCCGGTATTGGCTCCAACGTTGGAGCCAATAGAGCAGGCGCACTAGCGTTTTGGCTTCAGTGGGCCTCATGCAGCAACCGTTCTTAACCGTTCTTCTTCTTAAACCCACTTAACTCTTTGACTGCCAGAGTATTTTCATAAAGTACTCCCCCAGTGCCAGCAATTTTCGTGTTTTTTATTTTTATATTTTGTCATTTTTCATGAAAATATATTATCAGAGTGCTTTTTTCAGAGTGCTTTTTTTTCTAGTGGCGCACAAATCCGCCACTAGAGAGCAGCACATGACAGCTTGATCAGCTCTTTGAGCCACTCGCACCTCACACACACTTTTAAACAGTGATATACATCAAAACAGATGTGACTGTAGACTCAGATTGTCCGATCGGCCAAAATTACGATGTGATACACGACGGCGATGACTGATCGTCACCCAGACCATAGATTATAGAAGAGAACCTGTCCGTTCGTTTGTTATATCGTGTGAAAAACCGTTTGTTTACCTATTATGGACGAAAATGACCGGGGGAAAAAATCAAAAACCGGAAACGGAACCCAGGTCATGAAACCGGATGCAGATGTGGGTGAAGTAAGTGGAACTCGAAAATAACATTGAATATTAAGCAGCATAGCGCGATCAGAGATTAAACAATGAACGCGCGTCCAGCGCGTCAAACGCGTCGACGGCCAACTGGACAAAGTAGCAATTGACGCGTTATCGCGTCAAGGGCAGTCAAAGAGTTAAGAAGTGAAGAAGATTTTGGTATACTCCAATGTTTTCTTAGCTGTGATCTATTCTTAGGTAAGAACAGAATCTACGCACACTTTCTTAAGAAGATTTTTTTTCTTAGACCCACTTAAGAAGTTTTTAAGAAGATTTTGGTATACTCCAATGTTTCCTTAGGTAAGAACAGAATCTACACACACTGAAGAGCACTCTTAGGGTGGCCTTTGAGTTCTTAAGTGTGACATGTTTGTGCAAAAATAATTAATTCTCGAAGTTTCTTCAATTCTACAGTTGTATAATATAGGATTTTAATTACAATAATATTTTTATCATATCTTTAGAGCAAAAAAAGTTCTCAAAAGTGTGGTTTGGGGACCCCCAGGGGTCCTTGAGGGAGTTCCAAGGGGTCCACAGCAAACGAGGAACAGTTTAATCACTTTAACCCTATATTTTATACTTTGTTTGAAAATAGCCGATCTACAAGCTCACAACGTGTCCCATTACTTGTAGATCGGCTATTTTTGAAACATTTTGATAAATCTTGAAAACATTTCCCTAGCAGAAAATATTTTCAGGTGGGGGTCTGCAGCCAAATGCATGTCAATTTGGGGGTCCTTGACATGAAAATGTTTGAGAACAACTGCTTTAGAGTTTTCAACGGGTCTGAAATTACAATCTAACCCAAACGGACCCGGTTGAGTTGAAGCCCAAGCCCCATAACCCCCCACCCAACCCACCCTCATCCCCCCCCCCCCCCCCATATCCCCGACATTCGCCACACACCCATTTTCCCGTCCCCTTATACCTGAAAGCCCCCCTATACCCACCCGTCACACCCATCCCCATACCCCCCACACAGCCCCATATACACCCCTCCTTGCACCACCATATCACCCACCACACCCCTATTTCCACCCCATTACATACCAAGCAGCTGCTACCTTAAAGACCCTCCATATCCACCCACCAGCTTTCAGTAATAAAATGTTTTATATCCACTACTACTAACGCTACTCCTGAACATGAAATATGGATAACATGCTAATTTCAGAAAATGTACGTTGATGTCTAGTGGTGATTGGTGGGGCGGCTACCTATGGTAATTAGGATTAACTGGCACACCCCTTCAAGTTGGGATTCATCATCATAAGAACATAAGTTACGAACGATTATGCCTTTTAAGAACGTTTCATGAATCTGACTCGACTTCTCTTAGGAATTCACTTAGGAAGAAATGTAAGAGGAAACATTAGGAACTTATTGCTGCATGAGGCCCATCCTTCGGTTCCGGGGGCTTGACATGGTTGTCCACATTTCTTGTCTGTTTCTGAAACGCCACAAGGTCAGTGTTGTACAACATGTAGGACTGGTGCAGACGACAGCATGAGGCGCCATGGAGGTTAATGGTTGCAGCACAGTGATACCAGTTGGTGTGTGTGTGGGTGTGTGTGTGTGTGTGTGTGTGTGTGTGTGTGTGTGTGTGTGTGTGTGTGTGTGTGTGTGTGTGTGTGTGTGTGTGTGTGTGTGTGTGTGTGTGTGTGTGTGTGTGTGTGTGTGTGTGTGTGTGTGTGTGTGTGTGTGTGTGTGTGTGTGGGGTAGAGAAGATAGGGCTGATGATTACTTAGTGTAATGTGAGCTATGGTCTGCGGGTGGTAAACCTTCCAGACACTGCAGTAATTAAAGCTGCAACCCTGTGGAAATATACGTATGTGTGGAAGGTGCCTATCGTCTGTGTTTGTGTGTGAGAGAGAGAGAGAGAGAGAGAGAGAGAGAGAGAGAGAGAGAGAGAGAGAGAGAGAGAGAGAGAGAGAGAGAGAGAGAGAGACTGTGTGGGTAGTCTGGGCAGGAAACCACGTATAAATCAGATAAATCCGGCATAACTCCCAGCTGACGTCCTAGTGCACATGGCTGTCATCCCTGTATCTCATGGGGTTCCTACATTCACATTCAACTCTCATACTTTCATCCTAGATCATTATCTACAGCATTTTGTGCGATTTGATTGGCTCAGAAGAACTTTGACAGCTTCACAATGACCATGGCAAACACGGCACATGTTGACGAGGGGGGGGGGGGGGGTACGAGTTATCATTCTGTCTCTATCAGCACTTAACTCAACTCGAACGGCACCGAGTCGGCTGCAGTGGACTTCGCAGCGCTCGGCACGGTGACTCGCTCGCTCTGCGGTGTCTACAATAGACCACAATAGACGGCGCGACTCCAGCGCTTTAACAGTTTTTTAGCGGACCCTATGTCTTAGGTTTGAGAATGGCACCATTTGACTTTTGTTCACATTTGTCCCAATAAGTCACTATAGGCCGTTTGGGGAGTGAGAGTGTGTTGAATAAACACAGGCAATGTATCATAAGTAGAAATGATAAAAAATACTGGAATTATGGAATTCTAATCATAATAGAACAACATATCTCAGTCCCGGCCTGGCATCGATAGTGGTGTGGTGTGTTTTGTGTGTATGTACTGTACACACGTGTGGATATCTGTTCCCCTCAGGCCTTTGAAATAAAAGCATTCTATCTGGTGTGTATTACAGTCATTTGGATGTTCTTTAGATGACTCTATTCCAGAGATACTGTATACAGTCTAGTAAACTATCTACTGTACGTTTACTAGATATGAAAATAACACATGAATTAAACGAAATTTTTAACCACTTACAAGCTTACGACACAGCAACACTTTAAAAAATCATGAGACAGACTGCACTAAAGAAAATCGTGAATAAGAAGAGTCAAATAATGGCTGATATATCTGTTTGGCCAATATATCAGTTTGGCTGTAGTTGTGTGTATGTGCAGGTGCACACGTGCAGGTGCACACGTGTGTGTGTGCACACGTGTGTGTGTGTGTGTGTGCGTGCGTGCGTGCGTGCGTGCGTGCGTGCGTGTGTGCGTGCGTGCGTGCGTGCGTGTGCGCGTGTGCGTGTGTCTGCGTGTGTGTGTGTGTGTGTCTGCGAGATAGCCAGTGATTTATGGTGTGGTTTTAATCAGGTGCTAGAAAATGTTATTAGACAGCCTCTCTCTGACTCCTCTCGCCTGCAAATGAGACAGGCACCCCAATGCATCCTGGGATATCCTGCTGTAATTAGTTGTAGGGGTTCACCTGTTACACAGCGAGAGAGAGAGACAAAGGGAGATAGAGAGAGAGAAAGATTATGAAGGTCATGGAACAGCGGGCCAGTGGTGGGAAAAGTACTCACATTTCTTACTTAAGTAAAAGTATCAATACTGCTATGTAAAAATACTCTGTTACAAGTAAAAGTCTGGCCAATCAAAATGTACTTGAGTAAAAGTATACAAAAGTATTGGTATCAAAATATACTTAAAGTACAAAAGTAAAAGTACTCATTATGCAGAATGTCCCATTTCACAATTTTTCAAATGTATAAAATGTATAAAAATCGTTTCAAAATTGCAGATCTACAAGCTCACAATCCGCCCCATTGCGACACATTGTGAGCTTGTAGATCTGCTATTTTCAAATGGCCCAAGTGTATATAGGGCTGAAGTGGTTAATGTATGTTTAGTAATAATAATCAAAATCTACAAAGTCACTAGTAAGTTTTCCAATAATTGTAGTGGAGTAAAAGTACAATATTTGCCTCTGAGATGTAGTGGAGTAGAAGTAAAAGTATTGAAAATTTGAAATACTCCAGTAAAGTAAAAATGTACACCACAGCAGAGGGCACATAAATGAAGAATGTTGAGAAAGAAAGCAACACCAGATGGAGAATGGAGGGACGTTGATGTCCTCTGAGAGCCAATTTGGCCCTACAGCACATGTAGCATCTAGACAAATTAAAAACACATCAAATCAACAAACGGTAATATACAGTACAGTAATCCACAATCAGTAGCAGCAAACATACTATCATCACAGACCAGGAAAACATTTCAGGTACATGTCAAGTGTCTAAAAAGATCTAATCAAATCATTGTGAGCTTGTAGATCTGATATTTTGTCTATATTTGAAATAGGGTGGTTAATTCATGATGTAGCTACCTTTCCCCTTCCTAGAAATGTTGTGGAGTCAAAAGTACAATATTTGTCTTTGAAATGTAGTGGAGTGAAAGTCATAAGTATCCAAAAATACAATTACTCAAGTAAAGTGCAGATACTGGGGACCCCCTAGAGCCCCTTCAAGCACCCCCGATGGTCCCCGGACCACACTTTGAGAACCACTGGTATAGGATATTATTAATTTATTCAGTGGTTCCCAACCTTTTTAACTCAAGACCCAAAAGAGAAATAAGATGTTTGCCCGGGACCCAAACTAGTGAAAATAGCAGATCTACAAGCTTGCAGATCTGCTATTTTCACTATTTCTGAAACATTTTTTTTTTACATTTATTTATGGAAATTATTAGATAGTTTTCATTTTATTTGTATGTAGGAAACGAAAAAAATGAGATATTTACTCGAGACCCATACAAAAATGGTCCGCGACCCAAAGATGGGCCCCGACCCGCTGTTTGGGAAACAGAGCTTTATATGACGGAACATACCCTGTTATACTTGATGAAACATCATCATTTGTTCTCCTATGCTGTGCTGCTGACAGACCAGTAAACACATCATTAAATATTCAATAGAATTGACCGTTTGATCTTTGTCTCTGTTTGTCCTGGCATTCCAGAGTCTAGACTGAAGTCAACATTGTCATCTGGCTTCTGTCACCAAGGCCCCTATAGATTTCAAAACGACCTTCCAGAAGGAGATCAGGCTAGCAAATTGACTTAAAACACACTTTTATAGACTTGACTTTACTACCTCATTACTGTCTGTTTTTGTGTTCATTTTTCTTCTTTATGTTGTGTGCGCGCATTCACAAAAGATGCTGTATCACTCAATTCTGGCTGACATCCTCATGTATAATTGAGTCTGAGCCAGCCACATCTTGTGTGTGTGCGTGCGTACGTACTGTACGTGCGTGCGTGCCTGCGTGCGTGCGTGTGTGCGTGCGTGTGCGTGCCGGGTGTATGTGTGTGAACTCTGTTCCTTACCAAGCTAGCAGAGTCAAACGACTTGGAACCAGATATAAGATCCTGTGTTTGCAACAAACAAGAATACAGTAAAGTGTTATAAAGACCTCAAATGAGACATCAACTCAGATATTTGAAGATTGATTTGAATGAAAATCCTGCCTTGATAGTTGTTTTGAAGCAGCACTATGTACCTTCTTTTTTTTTTCAATGAATAAAATGTGATTGTTGTCCAATCTGTATGGTAGAGTATAATATAATAACTTATACCATTTGGTGGTTGTATTATTTAGATGTGTCAAAGGTCATGTCTCACCTAGACACAGGATCTAACACAAATCCAGGGTAGAGGAGGAAAGTTACATAGTGCAGCTTTAATGCAATTCCTGTGTTGATAGTTTTTTTTAAATGTATTTCCTACATTTATTAACCAGTGGGCCCCAGCCCACAGGTTGGACATCACTGCTCTGGTGTGTTTCCCAGCCCGGGTCAGTATATACGTAGTGTCATCCCACTGATTGCCTGTCAGCTAGTGACATTGGTGTGGATCCATGATTAAGAGTGAGGGTGGAGGGTTTCTTCTGATACGAGGAGCCTCCTCCAGATGGTCCAGATTGATAAGACCCTGAGAACGGTGGGGTTAATGAACGCCAGCCCCTGACACGTGTTTATAGGGAGCGAGGGACCACTCCACCTCGGAGGTGCTGAGGCGTGGATGGTGATGTTGTATTAACACATTAAAATGATCTGTGTAACCACTTTAACCATTATTTTATACTTTGGCTATTAAAAAATATTGAAAATGTGTGCAAATCTTTGGATATAGGCCTATTATTTTTTAAGTATTTTTTACTTTACGTTAATGCACCGTGTGGGGAATGCCAATGAATAATATAAGGCCAGTAATTGATTGTACTATTGCAGACACAGATGGGGGCGGGGGGGGGGGTGTGTGACAAGGACATGTTCACAGGTGATCTTAGGATGTTCCGCTTATTCTGCTGTGGTCTTTTTAAAACATATCTTCCGTTAAAATAAGTTGTTTTAGTTGTTCAGTGTCCAGTAAAGGGTCTCCCATCTCTCCAGGTCTTTAGTGAACAGAAAATAAATATTCAGGTTGGGATACCAATTTCATTGAAATCAGGAGAGAGAACTGGACAAACACGAGAGAGGACGCAGGATAAATAAGTGAAATTGGAAATGATGACACAAAGACATTGGAAATGGAACACTACAACATGTAAGCTGAAATGGGAACTCTCTCCTGATTGTAAACAAGATGGTTAACCCACCTGCAAATGTGTTTTCTGTTTAATCATAGAGCTGGACCGATGGGGAGACCCCTGTTACTGAACAAACACGCACACTCACACCGCTAATTGCCTTCTACATGCCCGCAACGCTTAATGCTAAAGTTACAGTCAGGACTGTGCATTTTCAAATCTAATCTGTCATCCTTTCAAATCTCACCCCATAACTGTCTTATAGCTCAACCTGAGGTGTCACATTCGCTCTACTGCTGGATTCTTCTGTCAAATCGGTGACAGTGGGGGAAAAAGCAAACATCTGATTCTTCAACCACCGAGTCTTCAGTTTCCACGTTTCCACCGCGTGTCAAGGAACATCCCTGATTTTCCCACAATCCCCCCGGGCTTTGCTGCTGTTGTTAGCGGGCTCAGCGGGAGGCCCAGGAGCCTCTCAGCAGTAGGCAGGAAAGAGGTGTGTCAGCCCCCCCTCAACGAGCCTCAATTTGAGCGTAATTGATGGGAATGCCGAGGTGAACGGGCCTGTCTCCATGCATGAAATCACACAGGTCCTCCGGCTGCCGTTGCCACTGATTAGACTTCCCCTGCTCGGCTCAGACGACAGCCTAACGACTGACTCAGCCCTATACGTTTGGCAACGCGGGGACTGCCAGCGCTCTGAGCGCCAGTCAATGCCACTGGAACAAGTTAGACGGTGTGCGAGTTTATTGATGACTCAGTATGGGCAGGTTTTAGGGGAAGCCACACAGTGTTATATCATCTCATACAAAGCTGATATCTCAAATCTCAGCTAATGAAGAGCTGTTCTGCTCACTGCTTCTGTTGCAGAGATATTTTAGAGTTTAGCAGAGCACTGACTGAGTACAGATTGCAGCAGTACTGTGAATAATTACGGAATTTATTCAATAAGACTTTATCTTTCCTGGAATGTATTAACGGTCAGTTATTTTCACAAAACAGTGCTGGCTAATAGACGAGTGGAGTGGAAGAATAGAGCCAGTCTGTCTGTCTGTCTGTCTGTTTGTCTGTTTGTCCTTGTCACAGTACCCTGACAGTTAAAGCAGCACTATGTAACTTTCCTCTTCTACCCCGGATTTGAACCTGGTTTCCTGACTTGTCATTGAGCTAATAGAGCCAATCAATTGTTGATTACATTAACCATTGAAGCTCTGTGCTTCATCATACAACGGTGTCTCACAAAGATAGTGTGACACCCTTGCACTAACGTGTCGTATCACAACGCGTTGTGAGCTTTTACACTGGCTATTTTCACTATTTTAAAAACATTTTGAAAGGAAAAAAAGGGAATTATTTATAATGTTGCCCACAAAAGCGCTAACTTTTATTTAAATTGATTGTCAATTATTTTTTAAATAAATAATATTACTAAAATACAAATAAAATATATTAGCTTTTTTCACATCAAATTGGTCACACATAACAAAACAGACCTCTCAATTATTTGATTAATCGAAAAAGTAATCAACAGAATAATCACTATAAGAAAAGAATCAATAGCTGCAGCCCTATTCCCCAGTCTCTCCACACTCCAGTCTGTGTTACCTGGCATAAATTAGCCCACTTTCACTCACAGCTTTTGTCTTCTCCCACCTTGATGTCTCTGCAAGACTCTCTCTCCTTGCCTCTGGCATTCCCCACGGTCTAAAACTTGAACCCGTGTTCTTGTTCCTCTCCCATGTGGCTCTTAGATTTCCTCCACCCCCTTTTTCTTCACAGTTGTGCCCGGCGGGCAGGCGGGCAGGCGGGCAGGCGGGCGGGCAGGCGGGCAGGCAGGCGGCAGCTGTGTCCTTGAATTTAGCATACCCGGTTTTCAGGTGCTTCACGATGAGTTTGAAGGATAAGAAATGCTGCTTGACAGCACAGGGTGAGTGTGTGCATGTGTTAGTGTAATTGTTTGTGTCTATGTGTGCGAATGGGTGTACTGTTTGTGCATTATGTGTGCATAGGTGTATGTTTGTGTGCGGATGCATGTGTCTTCATGTTTTGAGAGTTACATCGTAACAAATATAGAGATATTGTCACATGGAAAATAGGACAGCCCTTGTCTTTCAGTGAGAGAGTTTATCTGCAGTGGCAGAGATTATGTCTCACTTACTCACTTTGTCTCAACAATAAAAGTCCAAAACGCAAGAGAAAGAACCTAGTCAGTCTTTTTGCAAATATATCTTTTGAGTTGAAATTTCATGGCAAAAAAACAAGTACTTTACCCCTGTGATGAAAATTGGACAAGGTTCAAGGTTAGGCTACTTTATTTCAATCAACAATCTTTTGTATCCCAGAAAGTCTGATCTGGAAAGGAACGGAATGACCCAATAAGAGGGGAGATAGTTGATGAAGTAGCATCCTCCTTACAATGAATCTATGACACAGATAACTGCAGTATGTCCCCATAGTGTGCAGGTAAGATGAAGTAGGAGGAATAATTTGTATAATAAACTTGTAGGGGACGGGATTTGATTTAGAGGTGAAAAAGGCGTTTTCAAAACGTTGTTCTCTTTCTGTCTGTCTGTCTGTCTGTCTGTCTGTCTGTCTGTCTGTCTGTCTGTCTGTCTGTCTGTCTGTCTGTCTGTCTGTCTGTCTGTCTGTCCGTCCAGGCGTCTGCCACCTTGGTCTGTCTCTGATCTCTGTATCCCAGACGTGTCTGTCCCCTTCAACATCCACCCACCCTACCACTAACTTGCCTGTCTTTCTGTACAAGCCCCTCAATTCATGACCTTATCCCCTCCCCTCTACCTCTCCTGCATTCCCACCCTCAAGACCGCACACACACACACACACACACACACACACACACACACACACACACACACACACACACACACACACACACACACACACACACACACACACACACACACACACACACACACACACACACACACGCCCTCCCCTCTAGTCTTCGGGTCGCAGCAGGTGGGGAGAACAGATAGCTGGCTCCCAGCTGGCCACCTGGCTCCCTGCCCATGGACAGCTGCTATGGCAGTGAGTGAGGCTGGCTGGCTGGAGGGGAAGAGAGAGGAGCTGTCCAGCAATGTAGAGACTGAAATCCCCTAGGGCTGCAACTATCGATTATTTTCTTAGCGATTATTCTATCAATTACTTTTTTGATTCATAGTTTATCATATCTTTTTAATGTATCAATAAGTTGATTAACCACTTAATCTCTATTGTATACTTTGTCACAAAATGGTTGTCATGAAAAGACAGTGAAGGTTTTGCCTATGACATGGCCACAATGGGGATAGATTGATCATTTTATAAAATTATCAGTTAACGGTTACTTTTATTTATAATCGATTTAATCAATGTTGAGAACACTGTTAAACCTATCACTGTCCACGGTGCTGAAACACAATGTTAAACCTGACACTGTCCATGGTGCTGAAACACAGTGTTAAACCTGACACTGCAGCATGCATTCACAAAACTCTGCTGTGCTGCAGTAAATGATGATGGATTAGGAGTGTGTGTGTGTGTGTGTGTGTGTGTGTGTGTGTGTGTGTGTGTGTGTGTGTGTGTGTGTGTGTGTGTGTGTGTGTGTGTGTGTGTGTGTGTGTGTGTGTGTGTGTGTGTGTGTGTGTGTGTGTGTGTGTGTGTGTGTGTGTGGGGGGGGGCTTAGATGTTGTTCCCATGTACCTGAGCTTGAACATGAATTCCACAGAGGCTTCACTCTATATCCTGTCTGTCTGTCTGTCTGTCTCTCTTTTCCGCCCCCCCCCCCCTTTCTCTCTCTGCTTTCGTCGCTGTGTATATGTCATTTTGATTGAAAGATAGATGTAAAAAGCCACAGGGGGAATAAACTTGGACCATGGAGCGACATGAAGTTATGACAGGATTGAGGGACTGTGACGGGCATACTGGAGACATTGCAGTATTTTAGAGGCAGATGGGTGGAATTGAGTAAACAGAGGGGAGGGGAGGGGAGGAGAGGGGAATACAGGAGAGCAGAGGGCTGCTCCAGTCTTGTACACTGTCGCTCAGAACTCACTGACACGTGCAGCAAACACATCACACCTCACGCCCAGAACATAACCTGTTTCACCCTCATGCCTCTGTGAAAGACAGCAAGAGGTGTGGTGGGTGTGTGTGTGTGTGTGCGTCTGCATGTGCACGCTTATGTGCATGTGCATGGGGTGGTATCAAAGGATTGAGAGAAAGACGAAGAGAGAATTTATTTGTGTATTTATCTGCTTGGACATCTGTAAGTGAGACATTTGAGAGGGAGAAAGATAATTAGTATTTCTCTTTATGTGAGAGTGTGTGCATTTGAAAGAGCAAAACGTTTATATTTGATGCTGCAGTCTACTGACTTAATTTAAACCATGGGTGCAACAGTTAGTCTAACTAATACATTTAATCGATTACACAAAAAAATTATCTATAACAAAAAAATCTATAATCAACTTTAATTAAATAATTGATTACTAATCCATCCCTATTTTGGCCATATCATTATAGATGAAACGGTTAAAAAACTTTTGCGACACATTTACATATGTACAGATTTGAGGCATATAGCTGATATTGAGCAGCAAGGCATTGCAAATACAGGATACAGTAGTGGTGGTTTGATATTGAGTCAGTGGAGCCAAAACTTGCCATGAGACAATGGGGTGAGGTGGAGTCTGAAGAGGTGAGTTTTCAGACTGTGGCGTAACAAGACAAGGTCTCTGTAGATGGCGTGAATTGATACACAGCTCCTGACGGATCAGATGGAAAGCCTGGAATCTCATTTTAAGCCTGTGTCATACAGTACATACATACATACATACATACATACATACATACATACATACATACATACATACATACATACATACATACATACATACATACATACATACATACATACATACAACAGCATATACTGTAGGTAACGAGAAGTCCTGCACGCTTCAGCCAGCAGAAGGTTGAAGGGCTCGTTGGTGCTCAACAGGGACAACTTGCATCCGAGAAAATAATTATATACCTGGGCACTTCAGGAGAGACTACCCAAATACAATACAAATTCTTCAAACTCTTCAAAATCAAAGGAAATCCACAACCTTACACACTGAAGACGTGTGCAGGGCTCAAGCAGACATCAGGCAGAAGGGCCTGCGGTTTCATGATCGAGTATATAGATGAGAAGATTATTCTCCCACTTCTAACACTTCTGGTGTGCAACCAGGTTCCAAACAATCGCTCTGAGATTCCCACCTCAAATACAGCTCTTCACCACAGCCTCCTTAAACACAACACCGAGGAGATCCCTCCCCTTGATCCAAAGGCAGACATTCTTCTGCCGTTGGGAAGAGATATACTGCAAGGCATAAGGCACGGGAGCAGATCAATGGCCCACACAATGCCCCATTTGCCCAAAGGCTTGACTTGAGGTGGGTCATCGTTGGTGATGTATATCTTGGAGGTGCACACAGACCAGCCCAAGTAAACACCTTCAAGACTTCTCTCCTAGAAAATACCTTACCTTAAGCCACGCACCAGCAAAGTCCAAAGTCCACACATCGCTCAGTGACAGACACTGGAGAGAGTTTGGGCCAGTAAGTCTTCCATCAGTCAGCTAGCGACCACAAACCTCAGTTAATGGACATTCCCACCAAACACAACCCAGCTGACCAAAGATAAATAAGGATAAGGATATCTTATATATATATTATATATATATATTATATAAAGATCTAGGTCAGTCGCTGCAGCCTCCCGAGTCCTGTTACTGAAAAGACTATGCGTAGCAATGATTACTATCAGAATAGAGCTCTAACAAAAAAATAATAATATATATATATATATATATATATATATACATGTGTTTTTTTTTTTTTTTACCAAAACATATCACTTACAGCAGCTTTAATACCTGTCATTTATGCAGTAGTTGTATCTGCTATCACTTGGCATAGATATATTTCATTTTATTTTCCTTACCAACACTCACTTTGAAGTAGTGTTGAAGTGCAGCCACTTGTCACACCGTTGTGACGTCCATGAAACATCCATCTGGGATGTATTTCTGTCTTCAGGAAACATCAAAGCCGGCTAATCGGCTCAGCCTGTTTGATTTAATTCAGAAGTATCTGATTACCATAATCATGCAAAATCTGACATGATGTTTAATCAAGATCAAACAGGAGATACAACAGATTAGGGTTTTTTCTACTTTCATTCAGATGGATGCTCTCTCTCTCTCTCTCTCTCTCTCTCTCTCTCTCTCTCTCTCTCTCTCTCTCTCTCTCTCTCTCTCTCGCTCTCTCTCTCTCTCTGCCTAATATGACAAGTTCTTGAAGAGACACGCACACATACACAAAAACATGTGACTGACCCTCACACAGAATTTATCCAGGCTAGGGTTACAACAGTTGATCGAAATATTGAAATTAATGAGAATCAAAATAAATAAATTAAATTAATTAAAAATAGAGAAAATAGCCGACCTACAAGCTTGTACATCACCCATTTCCGCACACGGTTAATAAAACATCAACTGATGCACAAACTTGGACACATCATCAGTGTTGTTTCCTGGAGTCACTGGGTGTTTCGGGTCTTGCAACAGACCCGACCGAGGCTGATCAGACCACGGCCTGTGTCCAAGTGAAGTGGCATGCTACTGCCTGCACTGTCTTTTGGGGGTAGTTAGAGACAGTGCTAATTAGGGGTTAGGGTTAGCCTGGCACTAGCCATGCAGACCGACAACGCGGATCCACTCACATGTGGAATGTATGTGAGTGAAACCACGTTATCAGGCCAATGCCAGGCCAGGTTAGGTGAGCTATTGCAGCTGGAATTTGGCGACACTAGGAGGCTCTAGCCCTCTAGAACCTGAACTATGAAGGAAAGGTCAGAAAATTCCAAAATTTTGAAAAGGGACACTTTATTGGGTCTTAAAACATTTTTGATTTTGTTTTATTTGTTTTAACATTCCTTTGTATCATTTATTTGTTGTATCATATTTGATACAAGGGGTATTACAAGGGGTATTTCAAGTCGGTTTTAACATTACAAAAAAAAAATTAACATTTATTTTAGACCTGTAGTATCAAATATGATACAAATCGTAAAGGACTATAGACCTGTAGTATCAAATATGATACAAACACTTTTGACATCATAAAAAGCAAACTCAAATGCTAAAATTTGAGAGCTCATAAGTGCATTCAAGTTATCCAACACTTATTTCAAAATATTAGTAAAGATATACTAGGAAAACTTACCAGAACTGCTTAAAAAATAATTGTTTGTTAGTAGTGCATCAACCTCTCCTGTTTAGTTGATGGCAGCCATTTTGGGTCAGACCACCTGAGGCTCTGTAACTACCTGCAGTGCAAATGGTATGGTCCAGGGGGAAGTGGGGATGTGTCAGATATGATACAACAGGTTCTTGGTCCAAGTATTGATTACACTGATTTATTAAAAAATCAGTGTAATGTGTGTATCATATATGATACGTTTGGTGACATAGGGCTAGACACTGTGGGTTGCCTCCGGGCCTGGCTCCTCCTTCGTCTGACCAGAAGTGAGCATTATTCCGTGCGTTGCGTCGTCGTTGCCACTGGGCACAAACATCTCACTCTGCCTTGATGGATTAATCCCTCCTTGCAGGTTTTACCGCAGTCTGTAGCTTTTGGTTCTTCCTCACGGGAGAAGTGGTTTGGGCTGCCAACCTTCTCCACCCCGGGTCGCCGTCTCTCCGGCCGTCCTCTGTCTCTCCAGATGTCACCACACCCAGTCTGTTCCTGGTTGTCACTGTTGTATGATGTATAAAATAGGGTTTAAGCGGCACTATGTACCTTTTTTTAATGAATAAAATGTAATTGTGTCCAATCTGTATGGTAGAGTATGTTAATACAATGTAACTTACAGTATACAATTGGGGTGGTTGTATTTTGTCTCCCTGCTCTTCTATTGAGACATTTAGCTTGTGTCAAAGGTCATGCCTCACCTAGACACAGGATCAGACAAGAATTTTGAATCAATTTATCCCCTGAGCAAGCAGGCAGGGCTCTATTAGCTCAATGGTAAAAAGGAAATCGGGTTCAAATCCTGGGTTGAAGAGGAAAGTTACATAGTGCAGCTCTAAGTGGTTCATAAGAATAATTGATTTAGTCAATTATATAAAGTTAATTATGTATTAATTTCGTGTTGATTAATTAATAAATACATAAAAGATAAATGATAATTGCAGCCCCCCCCCCACCCCCCCACATACACACAGAAAAAAGTTCATGCCATGGCGCATCCGCGATGCCTTGTGAGTTTGTAGGACTATTTTTGAAGTGCGACAACGTTGTACGATGAAGTATGCACCCAGCTTTAAGTGTGTGAAATCGTGGACAAAAGGAGAAGTGGAGAACGGAGGAGGACTGAGTGGGACTTCACTAACCAACAGCCTCTTGTTGGAAGGTTTCATTGCAAGGCTCAGTGCTCTCTCCCAGCTCATCACTTTACAATGGACTCCTGCAGGTCAGCCCTCGTAGGGGCCATAAAAACCTACTTAGTTGTTCAAATTTATACGGATGTAATATTATGATAAAAAAATATATAATAAATGTCTCAGGACATAAATACATGTCTGACGACAGAAATAAATGTCCCTGTCTCTCTCAGTAAAACATGAAGCCCTTTAATTATTCGGAAGCACTTTACAATAATGACCCGTTATAAAGCATTTATAAACGTTTATAAGCAGTGTGTAGACTATTAACAAATCATTAACAACCTGTTTGTTGACATTTGTAAATGATTACTGAAACCTTTATAACTACGGTTACAAATCCTTTATAAGGTAAGTAAGTAGTGAACTATTCATGAATAAGCCATTTATATACATCTGTAAATGATTATTAAATCATTTGTAACTGATGTTATATAATACAAGCTATTTGTAGATAAAGAACTAATCATAGACAAACTATTTATATACATTGGTTAATAATAATATTGTAGAACATTTAAGAATCATTTAAACATTATTTAAAACACATTAAAACATTATTTATACTCAATTTTGTTCATCATTAAAGTAGTATAGTATAGTATGTAAACCATTTGCAAACGTTATCATGGGCCTGAGCCTAGTTGCTTCTTTTGGGCTTGTTTTCATAGATCTGTCCGCTTGTTTCTTTTGCAAAATCTGGCAACACACTGATTACCTGCATTACACCTGCAGTAGCCTACTAGGGAGGAAGTGAACATTGATGCAGTTGCAGACTGGACAGAAATATGTCTAATTCATGTTTTATGTGTTTTAACTGTCTTGTTGCAGGTGATCGAGGTAAGATAAAATGGCTAATCTTACAGACATGAAGTAGCATTATGACCAGGGGGTATTTATGGCCGTTTGGCTCCACAATGTTTGTTTTGCTGTGTAGGCTAGTGATGTCCTCCATGCTTAGCAGTTTAGCTTAGCAGCTAAAGCTAACTTGCATTGGGAGGTGGTGACTGCAGAGGCTCCAAGCTGCTACTCTGTGATTCTGTTGTGATGAATTTCTTTGTTTAAATGTTAGTGTGTGTGCTGTGTCCAAGAGTTGTTACATTGTATATCTTAATACATTGTTTTATACTTTTATACTCTATAACGTTTTACTTCTGCCACTTTTTGATGTCACATGTTTTACTAATCATTGTTAAACATGAAATAATAATGCATAGTCTTCTCTTTACAACAAGGCACATGATAACGTTTGCAAATGGTCTACATACTCTTTACGAATGTCTTACGAATCATTTATTAAACATGAAAGATAATTCAAGTAATTGTTTGGTGTCTGCATTCATGAAAGCCAGGTAGTTTGCAACAGTTAAGGAGAAAGTCACATTAACAGACAGTTGTAAATGATGAACATTCTTCACTTTACTATAGGGCACATAATAACATGTACTAAGGATTTATAGATATTTTAGGAATGTTTTACAAAGCATATGTTAAACATGAACAAACACATTAACAGACAGTTGTAAATGATGAACTGTCATCACTTTACTATAGGGCGCATAATAACATGTACTAAGGTATAGATATTTTAGGAATGTTTTACAAAGCATATGTTAAACATGAACAAACACATTAACAGACAGTTGTAAATGATGAATTGTCTTCACTTTACTATAGGGCACATAATAACATGTACTAAGGATTTATAGATATTTTAGGAATCTTTTACAAAGCATATGTTAAAGGTAGGGTAAGTGATTTGCAATTATTCAAATAATTGCAAAATGGGTCTATGTTCTGATAGTGCTCGTTACTATAGAGTGCCCTGTCCATATAAGCAGTCTCCATGTCTCTCCAGCTCTTCATAAAACAGAAAATGCATTTTCTTTTCAGTTTCAGTTTAATTTCCAATTTTATCCAATCAGGATAGAGAACTCAATCAGGATATAGATTAAACAAGTGAAATTGGAAGTGATGACATTAAGAAATGAGCAGGCAAAATTAGAACTGGGTACTGGGTAAAAATGGGTACTTTCTCCTGATTGGCTGAGATTTTGACACCTACCAAAAAATGTATTTTCTGTTTGTTAAAGAGCTGGAGAGACGGGGAGACTTTGTTACTGAACAAACACTCTATAGCAATGATTACTATCAGAATATAGTGCTTTAACCTTTAAAAAAATACTTTTTGTTTTAACCCAAAAATATCACTTACCCTACCTTTAAACATGAACAAACACATTTCCCAAATTACCACATTATAATTATCACATTATCAAAGTAAAATTGATCATGTGGAAATAATAATCTGCAGATAATCTTTAAATATGTAAAAAATTGCTTAGAAATGGTTTGTTGTTCATGCCTTGGGCTAGAGCAAAGATTTAACACATGACTTATGAAGTCTTAATACATGTTTAAAGAGATGTCCTATAACCACGAAAAAACTCAATTTATACCACTTTATAAATTACTTTATAAATTTACAAATGATTTCCTACAATTTAAATGACATTATTTAATGATGAACAAACTCGAGTATAAATAATGTTTTAATGTGCTTTAAATAATGATTAAATGATTCTTAAATATTCTATAATGTTATTATAAATTATTTAATAATCATTAACCAATGTATATAAATAGTTTGTCTATGATTAGTTCTCTATCTACAAATAGC
This sequence comes from Gymnoscopelus braueri, assembly GCF_963280865.1. Taxonomy (NCBI): domain Eukaryota; kingdom Metazoa; phylum Chordata; class Actinopteri; order Myctophiformes; family Myctophidae; genus Gymnoscopelus; species Gymnoscopelus braueri. The sequence goes on along the minus strand of NC_137625.1, from coordinate 31,873,099 downwards.
TTGTATATATTATATAACATCAGTTACAAATGAATTAATAATCATTTACAGATATATTATACATGGCTTATTCATGAATAGTTTTACTACTTACTAATACCTTATAAATGATTTGTAACTGTAGTTATACAGGTTTTAGTAATCATTTACAAATGTCAACATACAGGTTGTTAATGATTTGTTAATAGTCTACAAACTGCTTATAAATGTTTATAAATGCTTTATAATGTGTCATTACAAATGATTTAATAATCATTTACAGATGTATATAAATGGCTTATTAATGAATAGTTTACTACTTACTAATACCTTATAAATGATTTGTAACCATAGTTATAAAGGTTATAGTAATCATTTACGAATGTCAACAAACAGGTTGTTAATGATTTGTTAATAGTCTACAAACTGCTTAAAAACGTTTATAAATGCTTTATAACGGGTCATTATTGTAAAGTGCTACCAATTATTCTAATTTTATAGGGAGTATTCCGCTGTGTCGTAGCATAAAGGAGCGTTGGACAATCTCCCCCATTCCATTTAGAAATGCGTCTCCCTGTCTCTCCAGCTCTTTAATAAACATAAATTACATTCCGGTGGGTTGCCAATTTTAGCCAATCAGGAGAGAATACCTATTTGTCAATTTCAATTTCTTGTTTACCCTTTATACTTATGTGTTATCTCTCCTGATTGGATAATATTGGTATCCTGACCTGAAAATTACTTAAGAGCTGGAAAGACAGGGAGATTCCTGTTACCAAACAGTGGTAGAAGAAGTACTCAGCTGTATTACTTTAGTCAAAGTAGCAATACCATGTAGAAATACTCTGTTACAAGTAAAAGTCCTATATAAAAAAATTATACTTGAGTAAAAGTGCAAATGTATCGGCATGAAAACATACTTACGATAACAAAGTAAAAGTACTGATATTTTTCTATATATTTTTTTGACAATAGTCGAGCTTAATAGATCGGCTATTTTCGAGTAGCCAAAGTATAAATAGCGCTTATAAGTGGTTAATGCATGTTTTGTATTAATAACCTAAATCTGCAAGTAAGTTGTAATGTTTTCAAATAATTGCAGTGGAGTAAAAAGTATAATATTTGCCACTGAGATGTAGTGGTGTAGAAGGATATAAGTGCAAGTCAAGTAGTGCAGTACTTGAGTAAATGCACTTACTGTAGTTACTTTTCCACTGTTGGATCAGGAAACACACCTTTCCTTCCCTGGCCAACGCTCTGAGAGACCAGGTTCTTCATCGTTCTGGCTCCCAAGGGCGATTATATTCTCATGTTCAGCCCACTTTGAACACCTATACATGCATTCGACCAGAGAAAAGGAATTGCAACCCCCACTTCTCCATCTTCTGGGGGTTTCATTAGCGTAGCGAAGAGTGCCTGATTTCAAGAAATGCAAATGAGTCATTCGTGCTGACATGAATATTTCTATGTCTGCCGCTGAGGTCAGTGGAAGGTGATGAGGGTGGAGTGTGAGCCGAGCCTACAACATGGCAGCGCCACACTAATATATCGTCCCTGTCGGGGGGGAAACCTCATTATGTCCAAAAACGTTACTTTTCAGGATTCAAATTCAAAAACAGCAAAAGTAGCAGATCTACAAGCTCAAAACGCGTCGTTTCGCGCCGTGTTTTGAGCTTGTGGATCTGCTACTTTTGATGCTTTTGTGTGACGCTGTAGTATGATCAAGGGCATTAATTTACGAAAAAACACGATGAGTTAGAATATGGAGATAAGAGGTTTCTGCCCAGCAGCAACAATATATTCGCTTTCTTTCTCTCTCTCTCTCTCTCTCTCTTTCTCTCTCTCTCTCTCTCTCTCTCTCTCTCTCTCTCTCTCTCTCTCTCTCTATCCCCTCTCTCTCTCATCGACCCCCACCCCCCCTCTCTCTGCCCTTACTCCTCTCTCTTTCTTTCTCTCTCTTTCTCTTTTTGTGTAAGGAAGTAATGCGTAAATGAGACGATGTGCCATTACCTACCTGTTGCCTTCAGAGAGGCTGAGAACAGCTGCCATGGCAGCAGCAGCAGCACCCGAGACAGGAGATGAAACGGGAGATGACTTGAATAGGACAAATTAGCAGAGAGATTTTCCTTTATTTTGTTCTGTTCCTTTTTTTAATGGGAGATATCATGCTCCCCATGGCTTCTCTGATAGCAGGCACGCATGCACGCACAGGGCTGGGTGTGATATATGTTCTATATATACAGTATACTGTACACTGTAGATTGTGCTGTGTTTGTGCGGTGCAGTGCTCAGGGTGTGCCTTGTCTTTCAGAGCCGGTAACTCCTATGAATGTGAAACAGAAAATGCAGTTTAGAGACGCAGTGTCCTGCATGCTGTACGAACGGCTAGCAGCCCTATGCTGCACCAGTTCTATAAGCAAGCAGCATGTTATGCTTACTGTATGGCAGTAGTTCTCCAACCCTCACAGCACAACAGGAAAGGGCCCTGGCTGGAGTCTACACAAGAATGCTACGAATGGCATTAGGTGTCACATGGAAAAATAAATGTGGTCCTCTACGGCAGTGGTTCTCAAACCTTTTCATGTCAAGGACCCCCAAATTGACACTTAACCCACGGACCCCCATTTGAAAAGATATGCCAAGGACCCCCATAAGAGAAGATTTTTATGGCCTTAGCAGTGATTTTCAACCATTTTAATTACAAGGACCCCCAGTTTGACATGCATTAGGCTACGGACCCCCATTTAATGGCACTTCTATCTATGGGAACCCAATTTATACTGTAAAATCAATGTTAATTTAACTCTGAGAGTGTACAAATGGAACCAAATGGACGTGTGACACATTACCCATTTGTACACTCTCAGAGTTACAGACCCATAAGGGTCAATTTGGTTCCTAACTATCTATCATTTAGCTAGGGACCCCCTGGAACTCCCTCAAGGACCCTTGGGGGTCCCCGGACCCCACTTTGAGAACCAATGCTCTATGGGGACCTACCACGGGTTACAGACAAAGTCAGAGAGAGAAGGATGAGGCTGGCAGGGCACTGCGTCAGGCACCCGGAACTAGAGGCAAGCAAACTGACACTATGGGAGCCAACCTCAGGGCAAAGCAGGAATGTCAAGAAGCGCACCACCTACGTAGAAGCAACCCGACAGCTTAGCTAACAACACTGTAGAGCTCAAAACCCTGATGTTGGATAGGAGAGTGGAGGGCAGCGATTCAGGAGTCCCGAGTTGGTGTTGGCTAGACCGCACTCGCAACGCATCGCATCGGTTCTCAAACCTTTTCGTGTCAACAGCCCCCACATTGATATGTATTAGACCGTGGACCTCCATCTGAAAATGTTGTGCCAGGCACCCCCAGAAGAGAGGATTATTTATTTTTTTTTAATAGCAGATTATTTTACGTATAAATGGAAATGGAAGTGGTTGGAACCGCTGACCCTTTGAGAACCGCTGGTATAGGCAAGCATATCATCGCTGTCGGGGTGGAAACCTTGTGTGTCCAAATTTAAGATGTTACTTTTCAGAAACGCATTGAGAGCTTGCAGATCGTCTATTTTCGCTAGTTACGTGAGACACTCATGTACGACAAAAGTAGGTAATTAATTTAGGGGGGGGGGAGGAAACACAAGAAGTTGAAATATGGAGATATGAGGTTCCGATTGCAGGCATGTACTGTATGCAGTGCACACTGCTGTCAGAAGATGAAACCTCCCCATGGTTGATACAGAAAGGTGTGTGTGTGTGTGTGTGTGTGTGTGTGTGTGTGTGTGTGTGCGTGTGCGTGCGCTATCGCCTCTTCCTCTCTCTCTCTCTCTCCTCTTCTGTCTGTGTGTGTATGTGTGTGTGTTAGCCTAGCACGCACGCACACACACACGCTCTCTCTCTCTCTCTCTCTCTCTCTCTCTCTCTCTCTCTCTCTCTCTCTCTCTCTCTCTCTCTCTCTCTCTCTCTCTCTCTCTCTCTCTCTCTCTCTCTCTCTCTCTCTCTCTCTGTATCCACACACATAGTGGAAGAACCATTTCCTCCTGGTCCATGCAGCCACATCTTCCATTATCCATCCATCAGGGAGGAAATGATGTGACGCCGTAATAAATCACAACAACAAGGCTCACACGACCACACCGCCCCCTGTGACCTTACAGTAGCAGGATCCGGGATATTATTACTACTAAGCCCCGGAGCGTGACCCATAAACCCCTTCTCACTGTCGGGCGCTCGGCTCAAAGGTGAGCCCTGCGCATGCAGGCCAAGGTCGGCCCGCCGGGGTGGGTCTCACTTTGTCTCAAGGTGACCTTGAGACCCGAGAGGCGAGGCAGAGGTATAGAGAATACAGCTGTGTTTGTGTTCCGCTCAGTGCAGATACCCTGTGGTCCGTATCTCCTCCTCGTTAAGATTAATTAGGCTGAGTGGCTTCAGGCGGCGGAGAGGCGGAGAGATGGGGGGGGGGGGGTGTTCCCAGTACGAGGCTTTGTATCATCTCAGTATCCTCTGACCTCCAGGGGACATGTGTCTTGCTTGCACACAGATATTCCCTGTAACTGTATCTGGTACGAGGTTTGAACGGCTCAAAAACTTGAGTAAAAGTACAAGTACAAAATATATAATATTTAAAAAAAGGAAAAGTTAGGCAAAATGTCCCATTTCACAAGTTTCAAGATGTATAAAAATGCTTTGAAAATAGCAGATCTACAAGCTCACAATGTGTCGCTTTGCGACGCATTGTGAGCTTGCAGATCGGCCATTTTCAAATAGCCAAAGTATAGGGCTGAAGTGGTTAATGTATGTTTTTTTATAATAATTAAAATCTACGAACTAAAGTTTTCAAATAATTGTAGTGGAGTAAAAGTACAATATTTGCCTCTGAGATGTAGTGGAGTAGAAGTAAAAGTACTGAAAATTGGAAATGCTCCAGTAAAGTGAAAACATGTCTCAAAATTGTATCAAGTACAGTACTTGAGTACATGTACTTATTTACTTTCCACCACTGGGATAGGATAGGATAAGGAAGTAAGTAGGTTGACTTATTGTTGGTATCGGCTGAGAACCAGGGTGTCCTATCTCCTTTTCAGTACGCTACACCTACTCCCATACTCACCGCACAACTTATTTACCCAAGCCATGCTACTCATACACTGGGTTCAAATCCAGAAACGTGTGGTCCAAGATCAAAGTTAAAAGTTAAAGAGAGAAAATAGCTATACATATTAGATCAAGTTGGCTGTGGCTGGACATTCGCTCAGCCCTTTGAACGTTACAACATGATTTAAGTAAACATTAGTAAATATGTAGAACAGATAACGAACACACATTCAATACATTTTTATTTCACATGAATTATTTATGAACATGACTTCAAACAAGGCTGAATGTTTTTTACCCTTTAAAGAGCCCGTATAATTTCCTGCTGGGAAGGAAACTAAATTCAAAAGTAATATGAATTTAATATTCAATGAGAGGCGTTATGAGCTTGCAGATCAGATATTCTTACCGAATGTTCACCCCAGAATAGTGACTCTAGGGTGGTAATAAAAGAAAAAGGTTCATTCTCAGTGATTGTCCCATGTTATGTTGACTGACTGGGCCCTGTACCTCAACTAATTTGCACTAAATATTGATCCTCTCTCTCTGTTAACCTATTACCAGCTTTCCAGCTTCCACAGGTCTGTGTAATTGCTTGTGTAATTGGCCTGTCTGGTTGAATAAAGATCAAATTAAGTAAATCATAACGAAATAGTACAGACACCTAGGGCCCAATTTTTGGACAGGAGTGTTCTGCCAGGCATACAACGATCAGGTGGCTTCACCAATTCTGGTGGTGAATGGGTGTGTTTTTCCCCGCCTGTGTGTGTTTGATATTTGACTCTGTCTGTCTGTCTGTCTGTCTGTCTGTCTGTCTGTCTGTCTGTCTGTCTGTCTGTCTGTCTGTCTCTCTCTCTCTCTCTCTCTCTCTCTCTCTCTCTCTCTCTCTCTCTCTCTCTCTCTCTCTCTCTCTCTCTCTCTCTCTCTCTCTCTCTCTCTCTCTCTCTCTCTCTCTCTCTCTCTCCCCTCTCTGACATATTGTACAGTAATTGATTCCCGTGCAGCTGAGTGTTCAGGACATAATGTCGTATAACAGTTAACGGACAGATCCAGTTGTTTGCATTGACAGAGGTGACAGATTTGACAGATGTTGTGTGTCATTTTTGTTTTGTTTTTTCAACATGGAGCCATTCATCACTGATAGCTGTGATTTTGGCTGTAAGCATGTCCATGTAAGCAATCCATTTCTAATGTTCCCATACTGGAGCCAGACCGACATATTGGTTTGGCCAACATATCGTCCATTATTTTTTACCACTTTCAACCTGGCGTTCCTAGTTTGGGCATGTCTTTATAGGCTGCAATATGAGCTTGTAGATCTACAATTGTTTTAATATTATATTTTTGAAAGGCTTTAAAGCGAATAAAATGTGATTATGTCCAATCAGTATCTTAGAGTATGTTAATACAATATAACTTATACAATTGGGGTGGTTCTATTTGGTCCCCCAGCTCTTCTAGATTGTGTCAAAGGTCATGTCTCACCCAGACACAGGATCTGACACAATTCTTTACCTGATGGTCAATATTGCATTTATCCCCTGAGCAAGCGGGCAGGCTCTATTAGCTCAATGGTAAAACACGCAGCACTTGCACAGGAAATCAGGTTCAAAGCTAGGGTAGAAGAGGAAAGTTAGGGGGTCAGATGGGGGTCCACGAGGCCAAATATATATCATTTTGGGGGTCCTTGCCAAGAAACAGTTTGTGAACAACTGATTTAGAAGGCATTTGTAGAATCAGTCTCAGGTCTTAATGGGTTAAGTTAAGTTGTGAAGAGTTTTGTAATTTGAGGACGTTTCTTCAGTGACTGCTGCTGATGCCTCTGTTGTGTTGGAACAGAATCTGAGGCGTTTGCATCTGTCGGCTCCTTCCTCCTTCATTAATTACTTATTTTTCTCCGTGCAAACATCATAAAACATTGCTTTCAATCTAATTAGATTGAGGCATTTCTGCCTGTGAGATTTGCAGTGCTAGTATGCTGCCAGATGAGCCTCAACCCTACCAACTTCTATCTAGAGCAGCGATTCCCAAACTTCAAGACCAAAAAGAGAATTTTAGGTCTCCCTGGAACCCAAATTTAGAAAAAAAAACATATTATAAGTCCTATTTCAGAAATTCCTGATTTTATTTAAACATTCTGAAAATGTTTAGATTTATATCTTCCTTCTAAGTTTCAATATAGCAATGCATTGATATGAAAAAAATAAGTCTAATTTGTACTTTTGAATATATATTTTTTTAATCTTACAGTTGTTAGTACTTAAGTTAAAGTACTGCCTATGGCTCAAACTGATCTAATGGCACATCACAGCGCGCAACAATTTGTGGTTCACCCTGTAATTTCACTTCCCTTGGAGTTAGACAGCTTACCTTTTAATTCTCAAAGGTCTCACATTAGTGCTCTAAGTGTTTTCTTTTTTTATATATATTTTTATTGCCACATGCCATCACAAAGCCATAAACTGGCTGCAGAGATATTAAAAGCCTTTTAAAGTAACGGAAACAACTACAGCACTCTGTTCTCTCACAGCACCGACCGTCAGCATTGTATCACGTTTTCCTCTTTATCACGTTAATACATAATACATAATACATCAGCCTTCTCTCATGAAGGAAGGGCTCTTATTGCACCATGCCATTGTGACGTCAAAGACCAGAGACTAGGGATGGAGGTGGAGCGAGCTTGGCAGGTGTCCCTGTCCTCTATAGATTGACGACAGGACATTGTCTTTTTTTGAGTAGCCAATAATTTCCCCCTCTTTTTCTCCCCAATTTAGCCATAATGCCAATTAACCCTCCCACACATTTCTGTGTGGGGGCGGCCATAGCTGAGTGGTTAGTGAGCCCGCCTCGGGAGCCAGAGCACATGGTTGTCTCAGGTATGATTCCAATGTGTCGATGTGTGTCCCTGAACAAGACTCTTAACCCCCAATTCCCCCGAGCGCCGCACAATGGCTGCTCACTGCTCCTAATGATTATAGGATGGGTAAATGCTGAGGACAAATTTCACGGATCTGCAAATATAAAGTGACAAACATTTTTTATTATTATGTGTTGCCACTGCTGTTGTACCCTACTGGCTTACCTGCCAGTGAGAAGCCCCCGGCCCCCCCTACCTGGCAGGACGTAGCACCTCCGTTCGTCTGTCCGACGCACTCAACATTCCCCTCTGACTAGTCTCGTGTGGCCAGACTGTTGCCTCCCACAATTTTCAAATGTTTCCGGTCATACAGTCTGGGACTCGGAAGCTCTGAACATGAAATTATTATTATAGATTAAAATATAAGTGAAGCCTCCTCCCCACTTCTGTTTCGTCTTTACAGTCGCGCAAATTTATCCTAATATAAATCAAAATCATCTAAGCATAATATAATATATATATATAATATAGTTACTAATAAGCAGAAATGGAAATTAAAAATAAATGTAAAGATATTTTTTAATATATTTTTGTGAACGAAAGTGCCAGCTTCCTCTCTCGGATTTCGGGAGGTGTAGTTCCAGACTCTTTAAATAGCATTCGGAGATATGTGGAAGTCTGGCTATACGCGAGACTACCCTCGGACAGGCACGCCCCCAGCCCAAAAAATGTCATGGTGGAGCCGAACCCCTAGACTCCGCGGTGGTGGGGCAGGTACTTTACCTCCCCCCCGATGGAGCTGTTGGCACGGGGAAGGACAGATTAATTCCAGGGGCTTCAGAGAGCCTTGTTTACCTGATGAAAGTCTCAGCTCAATCAAACACAAGTCCCAGCTGCTCCTCCCAGACCAGACAGGCTAGGCCAGATAAACAAACATGCCCGTCTGGCCAAACACACTCCGGTATATTACAGAGAAGAAGAGAGAGGGAAAAAAGTTACGCACAAATGGCCATGAAATTAATGAGTAATAAAACACAGGCACACTCAAACTCAGCCATCTGTTTTTGGAAGAACAGCTGACATACCTACATGTTTTACTTAAGTAAAAGTATTGTGGGGAACTGATTCAAGCCAAGACAAGTCAGGGTACAAACCCAATCAAGGGCGTTTATTGCAGTAAACAGCCAGGCTCATAGAGCAATGTTTATATTTGGTAAATAATATTAACGTTGAACATAAATTCCTTCCCGAGTCCGGGGCTTACATCATAACATCTGTCGACATTCATCATAACGTCTGTTGTCATGCATCTTAACATCTGTTGTCATTCATCATAACATCTGTTGTCATTCATCATAACATCCGTTGTCATTCCTCCTGCAGGTTGCCTATGAAGATAACAGAGAATGTCCTTTTAGTTTTACATTTCACTAACACACAACGTTTGTGAGGGAAAACAGTGGATAGTATCGCTTACCGCCTGAGCACCCGTCTGTTCACCAAGAGAGCCAGGGTGAGACTGAGACAGAGTGACTATTTTGTAGTTTGGTGCCACACCTAGGCGATCACACAGGTGCGCTCAGATGGGGCTGATTCATGAGGGCAATTGGTAGGTAACACCCCTCTATGACGCAGCCCAGGCTGCTGCTGTGTCTGTGAAGCCTCTCTCTGTCTCTGTCCCACTCCCTCTCCGAGGTGTGGTGCTTACCTAACAGGCGATCTCCCAGCGATACTCCACAGTATCAATATTGTAATGCAGAAACACTCTGTTACAAGTAAAAGTCCAGTAATCTATTTATCTACATATTTACAATATAGAATATCTATCCAGTGCGGTAAGTACCTGAGGTAAGACATAAGGTGCGTGAGCCAGCATAGCATAGGCTGGGCCTAGGGAGGAGCGGGTGGGCACACACGCGCAGCACATTAGCATTAGTAGCGCATTAGTAGAAATTTGTTTTTGTGCAAGTTCTATAATTTTTGTTATTTCCATAGAAAAAAAAGAAGGGGAAGAAGAAGAAGAAGGGGGGCATTGGGTAAGAGAGATCAATCAAAGAAACAAACAAACAAATATCTACATATCTACACATAGTGCCTGAGGTAAGATATATAGGCAGCATGCAGTATGCTCAATATTTGCCAGAGGGCACATTGGAATTTCTTTTTTCCAGTATTTTGGATTTGTATATTTACATGGTATGAAGTTGTCAATAAAAATTGAAGATAGAAGAAGTTAGCATAAAATAATGTTGCCAAGCTTTGCGGGCAGCGCTCTAGACGCAGGCAGTGCTGTTTCTCACACCAGTGTTAATAGGAGTGTGTGATCAACACACCTGTGTGCATGGCACCAGTCCCAGACATTCTATCTCTCCATAATTTGTTTGGGCAGAAACCTTGTATCTCCATGTTTCAACTTAGATAGATCGGCTATGTTATGCGATTTTCTGAAAGAAATGTGGAAGTGAAAGAGTATATCTGCCGGTTTTAACAATACTGAACCAATGAAAAGTAATTAACAAGAGCGTGTGACTGATTCATTAATTTACACCTGTTGTCAGTGGTGGAAAAAGTACTCACATGTTTTACTTAAGTTTCAGTGTCAATACTGCAATATAGAAATACTCTGTTACAAGTAAAAGTCCAGTATTCAAAATGTTCTTGAGTAAAAGTACAAAAATATTGGCATTAAAATGTACATAAAGTAGTGTACAAGTGTGTGTGTGTGTGTGTGTGTGTGTGTGTGTGTGTGTGTGTGTGTGTGTGTGTGTGTGTGCGCGTGCGTGTGCGTGTGTGTGCGTGTGCGTGTGCGTGCACGTGCGTGTGTGTGTGTGTGTGCGTGAGTGCACGCGTGTGTGTGCGTGCACGCGTGTGTGTCTCACGAAGAGAAAAGTACACACGCGAATAATCTATTATTAATGTGTGTATGTGTGTGCACACGTGCATCCCGAACTAATCTCACAAACCGCTGGACCAGCCAGTGCCCAATTTCTTGTGCACACTGCCAGTAGGCCACAGGAGTACCTCCGCTAATGAGCTCCACAAGACTGGATTTTTCTTGTTGTACGTGTGTGTCCGTGCATGTTCATACTGTATCTGCAAGATTCTGCATGTATGGATGGAGGGGGAGCAGGGGGAGGGGATGATTCAAAAATTCTACGTTTTCCCGGAGGTCCCAGGTACGATTCCAGCTCTCAATGTGTCGAAGTGTCCCTGAGCAAGACACTTACAGGGCCCTATTTTCGCCATGCCTTACCCATTATCCCTAATAGTCCAGTTCTATATGTAATTTCGTTCAAATTTTCGGGGGATTAGGAAAACTATACATTTTTGGAAACTATAGAGTATAACAAATCAGAAAATCCATGATTCCATTTGCGCAGAAGCCAATATGGTGGCCATCTTGGATTTTGCAAAATGGCGACCTTTGAATATTTGTTTTTCAATATCTCGACTTCTAGATTACGTAGGATCTGGATTCTAATGGCTAAATCTAAATTTTTAGGGTCAGGAAATATTTTTACAAATGATCAATGGCACAGATTTGGGTCATAATCCTTGATTTTAGGGGGGAAAAATGAAAAATGTAATATTTGTTTTTCCACTATTTTGACTTCTAGATTACATAGGATCATGATTCAAGTGGTTAAATCTACATTTTTCAGGAAATCCAATGGTGCTAATTAAAATCAGTGATCAATAGCACATATTTACATAACAATCTAGAATTGTAATATATGATTATCTGAAGAGACAGATGATTTCTCTCATTGACACAAGGTTGCGTCATTTATTTACACAAACACAAACTAGAACAGTCTATCCATCATCCTCACTATCGTCATTGCTGTCACTAGCCAATGTATCTTGACAGTCTTCATCATTTTGGCAGTCAGCAGTACACTGACATCTGACATCTGGGATTTTGGAAGTGGCACCAATATGGAAAATTCTGGGTGCAAACCGAGCTAAAGCTTTGCCGGCATTTCATGCCTTTACAGGAGCAGACAACACTGGGAGATTTTCTAGGATAGGCAAACCTACCTGGTGGAACAGCTACCTCAAAGCTGGTGATGATGTCCTCGAGGCTCTGAAGATGCTTTCTCAAACCAGTGACGTGACAGAGGATCTGCTAACTACAGTAGCTAAGTTTGTATGCCCTGCATACTTACCAAAGGGGATCAAAATTGAAAACATCCCTGAGCTGAGATGGCATCTATTCTGCAAACACATGGCAGAAGGGGACAAGCTTCCACCCACCCTTGGTGCTCTCAAGCAGCACGTCCTAAGAGTCCATATCCAGGCCAGAGTGTGGAGTCAGGCACACATTGCTCAGCAGGAGTTCCTTGACCCACTCAACAATGGCTACTACAAGGACGAGGATGGCCAGATGAAACCAGTTACAACTGAGTCCCTCCCTGGCCTCCCAGCACCAGAGGCAATCATTGAGATGGTCAGATGTCCCTGTAAAGCAGACTGTTCTTCACTTAGATGTTTGTGCAGATCAGGGCTACCCTGTACGGAGCTATGTCAGTGTAGTGCTGACTGCCAAAATGATGAAGACTGTCAAGATACATTGGCTAGTGACAGCAATGATGATGGTGAGGATGATGTATAGACTGGTCTAGTTTGTGTTTGTGTAAATAAATGACGCAACCTTATGTCAATGAGAGAAATCATCTGTCTCTGTCTCTTCAGATAATCATACATTACAATTCTAGATTGTTATGTAAATATGTGCTATTGATCACTGATTTTAATTAGCACCATTGGATTTCCTGAAAAGTGTAGATTTAACCACTTGAATCATGATCCTATGGAATCTAGAAATCAAAATAGTGGAAAAATGAATATTACATTTTTCATTTTTTCCCCCAAATCAAGATTTATGACCCAAATCTGTGCCATTGATCATTTGTAAATATTTTTAATTAGCACCATTGGATTTCCTGACCCTAAAAATTTAGATTTAGCCACTAGAATACAGATCCTACGTAATCTAGAAGTCGAGATATTGAAAAACGAATATTCAAAGGTCGCCATTTTGCAACATCCAAGATGGCCACCATATTGGCTTCTGCGCAAATGGAATCATGGATTTTCTGATTTGTTATACTCTGAAGTTTCCAAAAATGTATAGTTTTCCTAATCCCCCGAAAATTTGAACGAACCTTCTTTTTTGGACATACTGTATAGAACTGGACTATAAACATCTTTGCCATTTTTGACTATTTTTAAAAACATTTTCAAATAGTTCAACTAGCCGATCTACATCAACACGTTGTGAGCTTGTAGATTGGCTATTTGATTTTTTTTTTTTTTTTAATAGTAAAAAATGGCAAAGAAGTTTAGGGATAATGGGTAAGGCATGGGTAACTGCTCCCCCTCCGCACAGCTCTGTGGGCAGCACTCAGCTGAGTGAAGCTGAAAACTGTTGAAAAAGTTCCCCCGTGGGATGTGACAGGTATAAAAAAAAGATAAATACAGTATGCAGAGTGACATGTTAGTGTGGCATGCTCCGCAAATTGTGATAACAATTTATGATATTTAAAATCACTGGGTTATAAAAAAGACAAAAGTACAGCCTTCAGCAGCGATAAAGAGAACAGTGCACAGAATATGAGGAGAGAATATTTTTGCAATCCTGATATACAACATGCACTGTTGTACTGTAAACTAGTATAGTATCACTGTCAGGCCATGTTGAAAGTGGCTATGTCTGTCTGTGGGTTTTACAAAATGTAAGCAATGAAAGGTATTGACAAGAATAATGTGGCTAAATAACGACTGAATTTGAACCATTGGAACACATGTTCCTTTTTTCTCCATTTCCTGAAAAGTCATAGACATACAGTACAAGGTAACATTACAGTATATAATGTATATGTATCGCAAATACACTATAAAGTACAGCAAGGGAATTTGACCTGAAAATGGTCAAAGAATAAAAAACATTGTGGGTTCTGTTGTGAGCAAAAATGTGTTTACAGATGGAAGACGTTTGACTTGGGAGTCTGGCCATTGTTCAGTCCCTTGATAGCTTGAGGGATAAAAAGACAACAATAACAACAAAAAAAAACTATTTCTGTACGTGTTGACCTTGTGACAGAGCAGGTACTTGGCCGACCGCAACGGGGGATGAAGTTATGATTATGTTTTACCGTCAAATTAATCTTGGCCTCAGGGTGACGTAATTAGGACACTTATAAATCAATGGGGCCCCATGGCGCCCTCCTTTGGCTGACACGTGCTATGGCAGTGAGCCACGTGGGAAGGCAGTCCGACCTTCACCAGTCCCTCAGTGTGTCAAGGTGAGCACTAAAAACTGAACCGAGACTGAATTATGATTATTTAATGAAATGTACTTTTACTCAACCAGCGGATTATCAAGGTTAAACATTTGCTTGAAGAATAGCCTGATTATGTAATAGAGTCGTTGTCTGGGGGAAACCCATTTCCTTCACAGCCGTTTTCTGTGAAGGAAATGGGAGAAAAAAAGAACCTGTGTTACAATGAGTGAAAATGCAGTTATTATTTAGCCCATTAACACATTGCGTGCCAATCGCGTAGATCTACGCAAACTTAAATAATTGCACAGCGTGCCAGTCGCGTAGATCTACGCGAAGTGGTCATTTTTTTCTCGCAGGTTCACATTTCATTGTAGGCCTCCCTCGCAGTGACACATATGGAAATATCCGTATCCGGATTTTCGTTCCCACCCGCCGTCGCTCTAAATCTTCCCCTAATCCGCCATTATCTCGGTTGTTGTTTTTCTCCTCGCTGATCGCTGTTTAACATAAACCGCAACAACTGCAAAATGGAATGTCTTCTCTGGGCCACTCACACAGCTACCCTGTGTGTCTACAAACAGTTTAAAGCGCGATCTTAAGGTATTTAGCGAGGGCTGTGGCGACGTGAAAAAAACAAAAAAACAATAAATCGCTGGCACTGGTGAGTACATTATGATATTAAACTCTGGCGTGGAATGTGTTAAGCATCTGTGTCATTTTAGATTGTAGCGTTGGCTATTTAAAAATTGCTAATGTTTAATAACAAAAAGGTTTGAGAACTACTGATTTAGAAGACGTTCGGCCTCAGGTCTTTGTCACAAGCTCTTGTCAATACTTTCAATGTTTATAAAACCCACAGACACACTTCACCACTTTCACTTTCAAAATATATACTGCTCAAAGAAATGTAGGCAACACTTTGATCCCTTAATTATTTCTATATATATATTTATTTTTTTTATAGCAAAATGAACACTCACAATGCGTGGCGCTGCGGACATTGATTGCGGTGTGAGCTCGTAGATCAGCTATCTTTTGCTATTTTTTGCATGACACTCTTGTACGATAAAGTTAGGCATTACTTTATGGGGGGGGGGGGGGATATCAAAAGTTGAAATCCAGAGATACAAGGTCTCGGCTCGACGGCGACGAAACCCTGAGTTTTTCGGGTGTACTGTGGACATGATTCATCGCCTGGGAGACGTATCGATTCACTGGCACCATGGGGACAGCAAGGTGACATAGAGGTCACAGCGAGAGTCACTCACCGCTCATCCATCAACAGCCATGTGATTCTGTACAGTGTCCTTGAACAAGACTCTAAACTCAACACTGTATCACTAACTTTCTGTTCTCAGTCATCATGAGAACCATCAACGATATTCACAAAATCAAGTTAAAAAAAATAAGAAAAAAGACTACTGTTGGAAACAGTCTCTCTTAAAGGAGCGCTTCACTTTCAGACTGATCTTTACACAATCTGTTAACCCATTCGGTACAAAAAAAAGGGCACCACCTCCTGTTTTGTGTAGAAACTGTTTGGCTCCTCCCCTTTTTTAGTCCACTTCCTCTGGGGTGCTTCTGTATTTATTCCTACTGACAACAACACTGTATGTTTAGAGCAATGGTGCAGACAGATTCTGCTGATTCTGCTGCCATTTTTCACAATGTCCATTTCTCAAATTCTAGTATTCTTGTGGGGACGTTTGGCCCTCACAAGTCCAGTCTGGTAATATGTGTACGCACGCACGCACGCACGCACGCACACACACACACACACACACACACACACACACACACACACACACACACACACACACACACACACACAGCCTCTTGCAGAGCCATGCCGTAAAAAAGCAGGGGGCCAACTGGCCTAGGATAGACCCCTGGGGGTCAACAAAGTACTGTATATATATAGGGTTTAAGTGGTTCATGTTGACATTTCCCCTCAGAGCTAAAGTGTAAATATTTTATTATGACTTGTTATTTTCACATTAACCGGGGAGGACCTTCCAGGCTCCATGGAAACAAAAGTCTCTACATGAATAAACACAACTTTAGGGCTGCGTCTATCTTCTTTTCTTCTTATTTTTTAATAAAATCAATTACCGATTATTACAGGAGGCATGAAATTGTGATTAACAGGGTTCCAGAACCAACAGAGTAAAACTGAATGTACGCTCCCATCCATATCTCAGAACAGGAAATCATTAATTTAGAACACAGACAAATCCTGGACTGGTTCCATATCAGTGAGTTGGAGAGACTGTCTGAAACTTATTTTTCTGGAGTGTAATCTAATGTTTGTTTTAAGAACATGAAAATTCAAATGAGTTTGCTGTATTATTAAGCTGCACATATCTCCAGATAATAGAGAATAGACTATTTTCATATTAATTGGCAACGTTTCATTCTTCTGGTTTCGTCTTTGGGCGTTTGTGTGTTTGATTGTGTGGGTTTAAGTATGCCCTTGGTGGCAACTAATGAGCATGCAAATAAACTGAAACTATGCCAATGTTCCACTGCCTCTTATTGTGGAACTGCAGTGTTTTCTCAGGACAGAGGTCACTTTCTTGGATCAATGATATTTGCATCTGCATTTCGGTAACATCGCTTTTTTTTGTATGACTAATACATGGTATCAAAGAAAATGTACTCTGTAATTTGTACTTTTGAATACTTAAAGGGATATTTCACTTTCAAACGGGTTTGGGGTCATTTTAACGTCTACCTCGGCTTTTGTGAACACCCCAGACAGTTTTTAAGTTGCTTGATTCAGTATTTAGATGCTTTATATTAATTGTATCAGTAAAGCCCCCTTCCTAAGTTCCTATACAAACCCATTGTAACATCAAACCCATGATAGATTCATCGAAAACACCCGTCCTTGGTTCTGGTGACTGATATTGTCCTTCTAATGCGTGAGGGGGCCGTGGTTTTTCAATTACTTTTTTCATAATTTTTTTGGGGGGAAATGAAAAACAAACAATTAAAAAATTATAAAATAAATGAAAAAAGTAATTGAAAAAACACGGCCCCCTCCACGTTCTGATAAGATGAATATCAAATATCTAAATACTGAATCAAGCAATTTAAAAACTGTTCGGGTGCTCACAAAAGCCTGAGTAGACATTAAAATGACTTCAAGTGAAATATCCCTTTAATAATTTTAAAAGCATGTATTTTTGAATACTATTACTTAGCAACTTTGACGGAGCAGCTTTCACTTGTAGTTTAGTAATATCTGAACAGGACTGTCTCTACTCAAGTACTGGGGTTGAGAACTTTGTCCACCATTGCCCACGTACATATAAGTACAGAAGATCCTATCCTTTGTCACAACAGCATTTTTTTAACCCTTCTACAGTAGTGTATTGATCATCTACATTCTTCTAACCCTTTTATTGATCATCTACATTCTTCTAACCGTTCTACAGTAGATTATTGATCATCTACTGGCAACGGAGCCTTATTGTGTGGCTGAGGGCTTACAGTGTGATCTCTGCTACCCAGAGAGCAGCTGGGGATTAAAGAATTGATCCGATCGGCTTCTAGTTCATGACATCGTAGCGATCAATTTGACACAAGGAGGGGAATTAAAGTAGTCGGCCTCGAGGGGGCGGGACATCACAACTTGTCACTCACTTGCCTGAAGCTCTTGTGTGTGTGTGTGTGTGTGTGTGTGTGTGTGTGTGTGTGTGTGTGTGTGTGTGTGTGTGTGTGTGTGTGTGTGTGTGTGTGTGTGTGTGCGCTTGTACAGTAAAATACTAGACTAGACTTGTGAGGGCCAAACATCCCCACAAGTATACTTGAATTTGAAAAATGGACATTGTGAAAAATGGCTGTTTTTATGGTTTTTAATTTTAGGGACTTAAACTTACAAATAGGAAAAGTTTCAGGTTGGGGTTATTAGACATTTGCAGTTGGAGTTATGTCTGATTTGTACTTAATTTTGTGCTGGTGTCGCGCACTGAACATAGCAAGATCTACAAGCTTAGCTCATAACGGCATGATGTACAGTACGGCTTGTACCAGAGTTCCAGTAAGGCTGTAAAGGTCTGACAGTAAAATAAAGGGGGGATAGACAGTTGACCGCTGTGTTAATTACACAGTGTTAATTACACTCCACCACTGCTGCCAGACACTGTCCTGCACCCAGGAGACGTAGAGTCACAGGAGACATTCTGCCCTAGTGTTTGACCTACACTGGATGAAGGGATTGGATTTGCTGGAGGGTAGGGTCCATGCCACCCCCTCCCCCCCGGTCATTCATTTTTATTGCCGGTGGGGATAAGTTTTATCCCTGCTTCTGGTAAGACTGATATACTGGTATATAGTTGATGTTATGAGTGTAAATAATGCTCTCCTATGAACATTGTTCCCTGTGAAGCAGTTTATAGGTGAACTATTTCAGGAAACACAAGGCAGTGGCCAGCAGTAGGAGCTTGTCTTTGACATGTTTTTGTTCATTCACATCATTCACGGCAATACAATTTTCACGAGTTGGCTTTTCCTGGTTTTGCACAAGGTAATTAAAAAGAATCTTCGTAATTTTCGCTATCCAGCAATTCCAGCCGGCATATTCGTCATTGGAGTCAATGAGAGCCAGGTGGACCAGGTTATGAACAAATACTATTTCTGAACGACTGAGACCTTTGTAAAATGCTCGGCCCAGGAAAATAAAAGAAGACATATGCACACATTGTTTTCTGATGTGTTGCTTTTCGAAGCTTACACTGTAATATTGTATTGAGGTCTCTAACGTTTCTGAAAGTGCCAAAGACTGTCGACCATTAACAACCTGAAAATCAAATTTTGCAATACTGTCGATCTGCCTTTATAAAATGTTAGATGCCTCAATAAAATTATACAGTGTTTATATTCCTGAACCGATTAACTGACAAAGGACTAGGGCTTTCACCAACTAGTCGACTGATGACTAGTCGACTAGTATAACCACTAGTCGACCTTGTTGGTACTAGTCGAATAGTTGAAAAGTATTTTTTTTTAATGCCATAGTAATGGCCCATCTTACTATTATTATTATCCTCCTGACTTTATTTTTTATCAAAAGGGGGTCAAAAGTATGCCCAATAAAAGCCTATTATTGGGCAATGGGGATCCTTGGAGACGCTGCTGTGGTGCTGTGCTGCTGTGCCAGAAGCGCTTCCCTTAAAACGCCATAAAAATAAGGGCAGGAGGATAATAATAATAGTAATAATATAGTAGTAGGATGGCATTAAAACAATGCCCCCCTAAAACATTTTTTTTGTAAAAAAACATTTTATGTAAATTTCGACTAGTCGACTACCACTGGGTCAAATTAGTCGACCAGTAAAAATCTCTAGTCGTGAAAGCCCTACAAAGGACGCAATTGTTCCGAAAAAGTGTTTGTTCACAAGCTGGTCCAACCACCCTGCAACCCAGGAGTCAATTCAATTCAATTCAAAGGGCTTTATTGGCATGAGAAAACATACGTTTACATTTCCAAAGCAGAAAGCACAGGAGTCATCAATTTCCGTACACGGACAAACATGTCCGTGGCAAGACTTGTCCATGTCCACGGCAAATCTTTGATTAAACACATTATAATACTAGAGCCAGTATACAGTGGCTGACTTGCCAGTCTCCAGGTTTTCTTCAGAATAGGTAGGACACTGATTTAATGAATGCAGAAATACCAGTGGTGTAAAGTAACAAAGTACATGCACTTTGTTTCAATACTACTTTACTTGAGTTTATAGCCTACTCATCACAACTTTCACATTTACAATTTCAAAAGCGCTATATAAATGCACCATTTACCATTTTACCATTTAGGTTTTTTTTTTATATAGGAACACTGTATAGGAACACTGTATAGGAACACTGTTCCTATTCACTATTCCTATTCACTGTTCCTATTCACAACAGGTCATCAAGACAAGATGCCTGCTGTCCATTGTTGTATACTGATGTATAAAATAGATTTAAAGTGGTTAAACTGATTTTGATGCTATTAAGCAATTCTGCTAGGGACCCCCTGGAACCCCCTCAAGGACCCCTGGGGGTCCCACAACCCCACTTTGAGAACCACTGGCCTAAAAAATGAACCATTCCAAAAACATGTCTTCCATGCTAATGAATGACCTGATTTTAACTTAGTTTAACACGATAAGAGCTTAGTTACCCAAATGCCCATTGACATTAACACTCAAATAAAGACACTGCCAGACAGGTATTCAAACCTTGTTAAACCAGGTACCAAACAGTGGCGGATACTGAACGTGCATATCGAACTGGGCCTGGGTTTTTTAGCTTAGATATTATAATGACTGGTGGATGAAGTCAATATGACAATTCTTCTTACTGTTTCTGATTGTCTTTAATGCTTTGAAAAGTTCTAAGCCATTATTCAATTTAGAAAGAAGAAGAAAGTGAGTAGAGAGTAGACAAAAGTACAGAGATGGCCATGGAAATAATAACAATAATACATTTGACTTTTAAAGCATTTTTTTAAACTGGTTTACAAATTGCTCCATCTACGCCTTCCCTCTCAGCTTTCCTACTTACTATCTTAATGAAATAAAATAAAGTACAAAGGGATGAGGACTAACCACTCTCCCTCTTTAAAAACACAGCATGTTCTCCATCGTGTCTACTGGACTAGTATACATTTAGTATTTATAGTATTATTATTATTGATAACTAATTTTGTATGTCCGTGGCAAAACTTGCCACGGACGCCTCTCAATGACTCCATGTATTTAACCAAACTTCTGGATCCAGTTTTTCCCTTCATGCGAGTCAATGGCGCCTGACTGGCCCTACCTTCTTCTATAATAGCCTTGGTTTTACACAGAAAAGATACCAGTGCAGCTTTGTGTTTAGTCGATGTAAATGGCTATGGAGGACACAACTAACCTTATTTACCCTCTGCTGAGAGAACAATCTCACCATAAAGAGCCTAGGTTTGATATATTGGCTTATTAATTTAGAACGATTACTTGGATATTGGCTTTGTTACAAACTGTCTCAGGCCTGCCTTGACTCACAGGCCACCTTTTATCACTCCTCTTATCCAGGTGAAATAGTCTGTGTGTAATGTATGTGATAAATAGAGCAACTTTATGGCTTCGACTACCATTGTGTACCTGTGTCTATTTATTGTGGAGAGGAGAGCACACAACCATGTCTCAGAGCACAGTAGTTATACTGTAAGGTCATAACAGAATAGAAGACAATTATTTATGACTATGCATTTATTTAAAATATAAAGATGAGCAGAAAAAGTTATAAAAACTAACATGGATAATATGCAATGTATACTATAGACTGTAGAAGTAGGTCGACACGCAACACAATTGTTTGACAATAAGGTGACCATTTCATTGGCTGCATCCTCATTCAATTTAATAGACGGTACAGTATTTAATAACTAAGTTTGGATATGTTTCCGAAAATATAAATGTGTGCATTATGTCATGTAGTAGTTGTCTTCGTTACATGAGAGAAACACTAGCAGGATATGCCCCATTTTCGAAGGGGGTCCTACAGTAAAGATTATTACATTTTAACAATTATACAGTATACCTGTATGTCATCAAAGAAACAACCAATCACATACAGGAAAGAGGCCCAAACCATTATTGAGATTAAAAACAACAAAAAGCGAGTGAGAGAAATATAAGTATATTAACAGAACAAAAGAAACACAGACATACAATGAATTGTTTTTCAGATACACAAATGATGGTTTGAACAGAACACATGCGATTATATTGTACACTACATCTGAGATGACGAAGCAGGATGTTCCAATCGGATGGGAGCCTTCAAATAAAATGTTCAAGAATATTTTAGAAATTAAAGGAACAGAAAATACGATCTGATCTTTTAAATTTAAAGCAACAATCTCCAAGGTTTATGTCTGTTGTCTACTACAAGTAGGCAGTGATTAAATGCATCAACTTTTTAGAAATTGAAGTTAATATTTCTGCACTATTACAAGACGAAAAGCCAATTGAAGAACACCAAAAAAAGCAAAACATTATACCAAAGTGAAACCTACAAGCACAACCCATTAGTTATACATTACACTCAAACCCATTATCTATAATTAGACACTGAGGGACCTTGGCAAAAAACTTTAATTAAAGAATTCCCTGCAGGTGTGTGTGCCTGAGCATGTGTGCATGTGTGCATGCGTGTGTGTGTGTGCGTGCGTGTGTGTGTGTGTGTGTGCGTGCGTGCGTGCGTGCGTGCGTGCTGGTGACTTTTCTCTTCCTTGTTTTTGTTCTTTATTCCGCCTTCCACTCCCTCTTATCCAGCATCGGGTGTGGAGCTCTGCGGTGTTGCTAACGCCGTTGTCATGCCACAGTGTGTTTTCGTAATACATCGTTGCTGTCGGGCAGAAACCTCTTATCTCCATATTTCAACTTTTTGTGTTTTTTTCGTAAATTAAAGCCCTTGATCACACTACAGAGTCACACAAAAGTATCAAAAATAGCAGATCTACAAGCTGGAAACGCGGCGCGAAGCAACGCGTTTTGAGCTTGTTGATCTGCTATTTTTGCAATTTAATTTGAATACTGAAAAGTAACAGTTTTGGTTTCCAAGCGACAGCGACAAAATAAATGTAATACCAATGCATTTCTATCATACTTTTGGGCTTGTTCTTGTGTTTAAAGAGAAGGGACTTTCCCTTCCTTTTTTGTCTCATGTATGGTATCTTTGTAGGACACGTTTATCCACACAACACCTTACACCTACAGTAGCCTCATGGACTTTCATCTCATCTTCCCCGTTGGCAATGAAACACCTTACTAATAGTGTTGACACTATGAGCCCTATACCCTGCGATGGTGTTTATCGTCTCCTCAAAGAGGATACCAGGGTCACTCAGTTATAGCTCTGTCAGTCATGCATCTAATGGTGCACACGCAGCTTTACAGCACAGGAAGCTCACACAATAATGGATAGGCACATAAACATCCAGAACACCACCACATAAATGCCACTTAGGAGGAGAGAGAGAGAGAGAGAGAGAGAGAGAGAGAGAGAGAGAGAGAGAGAGAGAGAGAGAGAGAGAGAGACAGAGAGACAGAGAGACAGTCAGTCAGTCAGTCAGTCAGTTGTCATGGATTTCGCTATTTTCCTTCATGTTTCCTGGAGGGAAACGGTTGCACTTAGAGGGCTTTCAGACGGAATAATGGAGTGAAACTAAATGAAAATTCAGGCTGAGTGTCAGGCTACGTGTTTTCTAGTTTGAAGAGACTTTTTTAGCTTTTTCTTAATTTGATTTCACTGTAAAGCCTGTCAGTGTTTACAATATGTGTGCTAATCCTTCAGTGAATATCCTTCTCTTTAATTGTGTCTGTTCTGTGGTTCCTCCATGTCCCGTCAACAGCCCTATCATCTTGATGAATTGAATACAAATGACCACAATGGAACCACAGTGGAAAGTCTCCTGGATTTTTTTTGTGTTATCCTTGTCTAATGTCTTGCTGTACCACGTACTGTTAACATTTCTGACTAATAAAGTAAATCATTCAATCAATCTTCAAAAACATCACTGCAAAAGTAACACTGTACTATTGATTACATTTGAATGTATGAGTGTCTCTGTGCGCATTAACATTCAGATCTTATTTCTCATGCTTTCAAGTTGGCTCGCTTCCCATCTACAGTTACTGAGATAAGCTCACATGCTCCGTTATGTGCATCCACAATCTGATAACCAGAATGTGTGGATATTAGCCGCGAAACGGAGGGCGTGCATGCATGTCGTTTACTCTTTGTTTTGGTCTTTTTCCACAGCAGTCCAATTTATATGGAGATAATCTGCAGCCAGGATATGAAGATACTCTACATACACATGCAGCAAACAGCTTGAACTACATCCCAGTGCTATAACACACGTATGCTGTAGATTAGAAAACATATTTAGTTATCATGTAAATGATGGCGTTCAAACTCTCCCTGCTCAACGTAATTAGAATAGGAACGATTCGGAGCACGGAGCAGGCACCGCATCATGAGGAGGCCTCTTAGATCTCATTTTACAATGCTTTGCGTTTGCGCTTCATAGAAACGTGAACTCAAACAAAAAGCAACACATGCTCACTTAACCCATTAAGATCGGGAACACATCTGTGTCATTTTAAGATTTATTTGGCTATTCAAAAATAGCAGATATACAAGCTCATAGTGCGGCACAGAGTGCCGCACTATGAGCTTGTAGATCTGCTATTTTTAAAGCAAACATTTGTAACTCAAATCTTTGCCTCTGGGAATTCTACAATGTCTTCTAAATCCTAACAGTTTTCTGAATAAGTATGTTGCTACAGTATATGAGTGGTTCTCAAACTTTTCCATGTCAAGGACCACCCAAAATGATATGTATTTGGCCACAGACCCCCATCTCAAAATATGTTGTTCCAGGGACCCCCAGAAGCACAGATCGGAGTTAAACATGTTTGTCTTAAAACATATATTATAAGATTTGTATTATAAGATTTTTCAAAACAAATGCAGATAAGCTCATAGCGCGGCACTCGGTTTCGTGCTATGAGCTTGTATATCTGTTATTTTTTAATAGCCAAAGAAATCTTAAAATGACACAGATGTGTTCCCGGTCTTAATGGGTTATAACCACATGAAGCCTAGTGTGCCTATTCTGGGATGTCATAATAGGCAGACATTCTGCGAAAATTCTTGATTGCACGCTTGATTTCCGGCGAAGAGATTTGGTGTAAAGGAAAAAAAGTGGGGGACAACAGACTATAGGGTGTACTGTAAGTGGATGTGATATATAAAGAATACTTAACAGTGAGTCGGTCATTCTTGCTAAATAAACAATGACAGGGTGATGCAGGACTGGGCGTGTGAATCACCCTGAAGGGCTTTATTAAAGCAATAAACCACATGGTTTAACCAGTGGCTAAGAGGCGTAGTGAGACACGGCGCGGAGCGAAAGCTTTCCGACCCTCTTCGCCGGCCCTATTCGTTAACAATCTCACTACAACATTAATTTCTACAAGTAACTAGTCCCTCTGTGACTGCCAGCGCAAACCAATACGTTTCTCCCGTAAGGTTCCAGTTGGTTCCATTTATTTTGTACACTCTCAGAGTTAAGGGTGTCCTTGAAATTAAAACGTTTGAGAACCACTGATCTACCGAGCACCGAGGGGTACAGTACGTGTCACTGTATAGCTTGTTTTATAGTGATTTGTAAAACCTTGCACATACAAAGGACGCACAGGAGCGTACCTCTTACCGTGCCATACTGTAGGTACATAAAGATGTTGACGTGTGGTCCTAGGTGTGTGTTTATCAAGTATGTTTTCCACGGGACTTACTAAACCAACCAATAAATTGACACAAAATACAGTATAGCGACAAGAAAATGTAGTAGCCAAAATCATATCCTTTCTATCAACCCACGACCTGCAAAATGTCATCCATAACCTAATATCCTCCCGCCTATTAGATTAGTGCAACTCACTGTATTCAGGAGTTGCTGGTGCTAGCTTCTCTAGACCGTAGCTTGTCCAGAACACTGCTGGCACCCGAAAGTGGAATCACATCACTCCCATGTTGGCTTCCCTTCACTGGCCTCCTGTCAAACAGAATTGATTTTAAAAATGGTATTATTTGTTTTTAAAGCCCATCATGGGCTGGCACCACCATATATCTGAGTTGCTTGGTCCCCCTCAACACCACTAGGTCACTTAGATCAGCAGATCAGAAGCTTCTCAAAGTCCCACGCAGCCGCTTGAAGTTGAAAGGTCACTGTGCCGTTTCGATCGCTTCTCCAAAATTGAGGAAATGTTTTTAAATGTGTGTAGTACCCTGATAATTTTGGTTACATTTGTGTACACTTTATAATGTTTACATTTTGATAACCCTGCTACAGATGTGCTTACATTTTATTTCTAAATATTTTCAATCTATACTGCTGTTTGTTCAGGGAAGAAACGTTATTGGGGGATAGAGGTGTCAATCAACCTGAGCCAACCTACTGAGAGAGAGAGGGGGTGGGACTTAAAAAACTAAGCAGGAATTTGATTGATTGATCTACTTTATTTAGTAAGACATGAGAACAACAGTACATGGAAGTACAAATTCACAATACAAGGTCTACTAAACTGGAAGACTCATTTAAGCACTGAGCTTGTTTAAGATGAGATCCCCATGCACACAAATCATGATGACATATAAGAGACAGACAGATATACACACTACTTTACAGAACGTCATACAATCAGCTTACAGGTTACTGGTATGAAGAGTGAAAAATATGTACAAGAGAAGAAAAAAAAGGGGGGGGGGGGGGTAGGTTAAGACTTAGACAGGGGCCATTTTCGAATTGCAGCCTCCTGAAGGTGTATCTTTAGGGCAGTTTTGAAAGTCACTGTGGTGTTTTCAGAGGGAAAAAAACGAGTGGACAAACAGGGACATTAAGTGTTTAAATACATTCGGATTTTGGTCAAATCCAATTGCATTTCAGTTAAGAGCCACAGGGTTTGCATCAGAGTGGTTTTGTACCCGTTTAGCATGTAAGGAGAAACGGGAGAGTTGTGTGTTCCAGACGTCTAGCACGACCAGTTGCTGACAGTGTACCCTAGCTAATGCTATACTAAAGCATAAACAAACACAAGTTGAGCTGTCCACT
>NC_137625.1:31816225-31843725 GCF_963280865.1 Gymnoscopelus braueri | reverse complement strand
GATAGGCCTCGAAACCTTAACAAGCAAAATTTTGTTCCAGGGAAGTTGCGGGAAATAAGCAGACTTGGCAACGCTGGCTATGAAGCCATTGTCTGGGAGTGCGCTCAGCAGCTCATTGGCTCATTACTCATAACACGACCAATGAGAGTTAGCGCTTTCACGTTGCTAGGATACGTTCTGCCCTAGGCTGCGCTGCCTGTGACATGGTTCAGCGCGCACAGTGGACTGGTTGACATCAGACAGCATGCGTAATATTGTTGTATCTCGTCCTGAGATCGATTCGGTATGGGATATTACATCTTATTTATCTGGTTGTGTTTTTTAGCAAGATGTCAGTATTTCTATTTACCTGCCCTGGCAGCCTACATATTGGCTGCTGATGTGGGCATAGTCTAGGCTATTTCAGTCGACTAATATGGTTGATTGTTTATTAATGTTGAGTTTTTAAAGTCTAATAAATAAACATTTATTTAATATATATTAATCAATATAATTAAATAGTGTGCCCATTTAAAGAATAACTCTTATATATATTAATCAATATAATTAAATAGTGTGCCCCTTTAAAGAATAACTCTTATATATATCAATCAATATAATTAAATAGTGTGCCCATTTAAAGAATAACTCTTATATATATTAATCAATATAATTAAATAGTGTGCCCATTTAAAGAATAACTCTTATATATATTAATCAATATAATTAAATAGTGTGCCCATTTAAAGAATAACTCTTATGTTGTTATGCTCATCTGGAAAACTGAATTCTTCATAATCGATTAACAGTTAATAAATACATACATAATATAATTAATATATAATAATTCA
The DNA here is from genome assembly GCF_963280865.1 of Gymnoscopelus braueri. Classification (NCBI taxonomy): domain Eukaryota; kingdom Metazoa; phylum Chordata; class Actinopteri; order Myctophiformes; family Myctophidae; genus Gymnoscopelus; species Gymnoscopelus braueri. The sequence continues at coordinate 31,842,895 of NC_137625.1, read as the reverse complement.
ATATAATTAATATAAATTTCATAGATTTTTTTAATTTAGATTTCATAGATTTCTATGCATTTCAGGAGTTTGGGGGGCTGGCTCCCCCAAAAGAATTAAATAACCCTAACAACCCTAACCCTAAAACCGAATTAAAGTATCAAAAAAACTCCCAAATCCACGCAAAACCGCAAAAAAAAATCGCTAAACTTTTCCATTTATTTTCCAACTTTTCCATTTCTGAAAGTTGGCAACCCTACCAACGATACTGGTACCATAAACTGAGTGAGAGTCAAACAAACCCTGGGGTATTTTCTTTATTTGTTTTGGGGAATTATTGTATTTTATTTTGTTTATTTTATCAGGGTCAGAAGGATTTTGAGGCAGGGTCAGTTCACATGTTGTGAAATAAATACGATTCTCTTTGTTATAAAATTCAATTATTGTGTTGGGTGATTCATGAGTAATGTGAGTTTTCTGGTGAATATATAAAATAATAGTATAGCTACAATAAGCTAACCAGGCCTCTTTGCACCCGAACCCAGTTATATGCAACATTCAACTAGCCACAGTAGACACATCCTGATATTGTATTTTGTTGCCATTACCAATTGAGAATTGAGTGAGTGGGCTACATGTCAAACAGAATTGATTTTAAAATGTTACTATTTGTTTTTAAAGACCATCATGGGCTGGCACTACCATATATATATCTGAGTTGCTTCGTCCCCCTCAACACCACTAGGTCACTTAGATCAGCAGATCAGAAGCTTCTCAAAGTCCCACGCACCCGCTTGAAGTTGAAAGGTGACCATGCCATTTCAATCGCTTCTCCAAAATTGAGGAAATGTTTTTAAATGTGCTTTATAAATAACATTGACTTGACTTAATAAAGACTGAGCAACTACATGGCATATTTGCCAGAAATGTATAAATCCTTTGCCAAACAAGCTACAAGAGATGAACGTCCACTGTTTCTGTACTTCTTCTTCCCTGTCTGTTGAACTCTCCTCCTGGCAGTCTGTTTATCATAAGCGACTTTGGGCTTGTTTTTCTGTAAAGTCGCTTGTAAATATTGGTAGTTGCAGGTTGCGAGTTGCTTATTTTGGGCTTTGTGTAATGTTGTTTAAACCAGTGGTTCATTTTCATGTCAAGGACCCCTAATTAATATATATTTGTCTGCAGACCCCCATCTGAAAATATGTTATGCCAGGGGCCCCCCATACAAGATTTGTGTTGTTAAAATGTTAAAACAATATTTAATATTTTTCACATTTTCTTCAAGATTATTTGGAAAAAAGCAGATCCACAATGTGTCGCATTCAGTTCAGTTCATTCATGTGTCGCACTCAGTTCCATCTAAGATTGTGTCAGAGACTAAATGAAGCAGGGATGAACATGCCACTGTAATTGGTGCTTGGAGGGGGATTTTTAGCAACCTCTGCTGGTCACTACCGTCACTGCATACAATTTCCGTAGTCCTCGATTACCCAGAATTCCATTCGTTTTCACCGGAAGCCGGAAGCGTTTCAAAAAGCGATCTTTTAATTGTTTTATACTATCTACGGATCGTTTCTCTTAGCCAGTGGAGCATTAGTTACCATGAGCTGTGCTTTATTTTTCTGTTCTTTTTCGATCTTCCAATCCTACATTCTCTTAAAATCAGCGTGAGGTTCCTTTTTGTTATTAGCGCGGTAGTTCCTGGCCAAACAGGAAACCGTTGCGCTAGTTCCTGGCCGACGTCATGACGTCGGCCAGGACGTCGGCCACGACGTCATGACGTTGGCCAGGAACGTCATTTTCCCGGGAAAGTCCCCCCCGTCCACGTTCAATAGAAAATATATAAATAAAAGGCTTCCGGGGGTGAAATTCATGGAGTGGGTGTTGTGAAACTTTTGCCACTCACAAAAGATATACAATTTAACTTTAGTTTTGTTGAAAACGTTACCTAGTATTACTTTAAGCAAGCTTATTACCGTCCAAGTTCCCGCTTCCATTCCAATGTAAACCGCGGGGCAGAGCATCAGTCTACTATCAAGACATATCAGACTATCAATCATAACCAGGCAATAATGTTTATTTAATACTTGCCTTTTTAACATGACCTATTTAACACGTGATATGTGCACTTAATATTTTTTAATTGCATTATGTGCACTGGGATGAAAAGAGAAAAGTAGAAGTGGATAATCAGAATCAGATCATCTTTATTGTCATATCACAGGTTTACAGGGGGAGGGAAAAAAGAGGGATTAAAAAAGAGACATCTACATGTTTACACATAGCATATCCATCCAAACATTATGTGCATGAGATTTCATGCACGTACAGTATGAAGATTAAGGTGCAGACTATCGGCAAGTGTCAAGTTCAACCATATAGTCCTCAAGGTTGCTTTACTGGTATAATCCACAGGTAGGTCTATGAGGAAGTGGATTCGAGGGACCTTTTTGGGGGCTTCAACGACACGAGGGGCCCCATTCAGACTCAGTTCCATCTAAGATTGTGTCAGAGACTAAATGAAGCAGGGATGAACATGCCACTGTAATTGGTGCTTGGAGGGGGATTCCAAACAGGAGAGAGGTGTACAGTTACCACTTGTTCTTAACGGAGACAAACTGAAGCTATTAGAGCCGCTATTGTTGCCATGAAAGAACAGCTTGTCCTGCTTCTTATCCACTGAATAGATGTGGGCCTCCGCTGTTGGCTATCTGGCCTGATCGCACACATCAATCTAGCCTAGAAACAAGCTCAAGCTGCAGGGGAAGCGTGTGCGTGTGCGTGTGTGCGCGTGCGTGTGTGTGTGCGTGCATGGGTGCGTGCATGGGTGCGTGCGTTAGTGAGTAAGGCAGGGTACCATATTTTCTCATGGAATGGGTCTACCTTTGAAGTCTTGCTGCATGCTGGGTTGATGTTTTGTCAGCAGTTTGCAGGTTGGGGGTTAGACCTGGCAACCCTGCCTACGATGACCATCGATGCCCGCACACGCACATTTTAACATGACTTGATGAATATGAGTGCATTCTTTAAAGCACTCAACACAGTATATGTGCACAAAGGTTACCACAAATTAAGATACACCTGCCCACCACCGTGGAGTCATGGGGGTTTGAAAAAAATCAAATTTACCCATCTCTTTTGTACATAGTGTTGTATTTGTTGATGACATGTATTGTGTTCATCTTTCCTATGTTGATTAATTGAATACAGTACATAGGACCACAATGGACTAATAATATGCCTCAATCTGTGATTTCTTCACCTGGTTGGCAGTATGTAGAACAGCAAGAACAAACAGCGCTAGTGTGGGGGCCCGGGGCCGGCCTCCTTTTTCACAAATCACACATTAGGACTTAGGCTATACAAAATGTTTCAGTCGTGAGATTTTATTTAGCTTTATTCCATGCATATATTTGAGTTAGAACGTCTTTTTAAAACGTCATATTTATAGTTATCGTGTTCGTTATGGTGCTCGGTGTGAATGGTCCAAGTAATGGAAAAAAGACACTTCGACAAGAGCTGGTAATTAGCCTGGGATCAATACCATTTTTGGTGTTGAATTCGATGCCAACAGGAACCCATTTTTTTCTCTTTAGTTTTTTTCTAAACCGGACCACATGGCTACACATTAGAATGAATGCCAGGCTCTCTTCAGTGGTGTAAAGCCTGTTGACGCAAGTTTATCTGGTAATGGGATTATTTGCTGGCTCATACACTGTACATATACCTGCAGCAGTTACGCGTCCCCCCCCCTACCGAGCATGTAGTGTGGACTTACATAATGGCTCTCTCATCATTTTTAATTCCACTTAATTTTTTATCACCCGCCTTAATTTGTGTGCGTTTATAATTGAAATAAAGTTAGATTTATGAGTACTCCCCATGAAGGGCAAATTAATCCCACAGGCTCTTTACCAACCGTACTCTACAGTATATCACACATGTGCGCACACACACACACACACACACACACACACACACACACACACACACACACACACACACACACACACACACACACACACACACACACACACACACACACACACAGCCTTGACCTTGTCCCCCATTTACTTTTACTGCATTAATATCTGCCTGCGGTTTCCTGGATGTAATGAAATGGTTTTACAACGCAGGCCTTTGAACCTCACCATTTAAAGGTGAGAAGGTTGTTGCACACACACACACACACACACGCACGCACGCACGCACGCTCGCGCACGCACGCACGCACGCACGCACGCACGCACGCACGCACGCACACACACACACACACACACACACACACACACACAAATAACACCCGTTGTTCCCGTCTTCCACTGGAGGCTGAAGTCCTTCTTCTTCTCATGTATATAAATTAAAATCAGTTTCGGTCTCGTGCTCATTTTTCTTTTCTTTTTTTTTTCTTTTGTGAGAGCCACTTAATTAATCATTGAATTAATTATTTGTGCCCCGTATTTGCTGGACCCCCTGTTTAGAGCCCGCAGACAAAAGGAGAGTTTGTGTTAATTAAGTGTATACGGCAATCCATTTAAACAGCTGCCATCAATGCTCACGCGCGCGCGCGCGCACGCGAGCACGCGCGCACGCACGCACACACACATGCTCTATACACACTATACCACCGGTAACAATCACAGATTCACAGTTAATCTTTATTTATTAGTTGTTGTTTTTTTATGACCTTACCTCTCTCTGTTCATACTGTACACAATGACTTTGTGTACCTAACATGTATTTGTAGGAGGCACACATGCTTGCTTCTGTATTTCTGTGTCTCTCTCCCACCCTCTCTCTCTTTCTCCCTCCGTGTGTGTGTGTGTGTGTGTGTGTGTGTGTGTGTGTGTGTGTGTGTGTGTGTGTGTGTGTGTGTGTGTGTGTGTGTGTGTGTGTGTGTGTGTGTGTGTGTGAGTGAGTGAGTGTGTGTGTGTGTGTGTGTGTGTGAGTGTGTGTGTGTGTGTGTGTGTGTGTGTGTGTGTGTGTGTGTGTGTGTGTGTGTGTGTGTGTGTGTGTGTGTGTGTGTGTGTGTGTGTGTGTGTGTGTGTGTCTATTCCACACATATGCTACAAATCCTGTGGCTGCTGTCAGTTGAGCATACAGACAAACTCATCACTCACACAATAATAAGAAGCCACTGAGGAACTCACTTCCACTGATAAAGACCAAGTTGAGTAGTGATTGTGAATAATCCATAAGCGTTACCATGTGATCTCATTTAATTAACAATGCATGCCTCACTGGCTGATCTATCATGATTAATTCCTAAGACTTGTTGAGCAGATCTAAGAAAAACCCATTAAAAAGGGGAAAAAATACCAAATAATCAATCTATATAACCTCACAACGCATGCATTGCGACGCGTTGTGAGCTTGTAGATTGTCTGTTTTAGCTATTTGCAACAAGATATGTGATCCCAAAAGCTGAGCAAGGTCCTCCAGACAGAGCCTTATTTGAAATCGACCCTTAGCACATGTAAAGCATCCAGTGGAGTAAAGTAACTAAGTACATTTACTTAAGCACTGTACTTGAGTAAAATGTTGAGGTATTTTTTACTTAACTAGAGTATTTCCAATTTGCATTAATTTTACTTCTACTCCACTACATCTCAGAGGCAAATATTGTACTTTTACTCAACTACAATTATATGAATTACTATTACTTTATAGATTTGGATTATTATTACAAAACATACATTAACCACTTCAGTCCTATATACATTTCAGCAATTTGAAAAAAGCCGATCTACAAGGTCACAATGCAATGTGACGCATTGTGAGCTTGTAGATCTGCTATTTTCAAAATATTTGTATACAGATTTTAGACATTCTGCATAATGAGTACTTTCTACTTTTGGTACTTTAAGTACATTTTGATACCAATACTTTTGTACTTTTACTCAAGCACATTTTCTATTCTGGACTTTTACTTGTAACAGAGTATTACTATATAGCAGTATTGATGCTTTTACTTAAGTAAAATAAATTGAGTACTTTTTCCACCACTGAAAGCAACCAGAACCTGTGATTGGTGATTCATGGCACGGCACAGTTCACATACAGTTCGTGTAGTCGAAAAGAGCAATTGGAAAGACCGATCATTATCCTTCAAGACACCACAGAAAAGATGGAGGCTGTTCACTTGCCTTTATTACTGTAATCATTCAGTACATCAGGGCACAAGACATTCTCTGCTTGTCAACGGAGGCAGGGATTTTCTTTCAAAGTCGCATCACTGTAATCTGTGGTAGTTGGATGTAATTTGTAATTTACAGAATTGCTCTCATCTTGTGAACCATTTGTATTTCTCTTTCTTGCAGACACACTGAAGGGAGTGAAACTCTGGGAGGAAAAGCCACATGATCGGAATGGGAAACTCAAACTCCTAGTCTAAGCGTTAACATGAGCTATCACCTAGTAAAGGTGCCTTCGGATTGTATAGTATTGGCCTGTTCCTAATGCTCTCAAAATCACTCGCATCAGGTGCATCTTAACTCTTTGACTGCGGACGACGCGATAACGCGTCAAGTGCTACTTTGTCCAGTTGGCCGTCGACGCGCTCGACGCGCTGGACGCGCATTCATTGTTTAATCTCTGATTGCGCTATGCTGCTTAATATTCAATGTTATTCTCGAGTTCCACTTACTTCACGGACATCTGCATCCGGTTTCATGGCCTGGATTCCGTTTCCGGTTTTTGATTTTTTTCCCCAGTCATTTTCGTCCAAAATAGGTAAATAAACGGGTTTTCACACGGTATAACGGACAAACGGACAGCTTCTCTTCTATAATCTATGGTCTGGGTGACGATCAGTCATCGCCGTCGTATATCACAACGTAATTTTCGCTGATCAAAACAATCTGGGTGACGTCACATCCGTTTTCATGTTTTTCCTTGTCTAATCTATGAAGAAGGGTGAGAGAGACCCAACGACATGATCACGCTGTCATGTGCTGCTCTCTGGTGGCGGATTTGTGCTGGGTCTTTACATTATGTGTCCTTAAATTATTTTCATGAGAAAAATGCAAAATATAAAAATAAAAAAACACGAAAATTGCTGGCACTGGGGGAGTACTTTATGAAAATACTCTGGCAGTCAAAGAGTTAAGGGGGAAAGTACAAAAAAAAGAAAACAATTTGGAGCCCGTTTAACAAAAGAATGGGGTTCAGACCCCCTCTGATTGTTACATCAAGACAAACTTGGTTTTGTTGTTTAGAAATAAAACGTAATGTATATTTTCTATATTAGTCCCACTTTTTACATCTTTAAATGTATAAGGTTTGGTTATAGTTTGGAAGCAGTACAATTAAAAGCGGAATCATCTAGTATTATTTCTAAAGAGCCCTGGACTTTTCTGTTATAAAAGCTTGGCAAGACCTTATGTCTGTTTACTGGACGAGACATTTGATTTGGAAGAAACCTCGACATATATCGCTGGCTGGGGGATAACGGAGAGACATTTGTTTCTGTGTTGAGTTTCAGCCTCTACTGTGGTTGGCTAGCAACAGGGTACAGCATAAACCGCTTTGGCTGATAACTGTGGTTGAGTGATTAGGATTAGTTTATTTGGCTGTACATGATCAGCTGATGCTAATTACAGTTCTGACTGATAGACAAGTATTTGAAGATTCTGAATCTGAGGCCGATTCTACAAATGTCTTCTAAATCCTAACAGTTTTCTGGAAAACGTATGTTGCTATATCAATGGTTCTCAAACTGCTTCATGTCAAGGACCCCCAAAATTATATGTATTTGGCTGTTGACGCCCATCTCAAAATAAGTTTTCCCAAGGATCCCCAGAAGCAAAGATTTGAGTTAAAAATATTCGCTTTAAAAATATATATATTCAAAGATTTGCAAACATTTTCATGATTTTTCAAAAACAGAAGATCAAAGCACGAAGTGAGGCGCTACAGTATGAGCTTGTAGATCTGTTATTTTTTGAATAGCAAAATAAATCTAAAATGAGACTGATACTTTCCCGGTTTTAATGGGTTAATGCCAACCACGAGCTCTCCTATAAGGTTCATGGCCTGGGTCATATAGGTTTACGTGGGACCCGTAACGAAAATCCCATCTGACTCCATTTCCATCGACAGTCTACACTGAGCATAATCCGCTCTCCACTCTCAGTCCAAATAGGATCAGACCCTCAATACTAGACCATCACAAACCCCATTGATTGCTTCCAACCCCCGTCTTCCATTAGATTGTACTCCGTCCCTCTGTAAAAAAAAAAAAACATAACATCCCAAACCGTGAAGGCGGCTGAAAGCTTTGAAAGCGTGGTGGAGAGCCCAGCTGAGGCCTTGCCAATGCATAAGAAGCAAACATCAAAGGCCTGTCATCAAAGTGATCCATCGGTCCTGGATGGAGTGGTCCTTTCTTCCACCCAGTGGGCGATGTTCAGCATCGTGAGGAAACACTGGGGACAGACTCGTGCATGCCCAGGAGGAACCACTATAAGCTGCTTTTGGGTTGGGGGTGTCGGTCCCTTTCAGTGGTGGAAAGTACTAAGTGATTGCGAACGCGGAAACCAATGAAGCCCTATGTGATACTTAGACTATTCAAACATATGTTGAAAAACAAATTGAAAACTTTTGCAAACATTCTGCATAATGAGTACTTATACTTCTGGTACTTTAAGCATATTTAATGCCAAGGAGGAACAACTAAGCTGATCTGGGTGTTGGGAGGGGGGTCTGCGCTCTTCAGACACACAGTTGCAGAAGTGTGTCAGGTGGAAATGGGTGGTACCGCACCGCGGGTCTCACACACTTACATTCTCTAGACTTTCTCTGTCACGGATGAAAATAGTATATCTGCTTAACTGCTTTTTGAACTTTGGTTGACATGAAAAAAAAGATTTTCTGTTTATTTTTTAAATCTCTGCACATACTGAGGACGGCGTATCATGTTTGGATTTGAATGGTAAGGAATATGAAACAAAGCGGTTTTGTTTCAGTTCTTCTCTGGGGGAATAGATACTTGGATCAGATATGATCTAACCAAATGTTTCTCAGCTTTGGGGCTGGGGACCACCAGTGGTCCAAATCGACCGTCATGGGTCTGTAACTCTGAGAGTGTACAAATGGAACCAAATGGACCCTTATGGGTCTATAACAACAACAACAAAGGTTGAGAATTACTAATCTAACCCAAGACTGTCAGCCATGCTCATCCGATTCAGATCAGATGCTTATCTCACCCTGCTACCTGTGGCACACTTACTATACAGTACAACTTAACACATTCACTCACTATTCAGCTTTCAGTTAAAGGGGCATGAAACCCTAGGCGGATTGTGTATAGTTATAGTACACTGTGATGTAAGCCAGTGATTTGCAAACCTTCTTAATTTCAGCATTAGGCCACAACAAAGACATATTTAATTTGGTGGTCCTTGACATGAAAATGATTGAGAGCCAGTGTTTCACACCTTCTGCCTCTACAGTACGTCAGTCCTTCCTCCCTCTCTTTGACAACTGTGCGTGTGTGTGCGTGTGTGCATGCATGCGTGCGTGCGTGCGTGCGTGTGTGCGTGCGTGCACGTGTGTGCGCGTGCTTGTGTGCGTCCTATGCTGCGATAGGTTGTCTGCTCAATTGACCCCATTCACTCCCACACCCACTCATGGCATGTCTCAATTACACACTTAAAAAAAAAAAAAAAAAAAACTGGTGGCGTGCTTTGGGGAAATGGTGAGACCGGGACCCCAACCAAGCAGCAGATGGTGTCCGTCTGTTCTTGTTTTTTCAGCATGTAACGTCAGCAAAAAGGAAACTCATTAATCCTAAAGTTGATGTCCCAAAGTCTGGGGAATGTTGGATTAAATCCTCTGAGGTAAAATGATCCCACAGAGTTGTGGTTCCACATAATTCCTCTGTGTCCCTGATAAACTATCTGACAGTGGTGGGGACAGTAATGAATTTACTTGATTACACTGCTTAAGTATTTTTTTGTTGTTCATACCCTGAACAAGGGAGTATACAAAAGCGGTACCATATACGGTATATTAAATTAGCATTAGTGAGGAGTCTGAGGACCAATCATAATATCCTCTCCCGTTCCGGCCCTCAAGGGTCTCGAATGCCTGAGGGAGTTAGAGGAAGGGCTGACCAACATCCCACAGATGGAGGCAGCCCTGGCCGTGCACCTCATGCCCCCAAGCACATTAAAAAGGGGAAAAAATACCAAATAATCAATCTATATAACCTCACAACGCATGCATTGCGACGCGTTGTGAGCTTGTAGATTGTCTGTTTTAGCTATTTGCAACAAGATATGTGATCCCAAAAGCTGAGCAAGGTCCTCCAGACAGAGCCTTATTTGAAATCGACCCTTAGCACATGTAAAGCATCCAGTGGAGTAAAGTAACTAAGTACATTTACTTAAGCACTGTACTTGAGTAAAATGTTGAGGTATTTTTTACTTAACTAGAGTATTTCCAATTTGCATTAATTTTACTTCTACTCCACTACATCTCAGAGGCAAATATTGTACTTTTACTCAACTACAATTATATGAATTACTATTACTTTATAGATTTGGATTATTATTACAAAACATACATTAACCACTTCAGTCCTATATACATTTCAGCAATTTGAAAAAAGCCGATCTACAAGGTCACAATGCAATGTGACGCATTGTGAGCTTGTAGATCTGCTATTTTCAAAATATTTGTATACAGATTTTAGACATTCTGCATAATGAGTACTTTCTACTTTTGGTACTTTAAGTACATTTTGATACCAATACTTTTGTACTTTTACTCAAGCACATTTTCTATTCTGGACTTTTACTTGTAACAGAGTATTACTATATAGCAGTATTGATGCTTTTACTTAAGTAAAATAAATTGAGTACTTTTTCCACCACTGAAAGCAACCAGAACCTGTGATTGGTGATTCATGGCACGGCACAGTTCACATACAGTTCGTGTAGTCGAAAAGAGCAATTGGAAAGACCGATCATTATCCTTCAAGACACCACAGAAAAGATGGAGGCTGTTCACTTGCCTTTATTACTGTAATCATTCAGTACATCAGGGCACAAGACATTCTCTGCTTGTCAACGGAGGCAGGGATTTTCTTTCAAAGTCGCATCACTGTAATCTGTGGTAGTTGGATGTAATTTGTAATTTACAGAATTGCTCTCATCTTGTGAACCATTTGTATTTCTCTTTCTTGCAGACACACTGAAGGGAGTGAAACTCTGGGAGGAAAAGCCACATGATCGGAATGGGAAACTCAAACTCCTAGTCTAAGCGTTAACATGAGCTATCACCTAGTAAAGGTGCCTTCGGATTGTATAGTATTGGCCTGTTCCTAATGCTCTCAAAATCACTCGCATCAGGTGCATCTTAACTCTTTGACTGCGGACGACGCGATAACGCGTCAAGTGCTACTTTGTCCAGTTGGCCGTCGACGCGCTCGACGCGCTGGACGCGCATTCATTGTTTAATCTCTGATTGCGCTATGCTGCTTAATATTCAATGTTATTCTCGAGTTCCACTTACTTCACGGACATCTGCATCCGGTTTCATGGCCTGGATTCCGTTTCCGGTTTTTGATTTTTTTCCCCAGTCATTTTCGTCCAAAATAGGTAAATAAACGGGTTTTCACACGGTATAACGGACAAACGGACAGCTTCTCTTCTATAATCTATGGTCTGGGTGACGATCAGTCATCGCCGTCGTATATCACAACGTAATTTTCGCTGATCAAAACAATCTGGGTGACGTCACATCCGTTTTCATGTTTTTCCTTGTCTAATCTATGAAGAAGGGTGAGAGAGACCCAACGACATGATCACGCTGTCATGTGCTGCTCTCTGGTGGCGGATTTGTGCTGGGTCTTTACATTATGTGTCCTTAAATTATTTTCATGAGAAAAATGCAAAATATAAAAATAAAAAAACACGAAAATTGCTGGCACTGGGGGAGTACTTTATGAAAATACTCTGGCAGTCAAAGAGTTAAGGGGGAAAGTACAAAAAAAAGAAAACAATTTGGAGCCCGTTTAACAAAAGAATGGGGTTCAGACCCCCTCTGATTGTTACATCAAGACAAACTTGGTTTTGTTGTTTAGAAATAAAACGTAATGTATATTTTCTATATTAGTCCCACTTTTTACATCTTTAAATGTATAAGGTTTGGTTATAGTTTGGAAGCAGTACAATTAAAAGCGGAATCATCTAGTATTATTTCTAAAGAGCCCTGGACTTTTCTGTTATAAAAGCTTGGCAAGACCTTATGTCTGTTTACTGGACGAGACATTTGATTTGGAAGAAACCTCGACATATATCGCTGGCTGGGGGATAACGGAGAGACATTTGTTTCTGTGTTGAGTTTCAGCCTCTACTGTGGTTGGCTAGCAACAGGGTACAGCATAAACCGCTTTGGCTGATAACTGTGGTTGAGTGATTAGGATTAGTTTATTTGGCTGTACATGATCAGCTGATGCTAATTACAGTTCTGACTGATAGACAAGTATTTGAAGATTCTGAATCTGAGGCCGATTCTACAAATGTCTTCTAAATCCTAACAGTTTTCTGGAAAACGTATGTTGCTATATCAATGGTTCTCAAACTGCTTCATGTCAAGGACCCCCAAAATTATATGTATTTGGCTGTTGACGCCCATCTCAAAATAAGTTTTCCCAAGGATCCCCAGAAGCAAAGATTTGAGTTAAAAATATTCGCTTTAAAAATATATATATTCAAAGATTTGCAAACATTTTCATGATTTTTCAAAAACAGAAGATCAAAGCACGAAGTGAGGCGCTACAGTATGAGCTTGTAGATCTGTTATTTTTTGAATAGCAAAATAAATCTAAAATGAGACTGATACTTTCCCGGTTTTAATGGGTTAATGCCAACCACGAGCTCTCCTATAAGGTTCATGGCCTGGGTCATATAGGTTTACGTGGGACCCGTAACGAAAATCCCATCTGACTCCATTTCCATCGACAGTCTACACTGAGCATAATCCGCTCTCCACTCTCAGTCCAAATAGGATCAGACCCTCAATACTAGACCATCACAAACCCCATTGATTGCTTCCAACCCCCGTCTTCCATTAGATTGTACTCCGTCCCTCTGTAAAAAAAAAAAAACATAACATCCCAAACCGTGAAGGCGGCTGAAAGCTTTGAAAGCGTGGTGGAGAGCCCAGCTGAGGCCTTGCCAATGCATAAGAAGCAAACATCAAAGGCCTGTCATCAAAGTGATCCATCGGTCCTGGATGGAGTGGTCCTTTCTTCCACCCAGTGGGCGATGTTCAGCATCGTGAGGAAACACTGGGGACAGACTCGTGCATGCCCAGGAGGAACCACTATAAGCTGCTTTTGGGTTGGGGGTGTCGGTCCCTTTCAGTGGTGGAAAGTACTAAGTGATTGCGAACGCGGAAACCAATGAAGCCCTATGTGATACTTAGACTATTCAAACATATGTTGAAAAACAAATTGAAAACTTTTGCAAACATTCTGCATAATGAGTACTTATACTTCTGGTACTTTAAGCATATTTAATGCCAAGGAGGAACAACTAAGCTGATCTGGGTGTTGGGAGGGGGGTCTGCGCTCTTCAGACACACAGTTGCAGAAGTGTGTCAGGTGGAAATGGGTGGTACCGCACCGCGGGTCTCACACACTTACATTCTCTAGACTTTCTCTGTCACGGATGAAAATAGTATATCTGCTTAACTGCTTTTTGAACTTTGGTTGACATGAAAAAAAAGATTTTCTGTTTATTTTTTAAATCTCTGCACATACTGAGGACGGCGTATCATGTTTGGATTTGAATGGTAAGGAATATGAAACAAAGCGGTTTTGTTTCAGTTCTTCTCTGGGGGAATAGATACTTGGATCAGATATGATCTAACCAAATGTTTCTCAGCTTTGGGGCTGGGGACCACCAGTGGTCCAAATCGACCGTCATGGGTCTGTAACTCTGAGAGTGTACAAATGGAACCAAATGGACCCTTATGGGTCTATAACAACAACAACAAAGGTTGAGAATTACTAATCTAACCCAAGACTGTCAGCCATGCTCATCCGATTCAGATCAGATGCTTATCTCACCCTGCTACCTGTGGCACACTTACTATACAGTACAACTTAACACATTCACTCACTATTCAGCTTTCAGTTAAAGGGGCATGAAACCCTAGGCGGATTGTGTATAGTTATAGTACACTGTGATGTAAGCCAGTGATTTGCAAACCTTCTTAATTTCAGCATTAGGCCACAACAAAGACATATTTAATTTGGTGGTCCTTGACATGAAAATGATTGAGAGCCAGTGTTTCACACCTTCTGCCTCTACAGTACGTCAGTCCTTCCTCCCTCTCTTTGACAACTGTGCGTGTGTGTGCGTGTGTGCATGCATGCGTGCGTGCGTGCGTGCGTGTGTGCGTGCGTGCACGTGTGTGCGCGTGCTTGTGTGCGTCCTATGCTGCGATAGGTTGTCTGCTCAATTGACCCCATTCACTCCCACACCCACTCATGGCATGTCTCAATTACACACTTAAAAAAAAAAAAAAAAAAAACTGGTGGCGTGCTTTGGGGAAATGGTGAGACCGGGACCCCAACCAAGCAGCAGATGGTGTCCGTCTGTTCTTGTTTTTTCAGCATGTAACGTCAGCAAAAAGGAAACTCATTAATCCTAAAGTTGATGTCCCAAAGTCTGGGGAATGTTGGATTAAATCCTCTGAGGTAAAATGATCCCACAGAGTTGTGGTTCCACATAATTCCTCTGTGTCCCTGATAAACTATCTGACAGTGGTGGGGACAGTAATGAATTTACTTGATTACACTGCTTAAGTATTTTTTTGTTGTTCATACCCTGAACAAGGGAGTATACAAAAGCGGTACCATATACGGTATATTAAATTAGCATTAGTGAGGAGTCTGAGGACCAATCATAATATCCTCTCCCGTTCCGGCCCTCAAGGGTCTCGAATGCCTGAGGGAGTTAGAGGAAGGGCTGACCAACATCCCACAGATGGAGGCAGCCCTGGCCGTGCACCTCATGCCCCCAAGCACAGGGGGCCTGGCCAGGGGACCGAGTTTCTCGTCGAGACAAGACAGAGACTTCTCTGCCCTCAACCGCAAAGCCAACACGGTCCTAGCCGCGGGATCACGCACACTCAACTCCTCCGTGCTCCTGGGGGCCTCGACGATGCAACTGTTCAAGGCCGCAAAGGATAAGCCTAAGCCCGGGCCGATGCAGGAGCTCTGGCGGCTGAGCGACGAGGCCCTACTCTTCCACGCTGCAGTCCTGGCAGCCATCGGCCGTGCCATGGCGTTCCTGGTGGCCACGGAGAGGGCTAGGTGGCTGGAGTAATATGATCTATCATCAACCTATCTTCATATTATGAAGATAGGTTGACAAAGGGTGCTGGTCCTTTAACTGTTTTACCCCTAAACCTAACTGACTTTGATTGATGATCTTATTTTATTTCATGTTTTTAATTAAACAAACAAAACTTATATACAGCATGTTATGACACATAATAGACACCGGGGGATAAGCATAGAGGGGCATATACTATGCATGAGGTGTAGCGGTGCATCAAAATGATGCAGATATTAGTGACAGGTTTGTTTAGCCTTTAAGCCATGTTTTTTTTTGCTGTGAAAACCGATAATTAACACGTACTCTTATGATAATTAACAAGATAACAAGTTTACAAACCCTGCCTATAATGATTTCATACATCACTGGCACTGGCTTATAAATCCTGCCAGAACAGATTAATTTATTCTTAAGCAAGAAAGCATAAAAAAAATGAAAAGTTTAGAGTAGAGCCCTGTAATGCAGCAGCCAGGAAGTTTATCACACAAGGTTTAATTTGTGTTAGTGTGGGTTAATTTAAGGTTAATGAATTTGTTAATACACAAACTCCGTTTCTGCCTTGCTTCTGACTTTCCCCTGATGTAATTGTAACAGACTCTCTGACCTTGCTTGTGTACACGTGGTAGAAGTCTCTCTTTCTCCTACAAATGGTTGACTAAATCTTTTTTTTGTCCAAAAATAATTGGTTGGAAAATGTAGGTTTTGTGCAGGTTTTGTTTTAATCAGCAAAGTTCAAAGGAATGGATAGCCAGTTATAAGCATGTTGAGAGACATTAAAATCACTTTAGTTTTTCTGTTATTTACATTTTATTTGTTCCTTAATTATTTCTCATTTCTAGAAAGAGTTGTCTGGAGTGTAAATCATGGGTATTTCTGCTAAAGCTACCAATGTATACTAGTATACAATGATAACACAGTATATATGCAGGGTGAGCACATGGAGTGCATTTCTGCTAAAGCTCCCAACGTATATAGAATACTAACACAGGATAGATTTGACAAATACTGTCTGTCACGGGGCAACCCGTGCCCTATAGACACTAAGGACTCCACAGTGTAAAACTGGACATTACAAGCACACACTGCACAGCTGCTTCTAATAATTGACTGTCATCAAGCTGTCTGGGAGGTGTGTCTGTTCAGCACCCAGTGTTGCAGGCTATTCTATATTTTCTGTATTGTCTAATTTTATGGTCATTGTTTTGTGAATTAATTGATGCCTAGAAATGCCTTTCAAGTTTGCTCAGAAAATCTATAATTGCGTAGTCTAACTCATGGGCCATGGTTTGCTTTGTTTGAGTTGATGATTATGCCAGTTACTAATTGTGGGTGGGTCTTACCTGGTATATAAGGGAGGCTGGAATTGTAGAGTGGAGAATGCTCAGAGTGAAATGCTCAGTTTGCTTGTAGCTGTTAAGGAGACAACACCAGGGGAGAGCTGCCAGTAGCCTGGTAAACCCTCCCTCCGGAAATCTCATTTCCATTTGATTTCAGGAGTGAGTCTGGCATGATCCGCCTTTCTGCAATATTGGCTCTGTATGCCAAACGGCCGGGCCTATCAGCGTCGTCGCTCATTGTTCTGTGATTGACAGCTTACGTTGGCCAATCAGGTGGCGAGTTCGAGTGAGCCCAAAACACGAACGGCAGCCATCTTTTTCTTGTGCGGCCAATTCTCCGCTATTTTTTTACTTCAAAAAGCTCTCTAACTTCTATTTTGAGGCACGGAATTTACTTATAAGATATCGTTTGGATAGAATTTAGTTGTTTAACTTCATATATGTGGTCAATTAATCATGACAAAGCCTATTTAAAAAAAAAAAAATAGAGAACCGGTAGGGGCGGGCAGTGACACCATTGTATTCGAAAAAGGCAACCCATTTTGGGTATGGCTGTCTCAAAAGTCCCGTCGCGTCACATTAAGACTGGTGAACTGCTGATTGGCTGAAGGGGAAAAATTATCATTGGCTGAAGGGGTTGTCAGTCAACGGTATTACTCCCGCCCAACTCCAGCACAGCCAATATTGCAGACAGGCGGATCAGGCCAGACTCACTCCTGAAATGAAATGGAATTGAGATTTCCGGAGGGAGGGTTTACCAGGCTAAGCTGCCAGGGCCTTGAGTCAAAAGGCATTGCCTGTTTCAGTATCTTTAGTTCTTGGTTTTGTTTTGTTTTTCCTTAGTTTAGTTATCAAGTTTTTATTTCTTACTTTTGGTTTTTGAAAGTGTATGTGGCCAGTATTTATTTTGAAGTAGTATTATTTGCCTCAGACCTTGACTGTTACACTCCTGCATGGGGCTGATTATTAGTTTTGGAGGTAAATAAAATACCAAAAATCTACGTTCTGGGACTTTGTCGATTCTTGGAGCCTTGACCATCCGGCCAACTTTACACTGTCATTCTGGGAAAAGGCATTATGGCGTGCGACGTGCGTGCGTGCGTGTGTGTGTGTGTGTGTGTGTGTGCATCTCAGTTAGCCTGACTGATTGATTTCATTATCATTATCTTGTTCCTGCGGTGTCCCTTTCTTTGTATCCTAATTCTCATGCGGCTCTTTTGTATCTGATAACTTTATAATGACACCTTGTTAATGAGCTATTATTTATGCATGGCTTAATCTGTGCCAAAACAAAAATGTGGGGACTACTGATTAAGGCTGCTGCAAATTTTAGGCTGCTGCAAATTTTATTTTAGGTGTGTGTGTGTGAGAGTGTGTGTGCGCGTGTGTGTGTGTGTGTGTGTGCGTGCGTGTGTGAAAGAACAACCTGTTATTGGCCGGGTTTCCCAAAGAGATTCGTAGAGATGCTGCGTAGAGATGCCCTGGGGCGCTCGTAACACCCATCGTAGCGAAATAGATCTATGAAAAGACCGACCGACCACACACACACACACACACACACACACACACACACACACACACACACACACACATATAATTTATATATATATATATATATATATATATATATATATATATATATATATATATATATATATATATATATATAAAATTACGGCCGGGCCGGTGCGCAACGTGCAATGCATACCCAAAAAAACAGACATACAAGCTGTCAACGCACTGCGACATGCCGTGTCGATAGCTTGCAGATCTGTTCTTTTGGGTAGGGCGAGCGGCTGCGCTGCTTCGTCCTCTATGCATGAACCCTGAAGTTTACAAATTGTACTCTCACGGATGATCCGATCATCTGATAAAAATATTAAGCATATGCCAAGTTAACTAAAGGTATATAAATGATGCTGAGCTAAACATGTTTCCTTAATTTCGAAGTTTTATAGTTAAACGTTATGATGAAAGTCCACTCCCCAGTTCCTCTCACAAAGTGACAGCTGTTGCGCTCGCCATGTTTATGAATGGTTAAAAAATATTTTGAAAATAGCAGATCTACAAGCTCACAACGCCTCACAAGCTTGTAGATCTGCTATTTTCAAAATAATTTAATACATATTAAATTTGGGAAATGGGACATTCTGCATACCTTTATTTTACGTATATTTAATTTACTTGCATAATGGGGACACTTTAGTGTTTTATTTACCTTGCAGATGTCACCTCACCGCTGTAATTTAATTCATAAATATATTATTCAAAAGTTGTATTTGGAGTGGACTGCTTCAGGACATCAGTTGGCTCTGGTATTTTTATGATCCATTTCACTGTATATATTCGCAAAGGGTGTTTAAACTGCTGTGTAGCGTAGGACAGCACTACGTAGTTTACGTAGGCTTCGTCCAGGAGGTCTTACGTGCGTGCTGTCTCCCGAATTTAGTTTAGCATACACGTAACGCTGTGCGCTTGAGAACCTTTTTTTATTTTTTTTATTGACCTTTATTTATTCAGGGTAGTCCGTTGAGAGCAAGCTCTCTTTTGCGAGGACGCCCTGAGTACAACATAGATAAAGTATATGCAATAGAAAACAATAAACAGTGAAGTAAGATATAGTATAGCAGAACATGAAAGAAAATAATAATAATAATAATGAGAATAATAATAATACAGAGAATATAGAGAATACACATGATGTAAAATCACAATGGATGTGCAAAACAGGTACATTCTTTATGTGATACCTCGTTGAGAAGAACCTTAAAATACTCTATGGAGATTAGACTATCCAGTTTCAGAGAGACCTGGAGTTTGTTCCATTTGTCAGGGCCATAAAATGAAAAAGCAGATTTTCCTTGTTCGCTATTCATTCTGGGAATTTTAAGAGAAATATAAGCTTGTGAGCGTGTGCGGTATCCCGAAGGATTGGTATTTAAAAAAGAAGATAAATACAATGGGAGCTTGCCACACATGACCTTATAAATAAATAAACCTACGACGATGGTGTCTCCCGAAGCCAGTTTAGATGGCACGTAGGGCACAACCAGCTGCTACTAATGAAGATAGTGCGTTATGCAGCTTCTAGTCTACGCACCAGCTGAAATTCGTTTGGGAAACCCGGCCATTGTCTTTCACACTTGGTCAGCGATAGAGATGAAAAAACTATGAAAACATGAAGCAAACCGCAAAATGAAACAGTATCTGCTAGGAGAAAGCTAAAAAGGTGAACTGTGAAAGTGCAATTCAATGATTAGATTTTTTTTCCATGAGTTGTGTCTGAATTGAAAAAGGACCCCTTTTTACTCGCCAACACGTGCCACTTGCTGTCATGACACACACGTACACACATGTAATACACCCCCTATACTGACAGCTTTATGTCCTCGATAATGACAAAATGGCAGCCAGTGTGGTTTCAGCGCACCCAAGGGACACCTGATGTCCAACAGGAGACTATAGTTTACTATTCACTATTCACCTGGTGTCTGGGTCTGACTTAAAGGTGAATACCACTCATTTTCAACATTGAACTATGTCTTTAATACACTTTAGAGCTGTTGTGTGGAAATAAGAAAAAAGTCCCTCCCCCCCTTTCTATGTTGCCTAGAACTGGAGAATTGATTGAGGTCATGTGATCAGTGCCATACGCACGGTGTACTTTTGTCTCCACCCTCTAGCCTGCTGCATTCACTAGAATGGGGAATCTCACTTCCAGCTGAAACAGAGGCCCTCATTTATCAACGTGGTGCAGCCCAAATAATGGGCGTACGGCGAGATCACCGCACCTTTCGGCATTTATCAATATATCCTGACGTGGGCTTCATCCTACCATACGCTGAGATCTCACGTCTGGTCGAGACCAGTTGTTGACGTTGGCTGCGCCCGTTTATTCCATTCTAGACCTGCGGAGCAGCATTGTCTGACTGTCTGACAGGCATCTGGACACATAATCCACTCCTAAATGTATATCTACACTAATAAATAATCCCTGTGAAAATATAAAATTTTATAAAGTAATTTAAACAAACTGCTTTAACAGTCATTCAGTTGCATTGGCTATTTTAAAATAGCAGATCTGCAAGCTCAAAAACGGGTCGCATCGCGACGCGTTGTGAGCTTGTAGATCTGCTATTTTCAAAATATACAGCGCTTCTGCGAGCGCATTTTCGGGACTCCCGACGATCTTTTCATGGACAGTGAGGTGTACAAACTTACAGTAGCTTGTCCTATTTTATGGAGTTATGTCATAGAGAGTTTTGAAGACTACAACCTGGCTGGGTTAAGGATATAAACCCGACACTCCAATCTCTTATTAATGTGGCGGCATGGTGGCGGAATCACTGCCGCCCGTCCGAGTCTCACGGGGAATATCCTACATGACTGCTTGTGCACTGCTCGGTATGGGTTAAATAAATGAATATACAAACGTATTCCATTCATGGCGATGTGATTGGTATCATAATAAGTCATTCATGTAGTGTAGGCTACAAGCCTACGTGACAAAGATTGTACCGCTACGGATTACATGAAAGACACAGTTGGGTGTGTGTGTGTGTGTGTGTGTGTGTGAGTGAGAGAGAGAGGCGTGTGCGTGTGTGTGCGTGTGTGTGTGTGTGTGTGACTTGACAGGCAGCGAGGCGAGGCGATCGGGGGAAACTCTTTCTTATTGGCTTTTGATGTCTTTGGTCGTATTCTGGTTCTTCTTCATGTCGTAAAATCGGGGCGTTTTTATCTAGAATATTTAAGGGTGTGTTATTTAAATTACGCTCGTTTTCAGACGTGAGATTTATCAAAGCTCCGACCTGATGTACGCCAGGATTGGCTGTGTAGGATTCGTTGATAAATGTGACTTCAACGTTGGTGTACGGCCGAATATATGGAAAAATATAAGCCGGTTTATACGCTGCGTTGATAAATGAGGGCCAGAGTGTCTTGAATATAAAGTTAAGACTTGTTAAGACTTCTGCCAATTGATCTCAAGTAACACTTTTTGTGTTAAATATCCTAGTCATCTTTTGCTATAAGAAACATATATATGTGCCCTAATTAATAATACAATTTTTAAGCTTTCACTAATAAGGACAAGACTAAAATATTAAAGGGCAATTGTAACAGTGGTTGGGGGCAATTGTAACACTGAAAAAAAATCATATTAACACACTTTATCTCAAATAAAAGCACATCACTAAGTAATATGTATTTTTTATAATTTAACATTTTTACTTACAATTTTTTATATACATAATTACAATTATTTTGTATTTTTATTTGAATTATTTTATTTTTTAATTTAGTTTTTTCAAATGTATGTCTATTTTTTATTTAAATATATTTTTACTTTGAAATGTAGTCACATTTAGTGAAATTATGTTTACTAACATAAAAGTATGTAATCCCAGACAAAAAATATGCCTGCATTGAAAACACATTGTTACAATTGACCCCGGTCACTGTGTTACAATTGCCCCCGATGGGGCAACCATGATAAAATCCCATATTCTAGCTAGAGTAACACCTATACTAGCATAGGCTGCTGACGTTAATTTGTGACCAATAACATAGAGATACAATTCATCTAAGTTTAAATTAGCTGACATCTTATCTTTAGACAGCAGAAGGAAAATACCGTACACTCAAAAATGTACGTTTACACCTCAAAATTAGTTTTTTGTTGAAAACTTCTGCTGAGATGAAATGATCATTCTATCCTTCCATAGGCAGAGAGAGGACCCTACTGAGCATGTGCACAAGAAGTCTCACCCCTCTAGCTTATTTCTAATTAGAATTATTGAGCGTGTTACTTTTGTCCCCCGTTACTTTTGTCCCCGGACTCCCTACTATGTCTTGTGAAATGTGATATATAACCATAATGCCATTATAAACTACTATAAGTCGCACTGTTTCAGCTGGAAGTGAGATTCCCCATTCTAGTGAATGCAGCAGCCTAGAGGGCGGAGCCACAAGTACACGTATGTCATTGATCACATGACCTCAATCAATTCTCCAGTCAACATAGAAGGGGGGGGGGAGTTTTTTGTGAGATGTAAACAGGAAACTGCTATTGCAACTTTCTTGTAGTGTAAATGTGTCACATATAAACTTGTTACATGTACATTTAATTTGTTTCATGTGACATGTGACTCTGTTACACATTAACTTTACATGCTAATTTGTTAGTTGTTACATGTAAACTTGGCATGACCATGCTTTGTCAATAGAGAATTGACATCACTGTGGGACGTCACATGGCTACACATGTAGTACAGAAAGTATTCTATTACCATTGATAGCACGGAGATGCTCCCTGGCACAGGAGTCAGTTTGTTAATTAACAAAACTCATCAGTTGGGTGAGCTCATGAATGCCAAGACCAGAGGCTGAATACAGAGTGTCACTTGGCCACGATAGTGCCTGTTTCTGCAGCCTGGGTTCTGTATTGTTTAGACCCATCCATGGATGCACCAGGGGAATGATCTACAGTCTACACCAGGGCTACTCAACTTAAGATGGCTCAGGGGCCACTCAGCAAAATACCAAAAGTCCAAGGGGCCGCCAGCTAAAAATGACGGTCCTATTTTGGATTTTGTAACACACACTACACATTGTTATTGTTATAAGAAAATGTACTTTTTGACATCATATTGAAAGTGTACCTGTTTACTTTGTGTGTATGTCCAGTGGCATCAGTTCAGCAAAAGCTAAGGTATGGCAAGGTTAGGGTTGCCAACTCCCAGAGATTGAATTAACGGACACCTATCCTGGGCGCGCGGCAAAGCCGTGCGGCCAGAAAAAATTGGGGGTCAAACCCCCCCAAAAAAACGAAATGCATAGAAAACTATGCATTATACCTGTAACAATTGACGCACCTGTATGTATGTCTGTCTGTTTGTTTTTGAAAAAATCTTTGACCATGAGGGGCCGCCAAGACGCTGCGTTGGGGCCGCATGCGGCCCGCGGGCCGCGGGTTGAGTAGCGCTGGTCTACACTGTTGTAGTAAACTAACTAACTCATATATCATTGACCTCACGATCTGAACTGAAAACCACTGATGGTAGCAGGACAGTCAAAGTCTCATCATTATGTGTTTAATTTTACACTGTTAGAACTGTAGAAAGGGTTCCAGAGCATTGTGAAAGCAGCTGTAACAAGATTGTATTTAGTACATAATGTACAACCAGCAACTTTCTCCACTTCTGACATTACGACTTCAGTTCCATTCTGCTACCCGTACAGCCACCTTTTTGGCAATTATTTGGGAAACCTCTCTCATTCTAAGTCATTTCCATATGATTATCTAAACAAAAGCAACTGATATTGCCATCTAGAAATGGACTAGTTTGTAACTACAGTATGTCAATGTGTACATTATACTTACTTTAATATTTTCAGTGTGAGAAGTGATTTCAAGCAGGTCTGTCCCTGACCTCGAAGTCAAATCATATTCTGTGGACGGAGTGATGCAATCCAAACACATCACTCGGTACCTGACAGAATGTAATATTAATATTAGCATTTGGGATGTCACATGACACTGAATGAAATCCGAGGTCACGTTTACACCATCAACATGTATCTCAGTCTCTATTGTGTTTGATCTCAAGGTCAATGCATTACTTGCAAAAAACATTGCGTCTGACGTCTGTAACTGGGTTTCAAAATATGAAGCAAATTTTCCAAAAGTTGGAAAAAATAATTTGTGCATTTAATTCTTTTTTCAAGTGTTTCCACTTGATGGAAAGGCAATTGCTGTCATTTGTCCTCATCCATTTTTCTCCTCCCATTGGGTTGACCAATCGATATGAAATTGCACATGAGCTTTGTATCGGCATATGGGGCTGGCCATGCAGGGCAATGAGGAAGATACATTTTTACTCTTCCTTAATTTAAGGTGTGTATTCACATTTCACATTGCCACAGCCTATAGGACCTGTGGTCACAGTCCCATAGCCAGGATGAACGGACACATCATTGTTTTATTGGTTGTTGGTTGGTTTGTCAGGGTTAAGGGCCAACTGTGGAATGAACTCCCATTGCAGTTGGAAGAGCCGACTCACTCCCAATCTTCCGCTGTAATCTGAAGACTCACCTCTACAGACTCCACCTCAGCCCGTAGCACTTGACCTAGCCTGACGACCCTGCAGGCTTAGGCAAAGGCTAAAATGTAATTTAGATAGCATGTTATGTAGACAGATGCCAGGTCATTGTTCACCTGGCATCCTATAGTGTGTATAGTTTAAATCTACAGATTATAGTTTTTTGTGGATATTCTACTGTTATTCTACTGTGATGCTAGTTTTTTTTTACTTCCTAGCTTACTATTTCTATGCATTTGATGTATATTAGAGTACCTTGTGCTATCCTTGCTTACTGTAAATCGCTCTGGATTAGGGGCGTCTGCTAAATGCCTACATTGTAAATTGTAACTATTTACTATAACTACATTGTTCACCATTGTACTTTTTTTAATAGTTGGTGTGAACTCTGCCATCCACTTGACTTTTTAAAACTATGTTTTTGTAGTTATAGTTATAGTGCTCAGTGTGAACGACCGTTTAAGCCCTATACTTCTACTACAACAAATAGCGGAAATATCCTATCTACAAGCTCACAAATCTGTAGACCTGCTATATTCGAAACAATTTTTGTTGACTATTTTTGACAATAATGACATGCCCAAAACAGGGATGTCCCAGGTTGGGAAACACTGGTTAGATCAAGCCATGGTTGAAATCCATGAATCATCGTTAACATTCATCTGAATCCTGTAAAAGCTATATAAAATAAGCACATACAGTACTGTATTGTTAATTATGTTCTGATAAATGGAGATGAGAGTCTTCAGGCTTGTCTGCAGACTGTCTTGGTTTGTTAATTTTCACAACAGCTCGAGACTAAAGGAGAGCATTATGTTATCTCATCTGTACTCGGAAGCTGAATTATAAATTAACTGCAGTATCAATGAAGCGTGTGAGAATTCCATTATGATACATGGATCATATCCATTATGATTATGATCCATTAGATGAATCCAAGCTGTGGGGTGGCAGAATGGAACAGGAACAATTGTATATGTCTGTCACTGTTAAGCTCAGTCTCTAAGCAATCTGCTTGAGGAAGTTTCATTTCAATACAAAACAAAAACAAACAAAAAAACAACAACTTTAAATTAATGTGAGACTGGGGAAATCATTTCCTCTTCAAATTGATTCCAGAATTAAACGTGTACATTGGAAAGAAAGATGGAATGGGTCTTTGTGAGACTATAGGAGAATCAATGACTGAACCCAGGCCAAAACAACTATATATCGTGATGCTCTGCACGCCGTAATCACACTGACATTCTGAGCGCAATTTATCTCAGTAAAATGTTCACACAAAGACCAGATCAAAGTTTACTCTTCTTGCCTCTATATTAACCATTTGCCTGTTATAGCAGTGGTGGAGGAAGTACTCAGATTTTCAGGCATGTTTCTGAACTGTCCACAGCCCATCTGAGTAGACAGAAATTGTGCCATCTTATAATGAGCATTAGCAGTGGTGGAAAGTAACTAAGTACATGTACTCAAGTACTGTACTTAAGTAAAATTTTGAGGTATTTGTACTTTACTGGAGTATTTCCGATTTCCAATACTTTTACTTCTACTCTAAATTTTGTACTTTTACTCCACTACATTTATTTGAAAAGTTACTAGTTACTTTTCAGATATAAATGATGATATTATAAAACAAACATTAACCACTTTAACCCTATTCGCGACGCGTTGTGAGCTTGTAGATCTGCTATTTTCAAATATTTAGTACTTTTACTTTTGGTACTTTAAGTACATTTTGATGCCAATACTTTTGTACTTCTACTCAAGTAAATTTTGAATTCTGGACTTTTACTTGTAACAGAGTATTTTTATATTGCAGTATTGGTACTTTTACTTAAGTAAAGAATTTGAGTACTTTTTCCACCACTGAGCATTAGTGAGGAACAATTATATGAA
>NC_137625.1:31783725-31811225 GCF_963280865.1 Gymnoscopelus braueri | reverse complement strand
TTGCTTCATTAAGTGGTTTTCTCTTTTTGCAACTGAAGCACCAACTGAACATTAACAAACTGCACAGCATTTTGAAACTGTTGAAGTCTGATTGAAGATGGCAGTCTTAACTTCAGACATGGACAAAGCTCTATCAACCAAGTAGGCACACACACGCACACGCACGCACAAGCGCACACACACACACACACACACACACACACACACACACACACACACACACACACACACACACACACACACACACACACACAACCATGGTCCAGCTACAGTACAAGGCAGGGGGGCCAAAGTCCAACGGAGCATGCAGCCAGACGTGATTGGCTCAATGGCGCATGAAGTCCGAGGTGATTGGATCATCCATGCGCGAGGATCCGGTTACGACTGTCCAGCAGATGTACACACGCACACATGCGCGCACACACACACACACACACACACACACACACACACACACACACACACACACACACACACACATACACATACACACACCCACACCCACACCCACACACACACACACACACACACACACACACACACACACACACACTCATCACTGCTATGGTCACCATCAGTGAGCATGTGTTTGGTCCATATGCAGCAGCATGCTACAGTGCATCCTGGGAAAGGAACACAGAACCATCTCCCTCCATCCCTCTCTCCTTGTCCTCTTCTTCTGTCCCAATGCCAAGAAGCTATTAGCAGGAGCGCTATCAATCATAACACCTCTAAATTCCTCCTCTCCATCTCTGTCGCTCACACACACTCACACACACACACACACACACACACACACACACACACACACACACACACACACACACACACACACACACACACACACACACACACACACACACACACACACACACACACACACACATGCACGCACATACCAACAGATACCATCACTCATATGAACACGCTGTACAGTGGAAACATTGCACATTGCAACATTCATTCATTCTTACTAGCACAATGCTTGTTTGGAGGATGGTACAGTACATTGCTGTCCTGTGCCTTATATCTACACTCTACAGTATATATCTGGGTAATCTTACACACACCCCTTATGGGCAGACATGGTGCCACAATCTCCACTACACATTGCATAGCCTGCGTCCAAAATGCTAATTAACAGCTTAACTTTGGGGAAACAATTGGAAAAAAGTTAAATATCAGTCCCTGCAATGGTCAATGCCCTTGTGGAAGTTCAGATCAATTGACAAACCCGCCAGAAGATATTAATAGACCAAAGAAGAAAAATGCATAATAATGATAATAATAATAATACATACGATTTATATAGCACTGGTACTCAAAGCCACTTTACAGAAACAAGATAAAAACAACTATTATTATTATTATTATTATATTAGGAAGAACTACATAGTTAAAAAAGGTTAAAAAACTATAAAATAAAGGTAAACAAAAGGGGGGGATTGGGATTTTATGCAGGGAATGCGAGTCTGAAAAGGTGGGTTTTGAGTGTGGTTTTAAACGTGGTGAGGGTGGGGGGGCAGCTCTGATGTGAGCTGGGAGTGAGTTCCACAGTGTCGGCGCGGGGCCACCGAGAAGGCCCTGTCACCCCAGGTTAGTTTCTTTGTCCTGAGGGTGTCCAGAAGGTTGGCATCACCCGACCTGAGGGAGCGGGAGGGGACGTGCCGTTGGATGAGTTCAGAGTGGGAGGCCATGAGAACTTCCCACTAGTCTTAACATTTGTCGGACTATGGAGATGTCGGAACTAATGGGCAGCCACCACTGTAGCACAATGAGTGCTACTGGCTTAGGGTCTTGGTGACACAGTGATGTGTGATTAAAGCGTCTGTGCTTTATTGACTACAGGCATTTACATGAACAACAACTATGATTATATCGATGCACCACATATAGTCCAGCCTTGCTGGGTCTGCCGCTTGTCATGCATTAAAATCAATTTCCTTTATAAATGTGCATTCTTGACTTGAGGCCATCTCTCTCTCTCTGCTGGCAGTCTCTCTTTGCGTGCGTGCGTGCGTGCGTGCATTTGTGTGTGTGTGTGCCTGAGGCCTGGTACAGACAATTGGAAGCACCTGCTGATCAATTAAGCATGACACGTGAGTCACTTCCTTCCTGTGAGTCGCTCCCCTCATCTCTGCCCGCACCCCCCTACCACAGTAGGGGTTAACGTCTTAAAAAAGTCTCAGCTTTTGTCAGATGTAAGAAGCTCTATCGTCTATTCTCACTATTTTAGAACATTTTTTTAAGGTTATTAAGTTCTGAGTTATAGTACCACCTCCAGAGCAAAATTTGGTTCTGAGATCCTTATCTGAAACCAAGCGTATGGAAACAAATCCAAAGAGCCATTATTTCATATTGATTTACACCTTGATTGATTGGCTCATTTGGGCCACGGCCAGAGCCTTTGCTGGCGGTTCTGGACAACTGCCTATCCGATCGACTCGCCAGGCACGGCACTCTGTCGGGTCATCTGCAACGTGTGTGGCGAATTTGAAGTCGGTCGGTGGAACGGTTCTCGAGATACGTGGATTACAAACGTACACACATGCAGAGATTCCTTGCATTTATTGTAAGATTCATCAGTAATACAACATTGAATGCATTTTAGGGGAACAAGGTCGACAAGGATCTCCTTCTGGTGTTATGGCAATGGGCATCACTCACTCCACAGAAATAAACATGGCTTCATGAGCCAATCACAGACTAGTTCACTGTCTGATTATATTTAAGGGTGCATTAGTGATATTTTTTGGTTTAAACAAAAAGTGTTTTGTTAAAAAGTTAAAGCTTACATTCTGATAGTGATCATTGTAATAGTTTGTTTGTTCACACAGGTGTCTCCCCGTCTCTCCAGCTCTTAACAGAAAATTGATTTTCAGGTGGGTCACCAATTTTATAGTGCAGACCCACACATGCTTGTATGCAGGCAACCCACGTTCGAGCAGGTACACACGTGCACAGAGATACGCATGCACGCACGCACGCACGCACACCCCATGTTATCAGCAGATAACAAAGCCGTTAGATTAGATGTTTTGTGAGAATTCCTGCATTGGAACACGTTTTCAAATACTAATCGTAAAAATGAACACACAGCGTACTTTGTCCTCTAACCCTTTCTGTCCTCATCCAATCAGTGTGTTGTGTGTCAGAGCCTCCGTGGGGCGCTATTGTCTCCACGCCACCGCAGTGTCAGGCCAGGGGGAGAGTGCATTGTCCAGCCCGTCACTGTCGCAACAACAACAAACACTATTATCAACAACAATAACAACAACGCAACAATGACAACAACAGCGACGGGGAAATAGAAAGAAAAGCTCTGCAGCACCGAATGAAACTACGGGAGAGAGATGGGCACACTGCGTGTCCCAGTGAGGGATTCTATCTGTAGATGTGTCAGCCTGCCCTGCATGTCTGGCAGTCAGCTGACTCGACAGCAAGATGCATGACGAATGAAATGAACAATAAGGGTTAACACAGCATTCTCTGTTAAAGGTTCTATGACATTCACGTTTTTTTTTTTAAATGTTTTTTTGGGGGGTTTTATGACCTCAATTACACCCAAAAAAACTGAACTTTGAACATTCAGTGGATTTTCTGTGGTCTGGGGTTTTCTGAATAATTAGGCTGAAAAGTAATCTGAGACTGGCCCTTGGATAGTGAAGTCACAGGCCATTAATCCCGCCCACTCTCCTCCTCGCCCCTCCCCTCCCCTTTCCTTTCCTTTGGGGGGGGGGGGCGGAGCAGAGGTGATGATTGACAGGCAAAATCCCTCAACAGCGACACCCGCAGGCAAATATTTCTTTTTTCATTGCAGTTGAAAAGGCTTTAGAAATGTGAGAGAAAAACACCTGCAATGGCTCACTAGAGTGGAATATTCAGTTCAAACTTTTTATACACGTTTGAAGGACCATGACAAAGACTTTTAATGTGTTGTAAAACTGAATGTCATGAAACCTTTAAAGCACAAAACACTTAACCTGGCTCCGCCAGATACAAAAAGCATCACTTCCGAAATTCCGACTGGCTACGATTGGATTTCAAAGTTTGGGCCACATTTAGTGTGAAACGTTTCACGTACACTCCCAGTACGTCCCAGTATCTATCTATCTAAACAAATCGATTAACCACTTAGGCATTATTTTATTCTTCGTCGCACATGCAAAAATAGTGACAATAGCCAATCTACAAGCTCACAACGCCTTGCATTGCTAGTGAGCTTTAGATTGTCTATTTTCACAATTGTTAAAATTTTCAGAAAATATTTTGATACTCTTTGTACTCTTCTCTGCATTGTTCGGAGTGAGACAATCAGCAATATATGTTACACAGTCGCCTCTGCCAGACAACCATTATTATCATTCCACAGCCTTCAATGTCCAACATCATAGGAAGGAATGCGTCACTGCGGCAGCGTTTGTGCTCTATGAATATTTTATCTGTAGGGCAATGCATACAGTATGTTAGGCACCTTTGTCTATGTTGTTTTTTTTAAGTCGCAGTTCAGTTCTACTTAAAAGCCTAATAATGTATGCAGATGCACAGCTCACCAATCAGGGGGTGGAGGAGCAGGAGTGAGTTCCTCTTTTAAATATGTTCACTGCCATAGTGCACATGCACGCACACGCACGCGCACACACACACACACACACACACACACACACACACACACACACACACACACACACACAGACACAGACACAGACACACAGACACACAGACACAGACACAGACACAGACACAGACACATACACATACACATACACATACACATACACAACTACACACACACACACACACACACACACATACATTGTTGTTTTCACAAAAACAAAGTGAGCCGTGATCAAGGCATTTCCTTCATCTGTTGACATTTGACTATTTGCTAGGAACTTTTGGCAACTCTGGCAAATCTTTTGTTTACTTTCAAAGTGCCAGCAGCAGATTGGATAATAGCTTTGACATTTAAACAGTTTCCCATGGCAACAGAATCTCTTTAAGTGTCTAAGCTGAGATCTAAGCAATGAAAAGAACTCTCAAGCATCCTGTCAACATAAAGGTGGAATAATGCGTCCTAATCAGCATCCTACTCTATCTGTCAAGTTCCAATTTCCTCGCTCTTTGTTCGCCTCTCTAATTGATGAGACACGGTGGCATCTGAGGTGTCAACTTTACCGACAAGACCAAAATGGTGATGACGTCACTGCCGATACAGGAAGCTCAGCATTATTCCCCACAATGCCCCTTAGCTCTTCTAAATTCACTGTAAACCAAGCTGCTTTGTGGGGCTTATTAATCACAACCCTCATATCCAAAAAAAATCAATTTAGGCATTTAGCAGACACTCTTAATCCAGAGCGATTTACACAAGTAATAAATCAAATGCACAGAAATAGTCATCTAGGATCATAGATAAACCAAGAACCTATATCATCAGTCTAAACAACAAAAATAAATAATTTGTACATTGAAACTATACAAACTATAGGATGCCAGGTCAACAAATTAACCTGGCATCTGTTTACACATAACATGGTATATAAATTACATTTGAACATTTGCATAAGCCTGCAAGGTCGTCAGGCTAGGGCAAGTGTTACGGCAAGTGCTACGGGTTAAGGTGGAGTCTGAAGAGTTGAGTCATCAGATTACGGTGCAAGATTGGGAGTGAGTCTGCAGTTCTAACTGCAATTGGCAGTTCGTTCCACAGTTTGGGAGCCAGGAGGGAGAAGAGTCTGGGGCGTGTGGAGCGTTGTCCCGGTTGTTTTAGGGAAGGTTCTGACAGCTTCCCTGTGTTAGCTGATCTGAGTGAGCGGGAGGAGTTGTATGGGTGGATCAGGCTTTGAAGATATGGGGGTGCCATACCTTTGGTTGTTTTGTAGGCCAACATCAGTGTTTTGTACTCTCTGTGGGCAGTAACTGGAGCCAATGGAGGGAGCAGGAGAAGGGGGGTGACATGTGAATATTTTGGCTGGTTGAAGACCAAGTCTGCTGCGACATTCCAAACACACCTTGTGGTTGGTTTTCTCCTTATCCTTTGTCCTCCCACGCACGTTACTGTGAACCTTGTTGCTTTGGCCCCTGCCCCTGGACCCAGGAGAAAGTGAACCTGTGGAAACCAAGCCTACTGCCGCCAAATTAGTAAAATGTTCATCCAGAAACAGACTGTATCAAATTTGAGTGACTTACTATCGTAAACGATACAGAGCCACCTCCCTGACAATATCCCCGGGACAGTTTGTTTATTTTTGAACCACAATGATTGTACAGTATGAGACGATTCTAAGATGACCCAATGTTATTCTCCATAGATAAATTACTTTTGTGACCCAGGGGATGTACAAGTGACGTCAGGACTTTGGTACTCTTGGAGGTAGTGCTGTACCATCTATTGTAATCAAGTTGATAACCAAACCCGGAAGGAGGTTGTACTTCCGGGGGAGTATGCGCTGGGAGAGCAACTGTCATTGAAATTTGTGAGCACGGATTTGCAGTTCAGTAATTTCACTTTATGTTTGAAACAAGTGCCCCTGGACCCAGGAGCAGGTGAACCTGTGGACACTCGTCCACATGGTCATCAGTGGATTCACTGACATTACCCAAGTGCTTATAGAGATTGAAGGTGACATAATGTGACGAGCTGTCTAGCAGACACTGCTGCAGACAACACATAGAATAACAATGACGGTGACAGACAGTCAGCGGACATCTTGACCTTTGGAGGCAGCCTCATTAAATAAAGTAAAGTAAAGGAACAGCAGGTGTAGGGTGAACATTTTCAAAAACACAAGCCGGGACCCTTAATCACTTAAATGCAATTTCTAAAATAAACTCAAATCTACAGGCTTGTGACACATATGCTTGTAGATTGGCTATTTTATGCTATTGACAATTTCTTTGACTTACTAGTATTATTTTTTTCATCAGGGAGATAATTATGGTAGCAAATTAGCACACCTACTGTAGTGACTGCACCTTTCAACAGAACAGATCATGATAAACGTCTATGAAAGCACTCAAAACAAGTGTTATTATTGCAATTTTAGCGAACGTTGAAAACACACAAATCTTTAGTGTTTAGATATTTGTCACAAGGGACAATCCCGGCCAAACCGGGATGCCTTGTAGCATCACTCCAACATCACTCCATAAGTAAATGTAATTTGCTCTTGCCCGTTTTCAAGTTTAAACAGGTAAAAAGTACCCTTTACATTTCTTTACAAAAACAAGGAACAAGGCTTCATGATATCCTCAGAAACAGCTATTTTAACACAACAAAATGAATCACCACTATTTTAGTTAATTCTGATGGTCTCCAAAAAATTGTTGTGGTGTTAAGGGTCAAATTTGACCCGGAAGAGAAGTGTGGCTCAATTCCCCCCAAATTGTCAATATTCAATGTTTACATGTTTGAGAGTGAGAGAAACTTGGGTAACACTTTCTATGAAGGTCGCCTCTATAATGCTTTATAAGCTCATTTATAATGCATTATAATGCCCTTATAAGGCATTATAATGCTTGTTATAAATGTTTATAATCATGTATAATGACTTATAACCACGTTTATAACGTATTATAACTGCTGGTCATAATGCATTATTATGCTCAGTGGAACAGCACATTATAACTACCCTAACTTAGTCAGTTGTAAAGGCTCATAGAGAAGTGCTGTAATATGTCATAACGCATTATAACCAAATGTTTATAAAATGGAATAATGTCTTATAAACATCAATAATATGCTATAACATGACTTTGAGACCTTTAAGTAAAGTGGCCACATATTCACCCGTTATTAGACATTGTATCATACTATAATACCCTATAGCACGACACAGTGACCTTTAAGTAAAGTGGAAACATTCTTTAATGGTCATTAGCACTTGTATCATACTATAATACCCTATAGCATGACGTAGTGACCTTTAAGTAAAGTGACAACATTCTTTATAAGTCATTAGCATTTGTATCATATTATAATACTCTATAGCTTGATGTAGAGAGAAGGAATGAGTCCATATCAGTGTGTTTTGAGTTTGTTCATTTTACTGGACATTATGGAACTGCAACAAGACAGTTAAACACATAAACAATGAATTTAAGGCATGTTTCTTCATCACATTATCATAACAGGATGCATTGGCTTTCTTTTTGAGTGATAGCCATACTGTAACTGGACAGAATAATACATAACAAAAATAATATCACATTTAAACAAAAACATGTTTTTCAAAAATATAACATAAATACATGACACCAAATAGTTCTGTTGTTTCCAAAATAGTATTACTATTACAGTGGGGTAGAATTCATTAATTCATCACAACACAGTCACACAGTAGCAGCTTGGGGCCTCTGCAGTCACTACTTCAGTGCAAGTTAGCTTTAGCTGCTAAGTTAAGATGCTAAGCTAAGATGCTAAGCTAAGCTGCTCAGCATGGAGGACAATTGTAGTTACAAACATTGTGGAGACAAATGGCCAACTTTCCCACCATTAAAATACCCCCTCGTCATATGCTACTTTATGTGTCTAAGTTTAGTTTACCCACTTTATTTTTTTATCACCTACAACAAGAAGGTTAAACACAAACAATGAATTAAGGCACGTTTCTGTCCAGTCTTTATCACATTGCATAACAGGATGTTAATGTTATTGTCCTCTTTGACTGACATCATCCTGTAGCACTCACTGGAGTGTAATGCCCCCTTGTGGTGTGGTGGAGCTATTGATGTGTTGTAGCTATTCAAGTTCATAGTAGATGTCATGGTATTACAAGTTAAATAGTGTCAAAGAGAGAGTTCACGCTTAAGTGTATTTCTTTTCTGCCATATTGTTGTAATGTTAGTCTATTTACTTAATAGTCACTGTGTTCCATTCCTGCAAAAGACAACACATACAGAGCAATAGCTCCACCGTGCCACAAGGGGGCATTACACTCCAGTGAGCGCTACAGGATTCTGTCAGTCAAAGAGGACAATAACATAACATCCTGTTATGCAATGTGATGAAGACTGGACAGAAACGTGCCTTAATTCATTGTTTAATTATGTATTTAACTATCTTGTTGCAGGTGGAATATCATAAAGTGGGTAAACTTAGACACATAAAGTAGCATATGACCAGGGAGTATTTTGACGGTGGGAAAGTTGGCCATTTGTCTCCAAAATGTTTGCAACTACAATTGCCCTCCATGCTGAACAGCTTAGCTTAGCGTCTTAGCTTAGCATCTTAACTTAGCAGCTAAAGCTAACTTGCACTGAAGTAGTGACTGCAGAGGCCCCAAGCTGCTACTGTGTGACTGTGTTGTGATTAATTATGAATTCTACCCCACTGTAATAGTAATACTATTTTGGAAACAACAGAACTATTTGGTGTCATGTATTTATGTTATATTTTTGTAAAACATTTTTTTGTTTAAATGTGATATTATTTCTGTAATGTATTATTCTGTTTATGTCCAGTTACAGTATGGCTATCAATCAAAAAGAAAGCCAATGCATCCTGTTATGATAATGTGATGAAGAAACGTGCCTTAAATTCATTGTTTATGTGTTTAACTGTCTTGTTGCAGTTCCATAATGTCCAGTAAAATGAACAAACTCAAAACACACTGATATGGACTCATTTCTTCTCTCTACATCAAGCTATAGAGTATTATAATATGATACAAATGCTAATGACTTATAAAGAATGTTGTCACTTTACTTAAAGGTCACTATGTCATGCTATAGGGTATTATAGTATGATACAAGTGCTAATGACCATTAAAGAATGTTTTCACTTTACTTAAAGGTCACTACGTCGTGCTATAGGGTATTATAGTATGATACAAGTGCTAATAACCATTAAAGAATGTTTCCACTTTACTTAAAGGTCACTGTGTCGTGCTATAGGGTATTATAGTATGATACAATGTCTAATAACACGTGAATATGTGGCCACTTTACTTAAAGGTCTCAAAGTCATGTTATAGCATATTATTGATGTTTATAAGACATTATTCCATTTAATAAACATTTGGTTATAATGCGTTATGACACATTACAGCACTTCTCTATGCCTTTACAACTGATTAAGTTAGGGTAGTTATAATGTGCTGTTCCACTGAGCATAATAATGCATTATAAATGTGGTTATAAGTCGTTATACATGATTATAAACATTTATAACAAGCATTATAATGCCTTATGAGGGCATTATAATGCATTATAAATGAGCTTATAAAGCATTATAGAGGCGACCTTCATAGAAAGTGTTACCGAAACTTGTCCTCAATTAGCATTTGCTATTAGAGTAAAATAAAGTTTGGGTTTATGAAAAACAAATGACTTTTTACCTTCTATGGTATACGGGTCAATTTTGAACCTTAAAGGAGGAGTTCACCCAAAAAATGACTTATTTTCTATCAATTACACTCCCCATGAAGCCTTGATTTCATGGATTTATTTTTGTTTTTGTGGCATTCCTAAGACAATAATTTGATGACCGTGTGTATTTCCGGTAGGAGACACAAATAATCTACTTTGTGTCTCCTAGGTAGGAGACGGGAATCAAATTATTAGCTTAGGAATGCGACAAAAACAAAAAAGAATCCATGGATTCAAGGCTTCATAGGGTGTGCAATTGAAAGAAAATAAGTAATTTGTTGGGTGAACTCCTCCTTTAACACCACAGATGTGACTATTTTTAATAACATTAACAATTTTAAAGTTAAAAAACGAAAACAAGTATGTTCTAATACTAGTCTATTATAGCTAGATAACATCATTATCCATTGTCTTCATTATAGGAAATGTAATGAGTGAATTTTAACATTTTTATAATTGAAAATGAGATATATTGAAAGATGTAACCCTAACCCACAATAATATTTTAGTGTTTACATGGATATGAATGTATAACAAGTCAGCTATGAGGTGGGAGAAAAAGTATAGAGTACAGAGTATTTTGGGCTGAGTTAAATCACACCTAAAGTGTATGCAGGTTTCTAACACAATGCAAGGGTTAAGCAGTGATAATTTTGGCAACCGATGGACAGTTAGTTTTATTCAAATGATAATTCAACCTCAGCCAAAAGATGGAGGGTTGAGGATGACAAAAGAACGGGGTGAAAAAGGAGAAAGGGGGCTGGGGGTGTGGGTTAGAGTAAGGTTTATCTGGGCTAGCTGGCCTGCATTTTTAGTCCCCTGTTTGACCGGTGTCATGCCTCCACAGATCATTCTGTTACATAGGATTTAATTGAATGAGAAAATGTCCATTCAGCGTGTACAAAAAAATGAAGACAAGAGAATTGAAGGTTTAGTTAATGGCTTCAAATTGAGGGTGAAGGAGAGGAAAGGAGAATAGAAATTAGAGAGAGGGGGGAGATGAAATGGCAATCATAGAGAAGCTGCCACTGCCCGACAGTGACACATTCTTCCATTCTTCTTTTAACCTTTAAGGTTTGGCGCAGACAGAGCTCATCCTTTTGAATAGGTGCTAATGGGAATATCATTGAGCTTCTGATTTCAGCTTTTTATTGTGAGCTTGTCTCAATTATAATTGTATGATAATGATAGATATACTGTATTACTCTCTCCATACAGTAAGTTAATGTAAGATCTTTACTTTACATTACTCCCTTAAGCTTAAAAATCCTCCAATGTAAGTCAGCATTACAGTTCAAGTAATGCACAAATTGTACATTCATGAGCACAGTGGTAGATTGTCATTCCCACGTTGCCCTCCTAACGGTTAACCACTTAAACTCTATATTAAATTGAGTAGGGAAGACCAGGGACAAAAGTAACACTTTTTGTATTTGCCTTCATAATTCACAGACTACTTGAAATATCCTAGTCATCTTTTGCTATAAGAAACATATATATGTGCCCTAATTAATAATACAATTTTTAAGCTTTCACTAATAAGAACAAGACAAAAATATTAATTTGAATGCAATGAGTCACAGTGTTAGGATTGCCCCCGTGACGGGGGCAGTTGTAACAGTGGTTGGGGGCAATTGTAACACTGTAAAAATAAATCATATTAACACACTTTATCTCAAATAAAAGCACATCACTAAGTAATATGTATTTGTTATAATTTAACATTTTTCTTAAAAAAAAATTTATATACATAATTACAATTATTTTGTATTTTTATTCAAATTATTTATTTTTCAATTTAGTTTTTTCACATGTAGGCCTATGTCATTTTTTTTTTTTAAATGTATTTTTACTTTGAAATGTAGTGACACTTAGTGAAATATGTTCATTTACTAACATAAAAGTATGGAAATCCCAGACAAAAAATCTGCTTGCATTGAAAACACATTGCTACAATTGACCCCGGTCACTACGATGGGTCAACCATGATAAAATCCCATTTTCTAGCTAGAAACACCTATACTAGCATAGGCTGCTGATGTTAATTTGTGACCAATAACATAGAGATACAATTAATCTAAGTTTAAATCAGCTGACATATTTTCTTTAGACAGCAGAAGGAAAATACCGTACACTCAAAAATGTACGTTTACACCTCAAAATCAGTTTTTTTGTTGAAAACTTCTGCTGAGATGAAATTATCATTCTATCCTTCCATAGGCAGAGAGAGGACCCTACTGAGCATGTGCAAAATAAGTCTCACCCCTCTAGCTTGTTCCTAATTAGAATTATTGAGTGTGTTACTTTTGTCCCCTGTTACTTTTGTCCCCGGTCTCCACAAGGGTCTATATTACGCCCCCTTTTTTCCCCCCTTGACATATCTACCGAAAATAACCAATCTACAAGCTCCATAACACATTGCATTGCGACGCGTGATATTGACGGTATGAAATATACCAGCACTCAAAACCAGCGCATGGGGGCACCTGCTGGCCTAGCGATCCAGGCGCATACCACATACCACATACCACAGGCTCGAGGGTTTGAATCCCGATCCCGACGACCTTTGCTGTGTGTCTCTCCCTGTTTCCTGTCTAACTCCACTGTGTACTATTATTAAAGGCAGAAAAGCCCCCAAAATATCTTGAAAAAAACTAAAACGGTGCATGTTCTCACAGGAAGCCAAAATTAAATATATCATATATCAGAAACTTGCTTTTCATGCAAGTTGGAAAGAAGATTATCATGCTTGCCAATTAAACCCAAGATGGC
Organism: Gymnoscopelus braueri; assembly: GCF_963280865.1. Taxonomy (NCBI): domain Eukaryota; kingdom Metazoa; phylum Chordata; class Actinopteri; order Myctophiformes; family Myctophidae; genus Gymnoscopelus; species Gymnoscopelus braueri. Next base: position 31,798,082 of record NC_137625.1, on the reverse strand, counting down.
AATGATGACATGTTTCATCACAGGGTAATTAGCAGGGAAACTGAAAGTACTAAAAGTAGGCAGTTCAAAGGCCAAACCCATGATGACCAATATATGTGTCAGGTTTGGAGGCAATTGGACAATATGGGTCAGCTGGGAGAAGCGACACTCACAAATGCACAAAATCCACGCTTTTCTGGTTGCAGTATTATAGGATTCTTGCCCCCCCAAACCTTTTGAAATTCAGTGCAGACAGGCTGAGAAGACGACCATCATCCCTGCTCCGCCCACCAAATCCCCGGAGACCGCCACCCCCGCTAGCCTGGCAGGAGGCAGTGACCTCTCTCTCTTTTGTGGTTGAATTAATCTGCAGGGTTGAGATAATGGCCATGTCAGAGCCACAGGCAGGACATGGCAGGGTAATAACCGGCTCAATGCCTCAGTGGCGTTTCAACCTCCCCACCCTCTGACAAACCACCTGGTTTTATTTTCATCTCCACGGGACGTAAACAGTAGCCTGCTGCTGAACACAGTGCTTTGGCTCCTTCTTTAAATGACCTCTGCCGAGGACCTGGTGTACTTGGAATCATTTATTTTTTAAATACTTTGATACGTTTTCTTATTGAGTTTTTCCACTGCATAAAACGTAACACTTCACAATATACTGTAGACAGCATAGAACTCGAAACATCATAGACAATTGAAATTGTACGTGTACATAGCCATACAGTTTATACTGTGTGTACTGTATGTGCACCCACTTATGCACAGAAAAAAATACAGAGACAGAGCAAGAACTCCATATAGAGCGAGAGTGAGAGTAAAAAGAGACACGATAAAGATTGAGAGAGAAGCGAGAGACAGAGAGCATGTATCAGGACAAATCATCCAGCCCTAATAGACCTACACCCTGTCCACATCACAGTCCATGTCCAGCTATTGTCTGGTCTCCCTTACAAAAAGCAATCAATCGCTTCCAACACAACACTGCAGCAAGGGTTCTTACTAGAACCAGACAATATGCCCATTCTTGTTCTCACCCCTGTTCTGGCCTCACTGCACTGCTATGGCTACCTGTGGCATTAAGAACTGATTCAAAAATAGTATTGGTTGTTTTTAAATCACAGAACGGCCTTGCACCTGCGTATATTTCTGACCTTAACCTTCTGACCCCCTATGCACCTCTCCCTACAGCCTTAGATCGGCAGGTCAGCTGTTACTCACAGTCCCCATGTCGAGGCTTGTAACATAAGGAGATAGAGCATTTGCTGTAAGGCAGGGGTCTTCAACAGGGGGTCCGGGACCCCTAGGGGGTCCTCAGAGTTACTACAGGGGGCCGCCAAATATTTGTGTGATATGAACTTTTTTTTTTTTTTTTTTACATTAACCACTTGAACCCTAGAATCCTTATTCTGAGGGGAACATTAGCCGAAAATAGCAGATCTACAAGCCCACAATGCCTCGCGCTGCGAGGCGTTGTGGCCTTGTAGAGCGGCTATTTTCGGCAAAGAGGTTTGATGTTCAAGTTTTCTAAGTATTGAGGGTTTAAGAGGTGAAACTGTCTGAAAATTAACATGAATCCAACTCAACACTACACAATGACAATGTGCTGTCAAACAAGTCTATGAAGCTGTCTATGAAATCTATGAAAAAAGTTTAATTTGCAACACAATTTTATACAATATGTAGTGGGGGTCCCTGCTTCATCTCTCTCTCAACTAAGGGGTCCTTGGCCTGAAACCCCTTGCTGCTCCACATTGTGGAATACACTTCCATTGGACGTAAGACAGGCCCCACTCTGTGTTTGTTGTGGTTTGTGTTGTGAAGCATTTTGCCAACTTGTTTATATAACCTTCAAGAATGAAACTAAGACATTTTGATGAAAATACCTTTCAGTCACCCGCTCAAACATAAAATGTTATGGCTTATATTTGCTCTTTATTGGTATGTCAATTGGTACATTGGTCTGATTGGGCTTTCCTGTTTAAAATATAACGCTCAAGAATTAAATCAAGTCTCATCACAAAAACTCAGTTTATGAACAGAGTTAAACCTAGTGATATTAACCACTTAAACCCCAGCATGCGTATTCTGGGTAAACTTTTGCAGAAAATAGTGGACCGGCAAGCAGCCAGGCCGAAAGGCATGGCCGAGACTATGTTTTGCACCCTGTCTGTCTGTCTGTCTGTCTGTCCGTCCGTCCGTCCGTCCGTCCGTCCGTCCGTGTGTCTGTCTGTGAACAGCTAGGGCCGAATTTTGCAAAACTCAGTTGTTGCTATTACTCCTACAGATTTTGTCCAAACATCACGCAAATCGGTACACAGTATCTCTATAGTCATGTGATCAACATGGATCTGTCCGATGTCCAACATTCTATCCTGATTGTCTAAGATTGGCTTCCAAAGTTTGCAGGATTGGTTCGTTTTGAACACAATACCTCAAATCATGGACGCAGCATGCAATTTACGTGAACTTTTGCACGCACATTCCCACTAGGCCGAGGAAGTAATGCCACCCTTTTGACATTGGCCTGATATAGCGCCACCAGTAGGTCTAATTTAGCAAAACACTTTTTTTGGAACAAAATGCCTCAAATCATGAATGCATTGTCCGATTGCCGTGAAAGGCCCAAGAAGAAATGGCACCCTTTTCACATTGGCCTACTATAGCGCCACCAGGAGGCCACAATAACCCACCTGACCTGGCGGAGACCTGTGCTCCGAGGAGCACTTTTTCTAGTTTGCCTCTCCTTTGCACTTCGCTGTTCATTCTGTGACTTGAACATGGCCTAATGTCCTTCAAACCACAGTACAGGTGTAGAGCAATATTTTTTATATGTTTGACATTACAAAGGTTGTGGTAATGACCCGTCATTAAATTTAATTAGCTTCTCTGTACTCTGAGAACAAGGCCAGACACTTGATGTGCCTTTATTACCATTATTTTTACCATTATTACCATAATCATTTGACAGGGACCTTTTCCCCTTGAGGGATGGTCTTATTAGTACCTGGACAAAGTGTCAATTCTCAGAGAATGAACGACACAACGGGACCATTAACAATGTCGGCTCTGGTCCCCTTATACAGTAGTAGTTTGTATTTCGCTGCTGTAGGGTATCTCCATATTTCAGCTTTTTGTTTGTTTTCTTAAATGAATGCGCTACACTTTGTTGTACACGGGTACTGAACATAGGAGATCTACAAGGTCACAATGCGACAGGTTTGTAGATCTGCTATTTTCACTATTTTGGAAACATTTTGAAAGTGAAAGTGGTTAGGTTGATCTGTGGGTTTCATTAATATGTATCCAGTGAAAAGTATTAACAAGAGCTTGTGACTAAATAATAACTTTTCATTTTTCCTGAAAGGTAATGGTTTAGGATATTCTTCTGCCTACACATACGTCATGTCCTAGTTTGAGCGAATAGGGGAAGGGGATCAACGTCACGTGATTCCCTTGTTTGACCCGGCAAAAACTTGGATGTGTGTCTCAAAGAATATTAGTTTAGAACATTTGGTGGTCCCGTTTTCATTTTTCACAAGATCGGTGGTTGTTCCTTTTATTGGTTGAATACTTTATTTAGAAGTTTGCAGAAAAAAGCACATGAAAGTACAGTTCAATACAAGGTCAGCTAATAGGAATAAAAAAAAAACAAGAAAGCCATTGGCTTGTTTCCATTGGGGTCCTTTGTACTGCAATGGCCAGCACTACAGTACTTCACCATTATGTACTTGTACATCTGCTATTTTTTTTTTAAGTGTTTTTTTTTTTACACCAATCTTCTCTTCTGGGGGTCCCTGACATAACACATTTTCAGATAGGGGGTCCGCGGCCAAATACAGTTTGGGGGTCCATGGCACGGAAAAGTGTGAGAACTACTGATTTAAAAGTCATTTGTAGAATCGGCCTAAAAAATGTAACCACTGCATTGATGAAATACTTTTCTACCATAGAGAGCCCAGTGTGTGTGTGTGTGTGTGTGTGTGTGTGTGTGTGTGTGTGTGTGTGTGTGTGTGTGTGTGTGTGTGTGTGTGTGTGTGTGTGTGTGTGTGTGTGTGTGTGCGCGCGTGCGTGTGCGCATGCGTGCATGCGTGCCCTGCCTGTGTACCGTGTTTGCAGGGAGAGATGTAATTTGTTCCTGAACACCACGGCCTGTCCTGAGAGAGAAGGAAGGAGCTGCATGTAGAAAATATTGAAAGAGGAAGGAGCCAAGAAATGTAGTCTCTCTCTCTCTCTGTGTGACATGTGTGAATGTATTATCGCCCAACCCGCTGCATCTCCACCACCACACCTCAGAGCTGCTGCTGCTGATGTTGTCGCCTCACACAGAAACCACACTCACTGATGTCACCCTATGCAGAAACAGGCTGTAGAAACAGGTTGTAGACCTGTCAAGACAGGAGGGAAGTTACAGGAGAGGGCAGAGAGAGTGTAACAAAGGAAAGTGTGAGATGGATTAAAACAGGAACTGAAGGCACAGAGAGGTCCAAGGTTGTTATTGTCACATGTACTTAAAGTAGACAGTACAGTACAGCATGTGTTAGCATTGCAGCCAGTGGAATTATTGTACCTTGAGCCACCTCAACAGTGTGACAACAATGAAAATGCATTAAGAAGGTTTAAAAATAGTCTTTATTTGTCATTGTATTAATGTATTTTTCCAGTGGTGGAAAAAGTACTCAAATGTTTTACTTAAGTAAAAGTATCGATACTGCAATGTAGAAGTACTCCGTTACAACTAAAAGTCTGGAATTCAAAATTTACTTGAGCAATACAAAAGTATTGGTGTCAAAATGTACTTAAATTACCAAAAGTAAAAGTACTAAATTGTTTGAAAATAGCAGACCTACAAGCTCACAACGCGCCGCGATGCGACGCGTTGTGAGCTTGTAGATCGGCTATTTTCAAATAGCCTAGGTATAAAATAGGGCAAGTAGAAGTGGAGTAGAAGCAAAAGTATAGACAATTGGAAATACTCCAGTAAAGTAAAAGTACCTACAAACTGTACGTAAGTACAGTAAATGTACTTACAGTAGTTACTTAACATAACAACTGCAATTTTCCCGCCCTCATGAAACATGTTGGCAATTTTTCATAGAATAAACTTTGTTTTAACTTCCTCTCCTCCACATGTTTTGAGTGCTCGGATCTCCTCTTCCATTTTAAGTCTACATTCCCGCTGATCCTAGAAGCACCTTACTTTTAAGACATTGTTCATAGCATCCGGTTGGCCTCTGTGTTTTTTCTCTACAATAAGCATGGAGCACTGCATATGAGCTGTGAACACATCAGCAGCCGGCTGTGAAAATAACTATTTTCATGTTTGAGCATAGTGATTTGTTCCTGTGTCAAATATGCTGGAATGGGGCTCTCAGTGAGTGTTCATGAATGTGTATGATGCTGCTAGTGTGCGTGCTGCTAGTGTGTGTGCGTGCGTGCGTGCGTGCGTGCAGGTGTGAGTGTGCGTGCACGTGGTAGTGATTGGATGTATTTCTGGTGGGCTGAAGGTTGCAGTTGCATGTCATGTCTCTTTGAAAGATCTTCCTTTAAAGGCAAATGAAGAACAATATCAGACACATCTCATAGCTTCAGAAGGAAGTCGCAGTGTGTTTATGCATGTGCACATACATATGCACAGTATGTGTTTGCATGCACTGTAGGCCTGTGTTTGCATGTACAGTATGTGTTTGCATGTACAGTATGCGTGCACTGTCTGGACTATGATGTGTTTACTCTACTTGGTGTGGTTTTGTGTAGGTGTCTGCTGTGTGTGTACATGGTGCAAACCTCTCTGCTACAGTATAGGTTACAGTCCTGTGCTTGCTGTCAGAGAGTGTAGTTGCGTAGTGCAGATTAGGGCTGAACGATTGGGGGAAAATATGGAATTGCGATTTTTATGACTTAAAGGGCAAGACCACTGTGGTAGAGGTTTGGGTTGTGTAGTTACCTTGCCATGATGTAACTCCAAAGGTGGACAAGAAATGAAAAATAATTGCTCCATTAATTAGAAATTGATCATTCAAAATATGCTCCCCATTGACTTACATTGTACACTGAAACAGCTTTCAAAGTCACTCTTTTAGCCCGTAAACGAACACAAACAAAGCTGATTCAGACAATATAGAACACCAAACCCAGTACTATTTGTTTTTTTAATAAAAATGTCAATTTCCTGATGATTTTACTATTTGAAGATCCGGATCCGGATCCGCCGACCCAGTCCGGGTTTTCTTTCTAAAAAATCAACAGGAAGTTAACATTTTTATTTAAAAAAAAAACAGTACTGGGTTTGATGATGTTCTATATTATTTGAATCAACTTTGTTTTAGTTTGTTTACATGCTAAACTGAGAGCGACTTTGAGAGCTGTTTTACTGTACAATGTAAGTCAATGGGGAGCATATCTTGAATGATCAATTTCTAATCAATGGAGCAATTATTTTTTATTTCTTGTCCACCTTTGGAGTTACATCATGGCAAGGTAACTACACAACCCAAACCTCTACCAAAGTGGTCTTGCCCTTTAAGGTCCTTACACACCGGGCCGATTTTTTCATGCGAATAATACATTTTTTTTTAAAACCTTATAAAGTCAATGGAAGCGTACATGGAGCGAAAAAGCGAAAAAGCGAAGCGAAAAAGCGTCTTTTAATTATTCGGTACGAGTCAGAATTTTGCGTACATTCGCATATTCGCCGGTGTGTAACCGCCTTTATTCTTTAGCTTTGTACCCCCTTTTTCTCCCCAATTTAGTTGTTATGCCAATTGATCCTCCCCACACACATTTCTGTGTTGTCATTGCTGTTGTATCCTACTGACTCACCTGCCAGTGAGGAGCCCCCACCGGCAGGACGTATAGGGCCTTCGTCCTACTCCTCCTGCCCAACACTCCCTGCTGACAGGTGCCACCCCAGCCCGTAGGATTACTTGCAGTGACTATTATCACCCTCCCCAAACACGGGCCAATAGTGTTGGCTTAGACGCTCGACAAAGCCGGAAGCACCGCGGTGGATTCGATCTTTTTTTAAACATTTAAACCCTCTATACTTACTAAAAACTAATACTTAGTTTGCTCCCTTTTCCCTTCTGCACCTAATCTCTTTGCTGAAAATAGTCAATCTACAAGCTCACAACGCGTTGCAAACGTGACTTGTTGTGAGCTTGTAGATCGGTTAATTTTCGGCAAATGTTCCCCCCAGAATAGGGACGCTGACGCTCAAGGAGTTAAGTCAAGCTTCAGTTCTGTCTGTGTACTGTTAACAGTACAACATTATAGATACTGTAGGACCATACTGGTGTTATTGCATGTTTAACCCATTGAATACAATTAGCAATTTTGCATACAGACCCTACCTTAATGAAATGAATGGAAAACAATGGCTTCTAGGAATGTCAATAGGACCGGAAATTGTCAGTAGCAATGTAGGGTGAAATTGATATTTAATTGTATTGTATTTATAGGGACAACATATTACCTAAAACACTAGAATACCTAGTTTAGAAGCCCCTTTTATCCAGTGGTTCTCAGCCTGTGGGTTCGGGACCCCCAGGGGGTCCTCAGATGATTTACTTAATGTGCAACATTGTTTTCTCACTCAACAGTATAAACAAACCAACATACAGTATAAGTGTATTAACAGAGTATCTGCACATTTCTATAATGTAATGACCTTTAAGATCTTTTAATACCTCTAAAATAAAATAAACAAATAGAAATAGGACCTTTACTGCATCAAAAGTAATCAACACACTATGCTATGAAAACTGGTCAAATATTGGCCAAATTGTCAAATTATATAAGAAAGAGGCAAAGACCGAGTCAAATTAAATGTAATGTCTTAACTCCTATCCAAGTGCTTGTCAAGGTGGGTGGTCCCCAGTTCAAATATGATTATTTTGGGGGGTTGCGGCCTGAAAAGGTTGAGAACCACAGATTTCTGCAACTAATTGAAGCCTCTGCGATTTGTAAAATGCAATATTCCGTATTGCGATTTCAAGCCCCCCTTTTTTTTGCCAAGGCTGCAGGCTGCACACATACAGAGAGAAGAGCACCACCTCCACAGAGCAGCTCAAGACAAGAGGCTTAAGAACAGAGGCAGAACTGATAAGACTGTTGCCAGGAGGAAGTCAGTCTGAGCTGTGAGGGAGAGAGGAAAGAGCTTGTTTCTCAGACACCTGAGCTGAGAGAGTACGTCAGGACAATTGGACATGGTTTAATGCAGTGGTTCTCAACCTTTTTTCCCTTGGAGCCCACAGCCTTCTTACATCTGTCAAAGTTACACGCATGCACACACGGACGCACGCACGCACGCACGCACGCACGCACGCACGCACGCACGCACGCACGCACGTACGTACGTACACAACACACACACGCACACACGCACATGCACACACAGTGTATACAGCGAATCGCACTTGCAGATCTTTTTTTTTACTTTTACAATTTTTGGGGGGAAACAAATATAATTGCATGTTTTTGACTATTTAGTGTGGTTGCCCTAACAGGGCAACCAGACTATTGTTCTAGGGATGCTATTTTCTTTCTAGATAAACAATACTTTGAACCGCATCTCCTCCCACAGTTTATTTTTCCCAATTTAGTGCCATATGTCAAAATGACCGGCTTCACCGGGAATCGTGTGCTTGTATTTTGCTAAGAGATTGGTTGCATAGTTTTATTGATATTGATTTATTAGTGCATTAAATTTCCCCATCCACTTTAATGGAAAAGTGAAAAAACTCAAATTCAAGTATTTTTTTCTCAGAAACCGTAAGAGCTAGAGTTACCAGATTTGGAGGGGAGGTTTATAATTAACTCCAAAATTATTAAAGAAAGAATTACACCAGTCGGCCTCATGGTGGCGCTATAACAGCCCCCTTTACGTTTTTGCCTATAACTCTTGAACCATAGGTCGTAAAATCAAAAAACCTTTTCCCCTGGATTCCTTGGGTCATGACGCATCTCCCCATATAGGCCACGCCCATTTGCGTCTGGATAGATTTTCCGCCATTTTGAATTTTCTTCAAAACACACTTTTTGCTCCTTTTCCTACATATTTTGTCCAAATCTCACACAAATCGGTACAGGTCATCTATGGACCCATGCAATAAACATATCCAAACGACATTTTGATAGTCTTTACCGTTCGTCCGTAATTGGCTTCCAAAGTTAGTGGGAGGGGCCCGTTTTACCAAAAATGCCAAAAATCACGAACAAAACGTCCAATCGATCCCAAATTTGAATCACATGTCGAGGGTGGTTTACTCAACGAATCCCCACAAGCATTTCCACTTTGACCCATAGGGGGCGCCACAACTGTGCAAAACGTAACCGTTTGATGCAAAAACATGATTTTTGGAGGGATCACTCCTCTCAAATTGAAAAGCAGGTGATCTCAGGAGTGATATGACGATGTCATTGGCCCGCTACCTTTGTGGGAGGGGCTTATTTATTTTAGTGGGAGGGGCCTATTTCTTCAAATCAAAACGCCATGTATCACGAACGCAGGATCCAATCAGCACCAAATTCTAATGGCGCAACCACACTTTGCAATTGCCCTGAATTGCGACGCGTCTAGTTATAAGATAATGACATGCCCAAAATAGGTAAGCATAAGCAAGGTGTGTGCAACATCATCTTTAAATATACTGGAATGTTGGCCAAGAAGTTGAAAAGAGTAAAAATCTGCATACCAGTATAATGCTCCCATAATTATGCAATTCTTTAATGGTAACATTTGGCCTCATACATACTTTCTTTCTTTTTATTTCCCCCCCCCCCCCCAAAAAAAATATGTTCACCTTTCACAAACTTGTGAAATGGGACATTCTGCACAATGAATACTTTTACTTTTGGTACTTAAAGTATAGTGCATACTGATACCATTACTTTTATTTGCAACTTCTACATTTGTAATTTCTACATTGTGGTGTTGCTACTTTTACTTAAAGGACGACTTCAGCCATTTTCAACCTGTAATGTAATGATTTTCTTTTATTTAATGCACATTCAAATATGGGTTTCTGTGTCCTCAGCCCTCATATGAGACACAGACCGAGTAGATTTTATGTTACCATATCATGAGCGTTAGTGAGGACCAATTATAGCCTACGAAGATTATTCTGATGCTAAGAAGGAACATGCATTTTGAACAGCACCTGTGCTCTCAGATAACCTTCCCTTGGTGAGACCGCTTTAAAACTCATCAATCTGTCTAAAATGTAGACTCTAAATCAGTCCAAATAAATCCCTCACATCTACAAAACTCAGCACTGTTCTTTCTACCTTTTTGCCAGGGAGATTGTTCATTCCTGTCTGGTTAATTACACCATAAACCAGCGGGCAAGCAATTAAACATGACTCATTTATTCCAAGTTAAGAAAGAGGCCCAATTTCTTTCCAATATGGCTGCTGTGCATAGAGCCTATTAGTGCAGCAATGGAGTTGTTTTGATTCGTTCTGGGAGAGGTAGAGGTTGCTTCAGTGAGCCAAAATGAATGGAGGGACACTGATTGGTAGAAATAGCCTCTCTGCCCATGCCCATGCTGGCAAATATTGTACTTTTACTCCACTACAATTATTTGAAAACTTTAGTTACTATTACTTTGCAGATCTAAATGATTAAGTTATAAAACATACATTAACAACTTTAGCCCTATTGTATACCTAGGCTATTTGAAATAGCAGTTCTATAAGCTCACAACGCGCCGCATCACTACACGTTGTGAGCTTGTAGATCTGCTATTGTCAAACATTTTAGTACTTTTATTTTTGGTACTTTAAGTGCATTTTGATACCAATACTTTTGTACTTTTACTCGAGTACATTTTGAATTCAGGACTTTTACTTGTAACAGAGTACTTCTACATTGCAGTATTAATACTTTTACTTAAGTAAAACATTTGAGTACTTTTTCCACCACTGGCTGTATCGTGATTATTGGCACTTCAGTGATGCTTGCGGAACTCGGCTCCGCCTCGTTCCTGACCGCATCACTGTCGTGTCAATAATCACGATAACGCACCCTCTCGTGTAATATTGCTTAAATAAAACATAAGTTTGTTGTATTTTGGTTGATAATCATGCACTGGCTATTAGGCGTGAGGAACTGTCCATTGTCCTGGAATTGTCACTCCCTCACTCCTGCTGCGGAGATGTACTGTAGATTTGTCATTTTATTTTCCTCTCTCCATGGAAGGTGGTGATTATTAAATGAATGTGATGCGATCACATGTGTTTTCTACATCGAATACTATGTGTGGATGACAACTTTCCTTAGGATTATTTAAGTGGCAGGTAAGCTAATAGGCTCGAGTTGTCTGCCAGTGCTTTGATTGATAGCATAATTTGATTGGCTTTGATTGGCTTCAATTTCTTTAAAAAATAAACGCTTAAGCCTACTGGAGCAGGCATAAAACGGTCTCTCCCCGTGTGTTTAGTATATATGTCACAGGGAGATTGGAGAACCACGAGATTGAAGACAGAGCGCTCGTTTTTAGGCACGGGACTTCGGGGCGAGGCGGGGCTTTGATGCGACGCGGACCTGTCTTTTGTTGTTCCCCCCCCACGTAGCAACCAGGAAGCTACGCTAGGGGAACGCTGAACACGCGTTCACACGTACACGTGATAATAGTTATTGTCCATGACGAAGGCGCGCCGACTCAGCAGAGCTTGAGGCCGAGGAGGCGCGCCCTCGCGCCTCCAGGCGCGAGTGCCCTCGCTGACCGGCCGATGCTCTGCTAGTCGAATCAGCGCCGTCCGAGTTGTGAACCGATAGGGACAGAATAGTTATTTTCATGGATCACTGTGTGTGTGTGTGTGTGTGTGTGTGTGTGTGTGTGTGTGTGTGTGTGTGTGTGTGTGTGTGTGTGTGTGTGTGTGTGTGTGTGTGTGTGTGTGTGTGTGTCAGGGAGAAACTAAAACAAAAGCCAGAACACAATAAAAGTATCTTAACAGTCCTGCTTTCAATAAACCAAATTGAAAGCATGACGTGTGCGTGCGCCTGTGTGTGTGTTTGTGTGTGTGGTCGCGGCCATATATGTTTGTGCACTTTAGTCGGGAAGCGTGGCTCGTGGCTCCTTCTAGTGTTGTTTCTAAATTGAAAGCATGAGCGCGTGCGCGTGTGTGTGTGTGTGTGTGTGTGTGTGTGTGTGTGTGTGTGGTCGTGGCCATATATGTTTGTGCACTTTAGTTGGGAAGCCTGGCTCGTGGCTCCCTCTAGCGGTGTTTCTACAGAATTGCTTGGGGGGGGGGGCGGTGAAAACGAGTGCTCCTTCTCCAATTTCCCTGGTTCTCCAATGTCCCTGTAACATATACAGTATATACCTGTCTCTCTCTTCACTCATGCTTCACTCTGTCTGTCTGTCTGTCTGTCTGTCTGTCTATCTGTCTGTCTGTCTGTCTGTCTGTCTGTCTGTCTGTCTGTATGTCTGTCTGTCTGTCTGTCTGTCTGTCTGTCTGTCTGTCTGTCTGTCTGTCTGTATCTGCTGATACAGGTTGTGTGAATAGAGTCTCTCTGTCGTTCCTGAACAAAGCAATGTCACTCTTAACAGCGGGTCCACTTGAACCTTTCGAAGCCAGTGGGAGACTTGTTCCTTTGTCCCTCACTGCAGGGAGTGCAGTACCACTAGAAGTGGCCGTGACAAAATGTTGCTTGATTGCTGCTTGACTATCTGGCAGGCTGCTCTCTTGCAGCTTTTTCTCATCAATTGTGTCAGATTGACACATCTGTGTGTGTGTGTGTGTGTGTGTGTGTGTGTGTTTGTGTGTGTGTGTGTGTGTGTGTGTGTGTGTGTGTGTGTGTGTGTGTGTGTGTTGTGTGTGTGTGTGTGTGTGTGTGTGTGTGTGTGTGTGTGTGTGTGTGTGTGTGTGTGTGTGTGTGTGTGTGTGTGCGCGCTGCGCGCGAGCGCTGGTTTCATTTGGAAAGTGTTGAAGAAAAAATAACAGTGCTATTGTTGCATAGAGTGAGTTGTTTCATGTTTCCGCTACTTTTGTTGCCGTTTGACTAGTGTTCAGTGTGCCTGCTGTCAGAGATGATTCATATCAGTGCTGTCGGGCAGAAAAAATCTCCAATCTTCCAAATTTGAAACTATAAGTAGAAAGTGGTTATGTGTGTCTGTGGGTTTTATAGATAGTCAAAGAAAAAATAACAAACATCCTCCATGTCTTGGTGCTGAGCCAAACTGTAAGAACAGAATCATGAAAATAAAGCGGAGGCTCGCAACTCACTTTTGAGTGCTCCAAGCTTTGTATTTGCGACAAACAGCAGATCTGCTGTTTGTCGCAAATAAACGTCTTGGCTTTATTGTCTCCGCCAGGCCAAAGGCATGGCGAGAGAGTATGTTTTACCCTCCGTCCGTCCGTGTGTCCGTGTGTGTGTCCGTCCGTCCTGTCCGTGTGTTACCAGCTAATCTCTGGCACCGTTGGCCCGGTCGCTGCGAAACTGTGCACACACACTCCCTGGATGCCAATTCAGAACCTCTGCCTAAAATTTTTCACATGGGCCTGTTATAGCGCCACCAGGAGGCCGATTTGTGCAAAACCCATTTTTTCCATTACTCCTACAGTTTTTAACCAAACCTCATGCAAATCGGTACACAGTATCTCTATAGTCATGTGATCAACCCTGATCTGTCCGATTTCCCATATTCCATCATCATTGGTTAAGGTTGCCATCCAAAGTTTGCAGGATTGGTCCGTTTTGAACAAAAAGCCTCAAACTATGCACACAGCTTGCCATTTCCGTGAATTTTCACACGCACATTCCCACTAGGCCGTGGAAAAAATGCCACCCGTTTCACATTGGCCTGTTATAGCGCCACCAGCAGGTCTAATTTAGCAAAACACATTTTTGGAACAAGCGGCCGCTTGGGAAACGGTTCCAGTTCGATCCCGTGCTCCCCCAGAGTTAGTGCCAAAGTGTCCTTGAGCAGGACACTGACTGAACCCCTAATTGCTCCCGGTGCCTGTGTGTGTGTGTGTGTGTGTGTGTGTGTGTGTGTGTGTGTGTGTGTGTGTGTGTGTGTGTGTGTGTGTGTGTGTGTGTGTGTGTGTGTGTGTGTGTGTGTGTGTGTGTGTGTGTGTGTGTGTGTGTGAATAAAGTACACTGTAAAGCGCCTTGGATAGAAGGTGCTATATAAATGCACCTTTATTTGTTTACCATTCATGTACAGTTACAGTAAGTAGCAATAAAAAAGACCAGAGAAAACATAGCAGCAGACTGTATGAGTCCCAGAATGCATGGAGAAATAAAACAAGCTGCACTTCTCTCATACAGGAGGTGACATTTCAGGTGTGACTACAATTATCAACTAATCATATCAACAAGAAATGATAAAAAAAAACGAATTTCCGTCTGTGGTAACATTTTCTTT
>NC_137625.1:31693725-31781225 GCF_963280865.1 Gymnoscopelus braueri | reverse complement strand
AAAAAAGCATATCCCCTTTGTTTTTGCATCTGGGGGCACCACCTCCTTTTTTGTGTAGAAACAGGAACTCGGTTTGGCTCCTCCCCTTTCGTTTATTATACTAACAACAACAACTGACAGATTCTTGAGAGATTACTATACAATAGACAAACAATCCAAACCACAATACAAATTAGACAAGGAATGTGAGTCGGGAGTACAATTACAACAGAATAAAAAAGTAGCCGACTTAAAACAGTTCCTAAAAACTGCTCAGCTAAAATGCTAAATTAATTAATTAGGGAGAGAAACAAACAACATCATTTTTTTTCATATTAATGTAATATTATCAAAATAAAATATTAGGGTAACTTGCTATGCATACCATGTCTAATATTAGTGTTTTTACCAATTAGTTGGAAGCCTTTTCTTGCAATATCCTCACAGCCCACAGTTGTGAGATCCCGGCCCACATTTTGAGAATCGCTGCATAATAGAGTGTTTGATAGAAAATACATTATCAGCTTGGGAAACCAATTTGATCCAATCAGGAGAGAGAACTCATGGAAACATGATAAACAAGTAAGGTTGGAAGTGATGAAACAAATCAATTAGCAGACAAAACTGGGACTGGAACAAGCTGATAAATGGATTCTCTCTCCTCATTGGATGAAATCGGTGTCCCAACTGAACATGTATTTTCTGTTTACTAACAGACCCCTGTTACAGAACAAACACTCTATCAATGATTACTATCACACTATACTGTAGAACTATTGCTGTTTTCAACCAAAAAATAGCCTCACTATGTAACATTTTGAATGAATAAAATTACATTTTGTTCAATATGTAGTGTAGAGTATATATTATGTTAATATAACTTATAAATTGGAGTGGTTGTATTTGGTCTCCCTGCTCTGCTATTGAGACATTTTAGATCGTGTCAAAGGTCATGTCTCACCTAGACACAGGATCTGACACAAATGTTGACCTGATGGTCAAGATTCAATTTATCCCCTGAGCGAGCAGGCAGGCTCAATGGTATAAACGTCAGCACTGGAAACAGCTGGAAACGGGGGTTCAAATCCGGGGTAGAAGAGGAACGTTACATGGTGCTGCTTTAAACACCTGAAAAATTCAAAAAATACTGGAGGGAGGAGGGGGGGGGGTAACAGATGACATTTTGAAAGTAACCTTGGCAAACAATTAGAAAAATGTGAAATGCTAAACTAATGCTAAACTCATCTTGTGTGGCACCGCAATCCCAATTCACTGACTCATTGAAAAGATGCACCAGCGTGCTAAAAGAACACACCACATTCTAGAGGATTATTTTTTTCTCTGCTTTTGTCTGGGCTTCACAATAGAACAGTGAATTCTATGAATAGAAACCTCAGCTCAGCGTATAAAGTTGAACGGAAACCATGTTGTCTTGGAGGAGATGAATAATGTTCCTTTCCCATGTGGCTGGGGGTCTTTTAAAAGGCTGCAGACTGCTGTGTGTGTGTGTGTGTGTGTGTGTGTGTGTGTGTGTGTGTGTGTGTGTGTGTGTGTGTGTGTGTGTGTGTGTGTGTGTGTGTGTGTGTGTGTGTGTGTGTGTGTGTGTGTGTGAAGTTTCCTATCTGTCTGTCTGTCTGTCTGTCTGTCTGTCTGTCTGTCTGTCTGTCTGTCTGTCTGTCTGTCTGTCTGTCTGTCTGTCTGTCTGTCTGTCTGTCTGTCTGTCTGTCGTCCGTCCGTCCGTCCGTCCGTCCGTTTTTTGCTTTATTGCTTTAAAATATATCTATATTCAAAGATTTGCTAAAGAATTCACAATTTTTCTAAAATCTACAAGCTCATAGCATGGCAAGTGACGCGCTATGAGCTTGTATGGTTATAGTGGTTAAAATCTAAAGTGACACAGATACTTTCCCGGTTTTAATGGGTTCATTTGTTCTTCCTGTTGAATGGCATGACTTACTCTCTCTCTCTCTCTCTCTCTCTCTCTCTCTCTCTCTCTCTCTCTCTCTCTCTCTCTCTCTCTCTCTCTCTCTCTCTCTCTCCTCTCTCCCTCTCTCCCTATCTCTCTCTCCCTCTCTCTCTCTCTCTCTCTCTCTCTCTCTCTCTCTCTCTCTCTCTCTCTCTCTCTCTCTCTCTCTCTCTCTCTCTCTCTCTCTCTCTCTCTCTCTAGGCAGGTACCAGGTCCTGCCCAATAACAACCTTCAGATTGATCAGGTGACCAAGGCAGATGAGGGCGTGTACCGCTGTGAGGCCAGCGTTGAGGCGCGCGGTGAGATCGACTTTGTGGACATCGCTGTGGTCGTCAACGGTGAGCCGGGTTCCAGAACCATACAGTACAGCAGTGGTTTTCAACCTTTTCAGGCTTCGACACCCCAAAATAGTCATATTTGAACTGGGGACCCCCCACCCTGACAAGCACCTGGAATTGAATGAGTTGAGGCAATACATTTTGTTTGACTCGGTAACGCAGAGTCAAACATCTCTCAACGCCTCACAAATCCTGTGTCTAAGGTTGAACACAACTTTTTATACAAACCTGTTTCTGGTTAAGACACAAAGTTTGACCTGAAGGTAAAAATTCTGTCTGAAGTAAGCAATGGTTACATTGAGACCGGGTTCAAACCTGGGCAGAACAGGAAAGTTACATACTACTGTAGTGCATCTTTAAGTAAGAACTGGAACAATGACAGTGTTTTCTCAGAGTTTTCACAGTGTAGAAAGCTGTGATTTCACTCTGTAAGGGTCCAGTCATTCATTCTGAAATATACTGCACTCCAGCTTGTATTGAAATATTGCACTTTTGCTAGCTATTGTGAAATATTGCACTCCACTCTGCAGACTCAAATATGACATTATTCATTTTTTGGAGGAACTGAGATGTAAACTGTGGCTGAACGAAACAGGAGCTGCTTATTTGAACAGACAAGTCAACTCTGACATCATAAGCTCCATTGCAGTTGTGTAAAGTAACTAAGTACATTTACTTAAGTACTGTACTTAAGTGCAATTTCGAGGTATTTTTACTTTACTGGAGTATTTCCAATTTTCTATACTTTTACTTCTACTCCATTACTCCATTAATAGGCAAACATTATACTTTTACTCCACTACAATTATTTGAAAACTTTAGTGACCACTTCAGCCTTTTTTTAACTTTGGCTATTTGAAAATAGCTGATCTACAAGCTCACAACGCATAGCGACGCGACGCGTTATGTTATGTTAAGTTCTCCCACACAACTATCCTTCTCCGTTCTCTACACTAGCTCCCCGTAGCGGCTCGCATCCAGTTTAAGACCCTGGTGCTAGCCTATAGGGCAGTGAAAGGAACAGCTCCTTCTTACCTCCAGGCTATGGTCAAGGCTTACACCCCTGCCCGGCCACTTTGGTCTGCCGCCTCGGGGCGACTGATTGCCTCGTCGCTCAAGGGTCCTTCTGGCCGATCTACACGGTCACGTCTCTTTTCTGTTTTGGCCCCACAGTGGTGGAATGAACTCCCTACTGATGTCATGAGTCACTGCCCATCTTTCGCCGCAGGCTGAAAACCCACCTCTTCAGGAAACACTACCCTTCTTCTTTGCCTTGCCTACTTGTTGTTAACTAGTTGTACGAGCTCTTGTTTTATTGTTTTTATTGGATCTTGTTTATTCGATACACACTTATTTGCTTTAGCTCTTGCTCATTTGATGTTCCTATTTGTCTCATCTGTTTAGAAAGTAGGTATAGCTGATATATTGCACTTTTACCTTAGCGCTAGGTATACTCTTAGTTGCTTGTTCTAGAAGAGAATGCACTTAAGACTTCTGGTGATTAGTAGTTTTGTTCCTTACCTACAGTATGTTGAATGCACTTAGTGTAAGTCGCTTTGGATAAAAGCGTCTGCTAAATGACTGTAATGTAATGTAATGTAATGTTATGAACTTATAGATCTGCTTTTTTCAAAAGATTTTTATACATTTAGAAAACTTGTGAAATGGGACATTCTGCATACTGTAATGAGTAGAGAGAGTACTGTTACTTTTGGTACTTTAAGTATATTTTGATGCCAATACTTTTGTACTTTCACTGAAGTACATTTTGATTACCGGCCGATGTACACCAGACTTTTCAAAGCGAGCATATGCGTGGCGCGTACAGTGCGTTTGTTTAGATCCAACTGATATCAATGATACCGCGGCTACACCAGGCGCGGGGATACACGAGTCCCGCATACGCAGACTTAAAAATAGGACTGGATCTAAAAGTGCGTGTATGCATGTGTGGGCGAAAATTCTCTGGTGTAGATCGGCCGTCAAGTACGTTTACTTGTAACAGAGTACATCTACATTGTGGTATTGATACTTTTACTTAAGTGAAAAATACTTCTTCCACCACTGATTAGTGTTAATATCTCTCTCTCTCTCTCTCTCTCTCTCTCTCTCTCTCTCTCTCTCTCTCTCTCTCTCTCTCTCTCTCTCTCTCTCTCTCTCCCTCTCCCTCTCACCCTCTGACTGTCTGTCTTCTCTGTGTACACTGTCTGTCTGTCTGTCTGCGTGCGTGCGTGCGTGCGTGCGTGCGTGCGTGCGTGCGTGCGTGCGTGCGTGCGTGCGTGCGTGCGTGCGTGCGTGCGTGTCTCTCTCTCTCTCTCTCTCTCTCTCTCTCTCTCTCTCTCTCTCTCTCTGGGATTTTCTGGGATTGAGATTTTCAATTAGTGAAGCTCTCTCTGGGCTCTGTGGCCTCCACAAAATCGAAGGGTGTCATTTTCATTTCACCATTTGTCCTCATTTGCAGCGGTAAGTGAGTCACCTGAAACTGGTGGAGTGATTGAAATGCAATCTCGCTAAAGCCATAAGCACCACACGTTGCGCACGAGCAGTCGCAATATTGACTCGGCCTATGTAATTCTCTCCCACTTAATAATGTAATAGCAGCACTACTTTATACCCCAAAAGAAATATGAATTGCATTTAATTTAGCACACCGCTTGCTTCGGTTTTGTGGAGGATCCAATAAGCTCGCTCAATGAGGCACAACCGATTACTCCAGCCCGCGTTTTACCCAGATGAAGCTGAGCAGACCGCCACGCTTGAGTCTGGTCATGTCATTATGTTTAAGCCTACAAGTAAAATAAATATGTATACATTTTTCAATAATATCAAACATTGATCCTTTGTCTGCCTGCCAATCACTGCTGTGCTCAAGGCCATTAATTTGATTAAACATAATATATATGTTTGTTTGATTAATTAATTCAAATGGGTTTCTATTTCTGACAATGACATGCCCATAGTAGGAGCACCATGAGTTGAATGTGAATACAATAAATAATTAAATAAATACATATCCATCCATCCATCCATCCACCCATACACCCAGCCACCCACCCCCCTTTCCAATCCCCCCCTGCCACCTCGTTAGTGAGTGTGAATTAATTTGAATTTGAGTTTGAATCCGACTCATGTAATTTCTCTCATGTCTCCCCTCTCTCTGCCCTCGGTTTCCTGTCTCTACACTCTCCCCTCTAAATAAAGCAACAAAAAAGCCTAAGAAAAAATCTCTCTCCTGGGAGATTTTCAGTGGACTCCACGTTACCTCGGGAGGGTTATTGGGGTGTCTCTCATTCTGTTGATCCCTCAGGCTCAGCTGTGAAACCTGCCCTGAGGAGACAGAATGACAGCGGTGTAAAGTAACTAAGTATATTTACTCAAATACTGTACTTAAGTACAATTCTGAGGTATTTTTTTTTACTTTACTGGAGTATTTCCTTTTTCAATACTTTCACTCCACTACTGTATATCTCAGAGGCAAATATTGTAATAACATTGTGCTCCACTACAATGATTTGAAAACTTTACTTTGTAGATTTCGATTATTATTACAAAACATACATTAACCACTTCAGCCCTATATATTTGTCTATTTGAAAATAGCAGATCTACAAGCTCACAATGATTTGTAAATATTTTTGAAAATTTGTGAAAATGGACATTCTGCATAATTAGTACTTTTACTTTTGACTTTTAGAGTAAATTTTACGTTATGGTTTTACCAGTTGGTTTGGGAACCTGACGGTCAAGTATAAATCTCAAATCCTTAGTTTGGTTTGAACGGCAGGGAAAATGATGGGAACGCCTACCCCCATTACCCCCCAAAACATCTTTGATCGGGAGTGGAACCCGCGACACGCTGTCAGGCGGCATTAGCAGCCTAGGTGCCCAGGCGGCTACGCCAGCCCCGTGCAGGTTTTTAAAATGTTGCGTTTCTCTTCTAGTGCCTCCGGTTGTGTCGGTGTTCCTGCCCTCCTTCAATGCCACCGCTGACTACCAGGAGTCAGTCACCTTCACCTGCATCATATCTGGATCTCCTGAACCCCAGGTGACCTGGCACAGGTAACTGTTTATAGTTTATAGTTGATTAAATAGATCCCCAATAGCTGACACCGGGGCGACAGCTAATCTTCCTGGGGTCCATAGAAGACACATACAAATTATAAAAAACATTAAAAAAGTGATGATAATATAAGGACACATTCAAGTATCTGACAATGTATAAAGTCACCATACCAACTTTGTTGAGGCAGTGTTGTGGTGTTTTAAAAACATGTTTTATTTTTTCTTCATTTCCTGAAAAGTTAATATTTGTTTTGGACATAGTTGGTTTCTGCCCGACAGCAGAGACATACTAAAACAGATAATGCTGACAGAGAGTTGGTGGGGATATCAGCTGTTAAGATGGACAGCTGCAGTCAAGTCAAACTAGCACTTTATATGAACGGTTGCCGACAATGCATTTAGACTGAGTACAACAAGGCCGAATATGAGGAAAATAAATACACACTTGACAGCCTACAAAATGTTGCTGCTACAATTATAAAAAGGGGTGAAAATTCCATTGTGACCTTGTACATCTTTGCCGAACGTTCGTTGTTCGCTTATTATGATGTGCCCAGAATAGAGACGATTGTGTGATGTGGCGAGAAAAAAAGGAAATAGAATTCAGTGTCGCTCAGTGGAGCGACACAGTGGTTTCATTTTCTCCCCGGCTCAACAGATACGTATTATTGCCTGGCTTTGCAGTTTCCACCAACCATCTTCAATTATCTAGCACATCCTCTGCTTGTGTGTGTGTGTGTGTGTGTGTGTGTGTGTGTGTGTGTGTGTGTGTGTGTGTGTGTGTGTGTGTGTGTGTGTGCGTGTATGCTAGCGTGCATGTAGTGTGTACTTGTGCACGTGTGTAGTGTGCACATAATGGTGTGTAAGTGTGAAGTGTTTCCCCAATGTATTTAGTGTTGGTGCCGCACTGTTGCTTTTTCAAGCAGCACATTTCCATTTTCATGATGAAAACATTTAGAACCCACCACCATTTTTTTATGACGCGTATCTGTCTGCTGAAAACAACCTTATTGACCTTGTGCTGGAGTGTAGTGGAAAGACGGAGAAACGCTGCACAGTTTTCAATACTCATTGAATTTGTTCTACTCTATTAAAGTGTTCTTTGCCTCAGGAGTCGAAGCCAAGTTATACAGTTGGTCAGTAACATCCCTGGACAAAAGTAGTCATGATTTGTTAGATAATAATATTTAAAATTGCATCATTATTTGCAAGCAACATTTTACTGGGGAAAGGGGCCAGTAGTGGCCTTTGTGTTAGTGAGGGAAATCTTTAGCAGGGATCTAACAGCATAGAAAGTAGGATTTTCTGGGGATGGGTTGACATACTGTATGAACTATTGAGAAAAAAATTAAGCATTTTATGTCTGTGTGGCATGGACAGCGCACAGATGCTACGTTCACAAACTATTAGTTTTTCTGCTCGGGGTGGGAAAAAAAGGTGTATTCTCACAGAGATACGTTGTATATAGGGTAACCAGATATCTCGGTTTGGCACACGTGTGTTGTGTAGACAGTAAAAAGGATGGACAACGTTACGCCCATAGACCCTAACTGAAGCCTATTTTTCAACTATTTCAAATCTGCCATCTTTTTATATCCTATGCACTCGGAAATGAATGCTATTGGTTGGGACCAGAGTGGGGGTGGGGGAATGAATGCTATTGGTTGTGTAGCTTGTCAATCCCTTGTCATCACAAGGTAGCCACACATTTACCATTTACCACACCCCTCTACAGCATATACTTTATCATCAATTTTAAATTACAAAATGCATGGTGATTGAAAGAAGACTTTAAAGTAGCGACTGGAAGTATAAGCTATAGTATTTATGACAATGTTTATTAAGGTAATAAAATCAAGTGTAAAGTTCGGCAAAAACCCATCTGCTTGAATGCCATTCAAAGTTTCCTAGGGAATTATGGGCATCACTTCCTGTCGTCAGTCTGTCCAGAATGACTGACAACAGGAAGTGATGCCCATAATTCCCTCAATGGCCCGCATGCGACACTGGAAACTCGTGGATATAGCCTCAATTTAGAACTCGGAAGCTGGCCCCTTGGTCCTCACCCTCATTTCTTTCTCTCGTTGTCCAGGAGAGGGCAGCAGCTGCAGCAGTCGGAGCAGTATGTCTTCAGCAGTCTGGAGGGTGGACGGAGCACGTTAACCATCCACAATATCAGACAAGACGATGGCGGAATCTACTCCTGCAGGGCCACCAATAAGGCCGGGTTCCAGGAACGAGAGCTGCTCCTCAAAGTGTTTGGTAAGTATATCCTATATAGGCTGCAACACACTCTAAACAAACAAGACTTAGGAAGGCCTTGCCGAAACCAAAGAACGTTTTACCAGGATGAAAGTGTTTTATGCCAGTCTGTCGCCATTTAAAGAGTGTGCTATCTCTCTACATTAATTACAGTTATTGCCATCTGGTTGTGTTTGTTGTAATATATTTATATGTGTAATGACACATACAAGACGAGTGTGACAGTAGGCTGTTTATGTTCTGTGTGGTGCCGGTGCAGAAGAGCAATGAGGGACAAAATACAGACAGCTGGTATGGACGCACAATACAAGAAAGCGAAGCGAAGCAACAATACATTACATTGTAGTCACACAGAAAGGGATTATCAGCAGCCAACATTTCTTCAAAACAATCCAAGGTATGTTGCTGACATATTGCGGAAATTGCGGAAATAAAACAATATACATCACAAGCACATTGAGTGTCTGACTAATGACACATGGGGCCCTATTCTGCATGTCTTAAGTACCAGTACCACCTGGAGCCGTGGCCAATGCTGTTTGGCTATTTTGAGTGGCCGAACAGCATTGGCCACACCTCTCCAGGTCTTAAGTTAAGTCATAAGACCTGGTTAAGACACGCAAAATAGGGCCCATGATGTTCTGTCAGAACTTCAGCTTGGTAACATCTTGTAGGTGCAAAAACTACCGAACAAAGTTCTGAAAGACACCGCCGAAGTTATGACGTCGGTTGGAGTATGCTGCAGCCTTACAGTCACAGGTGTCAAATAATGACCAATGAGATTGCATTGATGAATGTCTTAAAGGGACTACACCATGAATTAAAAAAATAATAATAATATTTAATATCATATTGTTTATGTCCCTGAAACGTTTTTCAAAAGGTTTGAACCTAAATCAAGCCTCAGATAATACTCATTCCAACTAACTTCTCTCTGGCTTATAAAGCACTTTCGCCTGCAATACCACATTGTCCTGTTTGGCACGGGCGCTATTGAGCCAGTTTGTATGCATGTTATCTCCTGGTTCTGTGTGGAAAAAGTAAAATAAAACAGGAGGGATTGTACCCTGACGTGACGTCACATCAGGGACCAAATCAGTTTGGCCTGTTTTGAGACCAATTTACAGAAAACCCCAGATTTGCTGTGAAAGCCTGAGTGTTCAAACTGGGGTATTTTTGGGGATAGAAGAGAGGCAGGGGAGACCAAAAACACACAAAAAAGAAGAACAAGTTAAAATTCATGGTGTAGTCCCCTTTAACCTCTAGGTAACAGCTGTAATGTGAAGTGACATGGCGGTTCCAAAGGTCTATGGCACGAGCAAGTACATTGTTGTAGATTAACTGAAGGAAAGGCTAGAGGAAAGACCATGGGGTCACCAAAATCAATGGGATTCATCCCCTGGGGAGCATGAATGTGGTCACTGGTCACTAATTGATGGTCATTTGCCTAAAGATGGCGCTAGACGAAAGACCATGGTGTACAGGGTTCGTCCTCTGCAGAACATTAATGTGCTCAGTAAAATTCTTGTCAATCCAGCCAGTTGAGAAATGTTGTTCGGGACCAAAATGGTGGACTGACCGACCGACCGACCACCTAAAACATTGATGAGCAAACATGCACAGTCATGCATTGATCAAAACAACTTTTTAATTAGTTGCTGCATAATTTCCGTTAAATAAAAACACATTTTGGGTGGATGTGTGAATATTCATTTACACAACCGGCCATAACAATGTAATCAATGTGATTCATTTATTTTTAAAATATTTGATTTAGTGTGGCACTCAATATATGCTGATCATGAATACGTGTTTAATAGGTGTGTGGCGGTTAATCAAACTTGAATCAATTATAAAAAAAATAATCAATAGTTGATTTTTTTTTTATTTGGGCAAAACAATGGTTTTATAAAAATAGCTGATATACAAGCTCTCAACGAGTCGCATCATGATGTGTTGTGAGCTTGTAGATATTGACAGCTATTTTCACTATTTTTGTGTGACTGTTGTACGATGAAGTCAATTATAAAAACATCTATAGACTTTGCGTCTGTTCATTGATACACACAAATAAAACAAACGAAAAAGAAAAAAATGTGCTTCTCGATGTTTCGATTAACAAAACAAAAGCAAATAGAATAATCGCTAAGAAAATGATCGATAGTTGCAGCCCTAATTGTTTTTTTATGTACATTATCATATAGATGCAAGCTATTTTCATCACACATTCTTCTGATAACACTCTTCTTATTACCATGAACTGACAATGAGATTCATGCTTCACTCGTCAACACGAGGAGAGATTGTTGTTCAAAATGCAAATGAAGAAGGTAAAAAGGGAGAGGGAGGGGCGGTGGTGGCATGCTATGCAGTTATAAGTTAGTTTTATTGTCCCTGACAGCACAGGGGAAGGAGCACAGGGAATATACAGTGAGCTATAGTGGAGATGTCTCTCTCTCTCTCTCTCTCTCTCTCTCTCTCTCTCTCTCTCTCTCTCTCTCTCTCTCTCTCTCTCTCTCTGGTGATCCAGTGAGTCAGCAGGGTTAAAAGGTTCAGAATCATATTGACACAACATAATACCATGTTCAGTGCTGTCATCTTGACATATAGCTTCAATATGATGAGCGTGGCACACAGAGGGTCTGCGTCAATTACTATTCTCTCTCTCTCTCTCTCTCTCTCTCTCTCTCTCTCTCTCTCTCTCTCTCTCTCTCTCTCTCTCTCTCTCTCTCTCCCTGTCTCTCTCCCTGTCTGTCTCTCCCTTTCTGTCTCTCCCTGTCTGTCTCTGTCTCTCCCTGTCTGTCTCTGTCTCTCTTACTCTCTCTCTCTCTCTCTCTCCATCTCTCAGTCCAGCCCCACATTGTCCAGTTGCGTAACGTGACAGCGGTGGAGGGCAGTGCAGCCATGATCTCCTGTGTGTCTGAGGGAGAACCTCTGCCTGACATCTCCTGGAGGAGAGCCAGTGATGGACACACCTTCGCCCACGGAGACAAGGTACACCCACTGTTCTGTGTGTGTGTGTGTGTGTGTGTGTGTGTGTGTGTGTGTGTGTGTGTGTGTGTGTGTGTGTGTGTGTGTGTGTGTGTGTGTGTGTGTGTGTGTGTGTGTGTGTGTGTGTGTACCTAAGTAAAACAAGTATCAATACTCTGTTACAAGTAAAAGTCTGGAAAGTATTAGTATCAAAATGTACTTAAAGTACCAATAGTAAAAGTACTAAAATGTTTGAAAATAGCAGATCTACAACGTGAAAATAGCAGATCCACAACGCGTCGCGATGCGACGCGTTGTGAGCTTGCAGATCATTCAAATAGCCTAGGTATAAAATAGGGCTAAAGTCTTTAATGTATGTTTTATAATGTAATAATTCATATCTGCAAAGTAACTAGTAACTAAAGTTTTCAAATAATTGTAGTGGAGTAAAGGTACAATATTTGCCTCTGAGTACTTGAGTAAATATACTTAGTTACTTTACACCACTGCTGGCCTACTTGTACTGCTACACTTGTGAGCTTTAAGTAAGTAAGTACAGTAAGTAGGTCGGTCGGAGAGGCTCATTTGTCGGTATCAGAGATGGATTGCCGAGGTGGAGCGCAACACCTATCATCAGCTCCCAGGACTTACCGTGATGTAATGTGAGCTCTAAATGTCCCCACAAGTATTGTACAATTTGAGCAAAAGACATTGTGTGGTTTCAATTTACTTCCAGGAGAGAGGAGCAGAGAGGAGCCATAGAATCCATAACACCTTGACATAACAACTTGGTTTCACTCCCCCATGTATTTATATCTCGTCAAGGTCACAGCGTTTGATCCACATGTCCGTTGATGTGGACAAAAAACATGTTCGTTTTTCTCCCTCTGAGGAGACGGTATTCTGTACACAAAATGCCCCCCAAAAAACTAGAAAAGTGCACTGCTCAGAGCGCAGGTCTCTGCCAGGCCGGGTTTGTCGACCCCAGGCCTATACAAACCGAATGAGCTGCAGCTGTACTCCCTTGGGAAAAAGTAATTATCGTAGACTGCTTTGTTGTCTTCATCATCAACCAAATGAACTTCCATCTTCCAGCTTTCCCGAAGCCTCCCTGAGAAGTTGTTAACAATCAAACAAACACTGGTAAATAAATACATAAATAATGCTTCTTTGCTTTTGAAAAAAGGTCACGGTTGAGATAAATGAGCGTGTGTGTGTTGGCTAGAAAATAAATCACAGCAGAATACGAGAGCAAGTGCTTCCTCTTCCCAGAGCAAATGCAATTATGGAAATGTGGAGCTGTGAAGCAACACACCTAAACATACAGTGGGAGAAGACAAACACAGCGTGTTGATGATGGATGACCCCAGTCATTCATGTTTAAAACGCCATGTTCCCCTCTCAATTCACACTCCAATCTTATCCAGTCTGCACGGACTCTCCTGTTCAGCGTCAGTCCTTTGTGTCGCTTTTTAACCCATTAAGACCTGCAGGCCGACTCTACAAATCGATGGCCAAAATGCAAAACCTCCTATCTGAAAAATTAACATTGTTGGGAAAATGAAAAAGAAAACTACAAAATGTTGTATCTTTTTTGCACAATGCTATTTTTTTATGATACCCATCACATAATTCACCGTTTCTGGATTTCTGGATTATATTACAATATTATATGTTAATTACACTGATCTCATATTGCAAATGCAGATAGGAGGTTTTCCCCCACTTTTCCTGGATAATTCTGCAGATAGGAGCTTTTGCACTGTGATGTTAAGTGATTGCATAACTAAATAATGATAAATAGTACAGGCTGTAAATACATACATTTACAGCTGCAAACAGTTGCATCAGTGGTGTGGTCTAGGTTTGTTTTCTGAGGTATACAATAATCATTCCCTGCACGAGATGCGCGTGGTCGTGGGTATACGCTAGCGCATTTTCAATGGTTGAAATGGTTAGTAGACTGTATACGCTTTTTTCCAAAAACAACAACAATTAGGTGGACTACAAAACAACTGGCCCAGGCACCCCTCGACATAATCCCCCCTATACCCTCAACTCCACCACCTGAAATACCCCCCCACTCCCACAACCCCCATTCCCCCCAACCAGCACAACACACCCCCCAAACCCCACCCACCCAAACCCTCATGCCCTCCAACTCCCCTAACTCATACAACTGGATCACCAACCTTGTGTCCGGTGTGGATAGTGGAATAGTATGTAAGATCATTGAATGTCTTAAAGAGCCTATAAGCAAGGAGGAAAGACGGATGCCTTGACCCTAGAATCACCACAGCCAGGGAGGAGAGGAGAGCAGCACACAGGGTCTTTGTCGCTGACCAAAAAGGAGAGGGTCTGAGGGAGGAATATAAGCGGAGGAAGTAGGAGCTATATCAAGTGTATGCAACTGGAGTTGACCCAAAAGATCAGGGACATTAAAGAGGTGCATGTTAACCAGAAACATGGCAAGAGCTGGAAGCTCATCAATGACATTTCTGGCAGAAGCTCTTCTCAAACTTCCAAGATCTGGGGAGAAAGCGCAGAGGAACGAGTTGGTACCAGCACTTCAAAACACTCCTAGGAAATCCTCTTTCAACCGAAGAAGAGGATGATCCGATGCTCCTGTCTTCCATGACCTTCCCAAACCAGACGGTTCACCATGGATGAGTACCAGAGGGCCAAGGCTACTATCAAGTGAGGCAAGAGCTGCGGGGAAGATGGAGTGACAGCAGAGGTTCTGATGTATGTGCCCATAGACGAGGTGGTGTTGGATTTTATCAAGCACACACGTCTAGCAAGCTGCCGAAGCTGTGGAGCAAAATGATCATCGATCCAGTACCAAGTCAGGCGAACTCACCAAGGCATTAGCTTGAGCTCACAAGTTGCCAAGACGGCTAACAGGAAGATCCTCAACCGTCTTAGACCCATCTTAGACCCTGTAATGAGAAACTCGGGCAGATACTGGTGCTGAGGAGGATACTGGAAGGAGTAAGGAGCGGAATCTTTCAGTGGTGATCACCTTCATGACTTCCAAAAGGCTTTTGGCACCATCCACCGGGGGAATCTGATGAACATTCTCCGGGCCTATGGAGTTCCTGAGAAGATGGTTCAGATGATGGAGACAAGCTACTCAAGGCAGTCCAGGACTTCTAATAACCTGGGCCTGGACTGCTTCAATGGAACAGGACCTGAAGGTCCGGGGGGAACTTGACTGGAATGCCTTGCATGGGATGAGGAGAGTGTGGAAATCAGACATGGGAGAAGACCTCAAGAGGCGGCTGTTCGTATAGCTACAGTGGAGTCAGTACTGCTGTATGGGGCTGAGACATGGACCGTCACAGCACAACAGGAAAGGGCCTTGGATGGAGTCTACACAAGAATGCTATGAATGGCACTAGGAGTCACATGGACGGACCACATCAGAAATGTGGTCCTCTACAGGAACCTACCATGGGTCACAGACAAAGTGGCAAGCAAACTAACATTATGAGAGCCAACCCAGGGCAAAGCCAGGAGAGACAAGAAGTGCACCACCTACGTAGATGCACTTCGGCGTAACAGCTTAGCCAACAATACTGTAGAGCTCAAGACCCTGATGCTAGATAGGAGAGTGTGGAGGACAGCGATTCAGGAGTCCCAAGTTGGTGTTGGCTAGACCACACTCACACATCGCATCGCAAAGACCCTATTCTATATGATCCGGCCTAACTGACCCATGCCCCCCTCAACATAATCCCCCCCATACCCTCTACCCCCAACTGCACCACCTGCAATACTCCCCCACTCCCACAACCCCCCCCCCCCCCCAACTGCCAGCCCACACCTCTCCACCTCCATAACTAAAAACCCCATCCCACTTCAGGGGTCCCGAGTTGGTGTTGGCTAGACCACACTCTCGCATCGCAAAGACCCTATCCTGTGTGATCCGGCCTAACTGGCCTATGCCCCCCTCAACATAATCCCCCCCATACCCTATACCCCCCAACTCCACCACCTGCAATACTCCCCCACTCCCACAACCCCCCCCCCCCAACTGCCAGCCCACACCTCTCCACCTCCCTAACTCAAAACCCCATCCCACTTCAGGAGTCCTCAGTTGGTGTTGGCTAGACCACACTTTCGCATCACAAAGACCCTATCCTGTATGATCCGGCCTAACTGGCCTATGCTCCCCTCAACATAATCCCCCCCATACCCTCTACCCCCCAACTCCACCACCTGCAATACTCCCCCACTCCCACTCCCACAAACCCCATACCCCCCAACTGCCAGCCCACACCTCACAACCCCCATAACTCAAAACCCCATCCCACCCCATACCCTCATACCCCCAAATCCCACCCAACCCATTACCCCCACTCCCAGAACCCCCGGTCCCCATGCCCCCAACCAGCACACCACAACCCCCAAACTCCACCCACCCAAACCCTCATGCACCCCCCACCCCATACCCCCCCAACCACCACCCACACCTCCCACACCCTATAACTCCAAACCCCATCCCACCCCCATACCCTCATACCCCCCAACCGACACACCACAATATTTTCACAGGGTTGTTGGCTGCCACGGTGTTCACGTGTGATTTTGATCTGCAATTAATACAAAATCACGACAATCACGTTCACATTTAAGCAGCAATGACAACCTCTAACCACAAGTTCAAAATGTTCAATGCCAAAACCTCCTATCTATACCTAAAAATGACCTCCTATCTACATAGATGCACATAGGAGGTTTTTACCTAGAAATAGTTAGGCTTACAAACAAACATTATTTTTGTTAAATAATGCTTTTTATGCTCATTTTGAGATCAAGACATTCTACAGTACTGTATCAAGTATTACCATTATTTATTTTTTTATCAACTCACACTCTTGGTGTGATAAAAGTGTCACCACCTGACACTAATCATAAGCAATCAACAAGGCAATGCAATTAACTTGACAGTTACTAACAAATACTTAAATAGTAAGGGTGGAAGACACTTTTTTATTTTGAAAATAATTGATTACTACAAACTGAAAGACATTTAGACGGTCTACATAACATAGAATTCCCAAGTTTCAGCTCTGTCTGCTGCTCAACTAGTTCTGGTGCAGATAAGAGGTTTTGCGCTTCAACATTTTAGCACTAATTGGCACTGAGCAAGATAGGAGGTTTTAGTCAAATGACTTTTTCTGACAAAATGAGGGGCGGGACTATCTTGCAGACACACTGAGCATGTGCAGCATAGCCTATAGTCCTCATCCACAGTGAAATCTGAAAATCATGAAATTTGCACATAGGAGGTTTTGCATTTTGGCCATCGAAATGCCTTCTAAATCTGTAGTTGTCAAACGCTTTCGTGTCAAGGAGCCCCAAAATGATATGTAATTTGCCTGCGTGGACCCCCATCTGAAAATGTTTTGTGCCAGGGACCCCGCAGAAGAGAAGATCTGTGTAGAATTTTCAAACATTTTCAAAAATAGCAGATGTGCAAGCTCGCAGCCCGGCACGAAGTGAGCTTGTATATCTGCTATTTTTTTTAGAACTGCTGTTCTAAATCCTAAGAATTTTCTGAAAAACTTATGTTGCTACAGTATACACTATACAGTAGGGGAGACCAGGGACGAAAGTAACACTTTTTTAATTTGCCTTCATAATTCACAGACTACTTAAAATATCCTAGTCATCTTTTGCTATAAGAAATATATGTGCCCTAATTAATAATACAATTTTTAAGCTTTCACTAATAAGGACAAGACTAAAATATTAATTTGAATGCAATGAGTCACAGTGTTACAATTGCCCCTGTGACGGGGGCAGTTGTAACAGTGGTTGGGGGCAATTGTAACACTGTAAAAATAAGTCATATTAACACACTTTATCTCAAATAAAAGCACATCACTAAGTAATATGTATTTGTTATAATTTAACATGTATACTTACAAATGTTTTATATACATAATTACAATTATTTTGTATTTTTATTCAAATTATGTATTGTTCTATTTTGTTTTTTCACATGTATGTCATTTTTTTTAATTTAAATGTATTTTTACTTTGAAATGTAGTGACATTTAGTGAAATATGTTCATTTACTAACATAAAAGTATGTAATCCCAGACACAAAATCTGCTTGCATTGAAAACACATTGTTACAATTGACCCCGGTCACTTTGTTACAATTGCCCCCAATGGGTCAACCATGATAAAATCCCATATTCTAGCTAGAAACACCTATACTAGCATAGGCTGCTGATGTTAATTTGTGACCAATAACATAGAGATACAATTAATCTAAGTTTAAATCAGCTGACATCTTATCTTTAGACAGCAGAAGGAAAATACCGTACACTCAAAAATGTACATTTACACCTCAAAATCTGTTTTTTGTTGAAAACTTCTGCTGAGATGAAATTATCATTCTATCCTTCCATAGGCAGAGAGAGGACCCTACTGAGCATGTGCACAAGAAGTCTCACCCCTTTAACTTGTTCCTAATTAGAATTATTGAGTGTGTTACTTTTGCCCCCTGTTACTTTTGTCCCCGGTCTCCCTATATCTCTGCTGTCCGGCAGGAACCAGCTAACTCCAAAATGTTCAATTTTCAGGAAATAAAAAAAAACTAAACAAAAATGGAGTTTTGTTCATCATTGATAAGAACAGTTAAATGGACCGCCAAGCTCACAATGAGGTTGGATGTCAAAAGGGGGTGGAGCCTGGAGTCAGCTAAACCAGCTAACTCCACCCCCCTTTGGTGGATTTAGCTGGTTTAGCAGAAAGTTTGAGGATCCAATGGAGTTAGCTGCTTTTGTCAGAAGCACTTTTTAATACTTTTCATTGGTTCAATATTTTTTACCAACACACATAAAGGGTGTTCAATAGCACTGATTTATGGAAAAAAAATGCAAAAGCGGAAAAATTTAGTTAGCTGGTTCCTGCCGGACAGCAACGAATATAATATTAATGTGAAAATGAAATTGTACTGTGATGTATCTCGAAGACACTGAAAATGAGAGCAACCTCAATGTCCTTCGAGAATAAATAAAAGGTTTGAAATGAAATGAAATGAAATATATAACTATAGCTAAAATCTAAAATGACACAGATGCTTTACCGGTGTTAATGGGTTAAATAATGGTAAAATATAGGTTATTAAATATGGTTAGCTGGATGGTGCTTTTGTAAACAGCTTGACAAAGACATAAGGCAGCAGGTCTGGATATTATTTGTGCATAAATTAATGATGGTTGATGGAAGAGATGAATATTAAGTATCTTCCTGAGCTGTCAAGAAGACCTTAAGCCCAGCTCACAGAACAGGAGGGGGGGGGGGGCACTCTATTCGAACCTCATTTGGCAAGAGTATCCTGTGTGAAGGCAAGGCAGTTTTGTATAGCACATTTCAACAACAAGGCAATTCAATGTGCTTTACATGGGACATCAAGCAAAGGAAACACAATTATACAATGGCATTAGGATGCATTTAACAAAATAAGTACAAATTAACATGATACAGTGCAGAAGAGAAAATAAATCAAAGTAACTTTTTAAAAGAAATAAGTGTGGCAGCAGACCTGCAGTTTTCTAGGAGTTTGTTCCAGGTAGTGTGCATAAAAATAAACTAAATGCTGCATGCTTCCCCACGTTTATTTTTGGTTTTGGGGACAGAAAGCAGACCTTTATCCCAGATGACCTGAGAGGTCTGGATGGTTCATGGTATCGTACAAGATCAGAAATGTATTTTGGCCCTAAACCATTTAAAGCTTTGTAGACCAACAATAGTATGTGAAGGGGTTCAAAGATCCCAGACATCACACCCATTCGTCAGTTACCACATGGCACACACAAGAAGACGGCCCCGCACGGGCCCGATAATCTCAAGAAAATCCTGGTGTCTGATGTCCCGTTTGTTTAAAGTCTTGTATTGTGTTTAAGATTATAGATTGAATCTGATCATATTCTGCTGGATGGTCCTACTGTTTTTTTTTGTTTTATTTGCTTTCATCTGGCCACTCTGGAACTCAAATAAAAAGAGAAAAGTGTACAGGGGAACAATTTTGGTATATCAGGTGTATGGGCTATGGTGTCTCTCACTCCTGTTTTCTCTCACTCTTGACGCTGCTCTCGCTCTCTTTCTCTCTCTCTGGTGATCCAGTGAGTCAGCAGGGTTAAAAGGTTCAGAAACATATTGACACAACATAATACCGTGTTCAGTGCTGTGTCATCTTGACGTATAACTTTAATATGATGAGCGTGGCACAGAGGGCCTGCATCAATTATTTGATAAGAGAACAATCATTGTGTTTTTAGGGGACACAAAGTCGTCCCGTGGTTCACAGAAGACACACCGGCTCGGGAACAGTTGACTCGTACAAGATGAGATTATCTTCCTCCTCAGAATCCATCCAATATTCCATTGTGATGAGCGACCTTGACAAATGCAAATGTTGAATTCCACTGTTCCACTTACCAACATGCATTTCCTATTGTGTTAAAAGCAATGCTTTGCAGTGATGCAATCGTCTACGTTGTGAGCAGATTATTTAGTTCACTATACTGTGCAGCAGTGTAGCCTGGTGACTGGTCTATAACATACAATCTCATAGATATTCCCTGAAACCTTGCCCAAATTTGCCCAGTCAAGTCAGTACTTAGGACCACAATGGAAAAAAGTCCCCAGGACTTTTTTTGTGTTATCCTGTTAGCCTTTAATGACTGACTGTACCTTGTGCTGCTTACATGTCTAACTAATAAAGTATTCAATCAATCAATCAATCAATCAATCAATCAATCAATCAATCAATCAATCAATCAATCAATCAATCAATCAATCAATCAATCAGTCAGTCAGTCAGTCAGTCAGTCAGTCAGTCAGTCAGTCAATAAAGTCATAGATATGTCATAGATAGAGTCTATCAAATGACATGGACGACTGAATGTCAAACCTTTTAGCTCAAGACCTAAAACCAAAATTTGATGTCTCCCTCCAAACTAGTGAAAATAGAAGATCTACAAGCAGTCGCTTGTAGATCTACAACGCGTCGCAATGCGAGTTTGTAGATCGGCTATTTTCATTACTTAAACAAAAACATTTTTTGGAAAGTATTTGATAAATACAATCAAAATATCATATATGTATCCATAAATAAATAAAACTAGCATTTAAGAATCCTGCACACACTCATCGGTGTGTGCAGGAATAATGTGTTTTTCTTTTGGTTGGATCTATTTAGGGGTTTGGATTCCCTGAAAGAAACATCAGGATTATGATAGTTCCGCACATTTGACCTCGTCTTTTCAATACGATTCACTGGCGTCTGATGTGTCTGATCAGAACAAGATGAAGTGTTGACCCAGCGCTGATTATTTACCTTTTTTTACTGTGTGTGTGCATGTGCGTGTGTGTGTGTGTGGCCTACAGGGGTGGAAAAAGAACTCAAATGTTTTACTTAACCCATTGATACCTGGAACGCATCTGTGTCACTTAAGATGTCTTTGGCTATTCAAAAATAGCAGATATACAAGCTCATAGCGCGGCACCGAGTGCCGCGCTACGAGCTTGTATATCTGCTATTTTTGAAAAATCTCGAAAATATTTTTTTTAGATTTTTTTTCAAAAAACTGTTAGGATTTAGAAGACATTTCTAGAATCTTCTCAGGTCTTAATGGGTTAAGTAAAAGTATCAATACTGCAATGTAGAAGTACTCTGTTACAAGTAAAAGTCCAGAATTCAAAATTGACTTGAGTAAAAGTACAAAAGTATTGGCATCAAACTATACTTGAAGTACCAAAAGTAAAAGTAATTTTTTTTCTTTTTAAATAGCCGATCTACAAGCTCACAACCCGTCGCGATGTGACGTGTTGTGAGCTTTAGATCGGCTATTTTCAAATAGTGTAGGTTTAAAATAGGGCTAAAGTGGTTAATGTATGTTTTATAATGTAACATATTTATATCTGCAAATGAACTACGAAAATGAAAAACGAACTAGTAACTAAAGTTTTCAAATAATTGTAGTGGAGTAAAAGTGCAATATTTGCCTCTGAGTACTTGAGTAAATGTACTTAGTTACTTTACTTGTTTGTGTGCGCGTGTGTGAGAGAGAGATAGGGCTTGAAGATAAAGGATCACATTGGCTCACAGGTCTGGGTCTGTCTGGGTGGACTGGGAAATCAAGTTCCCTATGATTAAACTGGTGCTTTTTTCTTACCACTGGGACCATTGGAGGTCTAAATGTCTTCCCCCTGTGTTTAGGAAGTAGCATAGCTGTCAATTTAGCTGCCTTCACACATGCACTGCAACTTATTTAGAACACTGCTTCTCAAAGTGGGTTCTGTGGACCCCCAGGGGTCCTTGAGGGGTCCCCCAAAAATGTGAGTTTAAACAAGCCCTATTTTGTTTCAGTTATTCAAAAATAGGAGATCTACAAGTTAATGTCACAACGTCAATTGAGCTATTCGTCATATGAGAAGTAGCATGCGTGCATGTGTGCGTGCGTGTTTGTGTGTGCGTACGTCAGTGGTGTAGTAACTATAGTACATGTACTCAAGTACTGTACTTAAAGTAACATTTTGAGGTATTTCCAATTTACTTCTACTCCACTACATATCAGAGGCAAATATTGTACAAATATTGTACTCCACTACAATTATTTGAACACTTTGGTTATAGTTAGGCTACTTTGCAGAGTTTGATTATTATTTCAAAACTTACATTGACCACTTCAACCCTATATAATACTGTACTTTGGCTATTTGACAAGCCAATCTACAAGCTGGTAGATCTGCTATTTTCAAAAGCATGACAGTATGTGTGTGTGTGTGTGTGTGTGTGTGTGTGTGTGTGTGTGTGTGTGTGTGTGTGTGTGTGTGTGTGTGTGTGATATATATATATATATATATATATATATATATATATATATATATATATATATATATATATATATATATATATATATATATATATATATATATATATTGGATATATATATTGGATATATATCCAAGGAAAAGAGCTTGGTAACCACTGAAGCATTTCATTGCCTAGACAATGATACAACGAGCTGTCCATACAGTATGTGACTGGCATGAAACCAGAACAAAAAGTTGAGAGATTCAGGGAGGACATGAGAGTTAATAATTTGCTTGTGAAGGAGCGTAGGAGAGAGGAGAGGGGAGAGAGGAAAGAGAGAAAAGAGGAAAGGGGAGAGGAGACAGTTAAGAGGAGCATCTCCAAGGAGCTTGAAACAAGGACACAAGTTGTGTTGCAGTGGTGGGGGGGCTAAATCTTTTGACTTTTTTTTCCATGGGCGGTGGTATATGTTTTATCCCTGCTTATGGTCAGACTGAATTATATGCATGCATTTCCTTTTGGAAAATGTAGACTGATAATATCACAATTCCACAATTTATGTTAAAATGGATGAAACCACACTGAAAATGGTTTGTGTCAGGGACCCCCCCCCATACAAGATTTGTGTTATGTGATACTTAAAAACTTTTCCAAATATTCCACATTTTATTGCAAGATGTTTTTGAAAAAAGCCGATCTACAGGCTCACAACGCGTCGCGACGCAAGCTTGTAAATCGAATAGCGGATGTAACAGTATAGGTTTAAAGTGCTCATGTGGCCTATTAGTCGCTTCTTTGGGGATCGTTTTCATAGACCTGGTTGCTTACTTCTCTCATGTAGTCTGGCAACGTTGTTCACTACATTCAGATGATGCTAAGTATGCAATGCAACAGATATACAAGGATACTTCAGCTGGGATCTCTACAAGCCCCTATCCCCTCATTGGCCCATTCTGTTGCAACGCTAAAGCCAAGATAAGCCCCACTGAACAGGACGGGGTGTTGACGGCCGAGGCTTACCGGCTTACGGCCACATAATGAGTCTTTACAGAGATGAATGTGTATTGATTGGCCTGGGGAAATCCATGGCATGTTGTACACACACACACACACACACACACACACACACACACACACACACACACACACACACACACACACACACACACACACACACACACACACACACACACACACACACGGATTAAAGTTCTCTGTCGCCACGACTCAGTCATTTGGATTCCGTAGAAGCCAGCATGTCTTTTAAAGGAGTAGTTCACCCAAAAAAATTACTCATTTTCTATCAATTACACACCCCATAAAGCAGTGGTTTTCTACCCTTTTCTTATCAAGTTCCATTATTTATTGGGCATTTGAGCCACGGACCACCGTTTGATGAGATTTAGCCTCTCAGACCTAAAACGTAGAATATTTTGTTATCGTTGGATAAGATTTTGTCCACAATTCCATGCTGTATTGATGTTGGTACCGTAGGAGAGATAACAGTCAAACGTTGATCAAAATAACAATCATTTAAAGGTAGGGTAAGTGATATTTTTGGGTTAAAACAAAAAGTATTTTTTTAAAAGGTTAAAGCACTATATTCTGATAGTAATCATTGCTATAGAGTGTTCGTTCAGTAACAGGAGTCTCCCCGTCTCTCCAGCTCTTTAATAAACAGAAAATACATTTTCTGGTAGGTGTCATTATCTCAGCCAATCAGGAGAAAGTACCCATTTTTAAGCTTCATTTTTATAGTGTTCCAGTTCTAATTTTGCCTGCTCATTTCTTAATGTCATCACTTCCAATTTCACTTGTTTAATTATTATCCTGATTGAGTTCTCTATCCTGATTGGATAAAATTGGAAATGAAACTGAAACTGAAACGAAAATGCATTTTCTGTTTTATAAAGAGCTGGAGAGACATGGAAACTCCTTATATGGACAGGACACTCTATAGTAGCGAGCACTATCAGAACATAGATCCATTTTGCAATTATTTGAATAATTGCAAATCACTTACCCTACCTTTAATTAAGTAATGCAGATGTTTAACAATAATTTAACTCTTGAGAGCGTAGAATGGTTTCATTTTACACTCTCAAGAGTTGGTTGCCAACTCTCCATAATTTAGCTGGGGACCACATGGAACCTCCTCAAGGACCACTGGTGGTCCCCGGACCACTGGTTGAGAACCACTGCCATAAAGCCTTGAATTCATGGAGATTTTATTTTATTTTTGTCGCATTCCTATAAGCCAATAATTTGATGACCGTCGGAGAGTCAATGGAGACTCAGCAATAGTAGATCTACAAGCTCACAACATGTCGCGCTACGACGTGTTGTGAGCTTGTAGGTCGGCTATGCTCGTTGGAAGGACAATATAAGAGTAGAAGTTTAAACAACAAAACATTTTTTAAATGGGGGGGTGGGGGGTCCTCGCTGCCAAATACATATCATTTTGGTGGTCCTAGGCCCGAAAAGTTTGAGAACTACTGATTTTGAAGGCATTCGTAGAGTCGGCCTCAGGTCTTTAATGGGTTAAAACCTGGACTATACACAGGGGTTGACATTAAGTTAAATTTGATTATGCTAGCACAACTATCATTACACAGCATAGGCATTTATGCAGTGGCTAGTCAATTATATCATAGGCTGATTTAGCAGAACTGGTTATGTCCACATCATCAGAAGACATTAACAACTCATTAGCATACTGTGTGCGCATCCTGCAGTGACCCTATAGCTAGACTACTTAAGCTTTTGCATTCTTCACTTACTTGTTCGTGTACTGTTTGTCAGCATCTGCAGATCTGACTAAATTGAGGTATTAGTTACGTTCTATTCGAGCAGTCAGTGAGTGCAACTGAGACGTTCTCTCCCTTGTAGTCTCCCTCTCCCTGCTTAAAGCTGCTTGTAGATGTAACTTTCCTCCTCTACTGAAATGTTTACCATTGAGCTAATAGAGCCTGCCTGCTTGCTCAGGGGATAAATTGAACCTTGACCATCGGGTCAAAATTCGTGTCAGATGATCCTGTGTCTAGGTGAGACATGACCTTTGACACGATCTAAATGTCTCAATAGAAGACCAGGGAGACAAAATACAACCACCCCAATTGTATAAGTTATATTGTATTAACATACTCTATTGTACAGATTTGATTGTTATTAAAACAAAGTTACATAGTGCCGCTTTAATTTATGTTCTGTTGTATGATGCTATCTCGTGCCGAAAATAGTATTATCTACAAGCTACTGTAGTTGTGAGCTTGTAGATTGTAGGCTGTTTGTTTTTTTTTTACGTAAAATTTGGGGGTCCTTGGCATGGAAAAGTTTGTAAACCCCAGCATTGAGGAGGTTTATTGATCAGCTACAGTCTATAAAGTATCAGTAATTGATAAGCTACAGTCTATAATAATGCATCAATTTCCAGCATTGAGGTGGTTTATCAGGGTGATTTATCAGTGAGAAACAAGTGTGGCATGGAGAATGAGGGCAGCTCCCAGAATGCATTTCTTTATTTAGCCGCATCAGTCGATTACACCAGTGATTGATCTGTTTCACTCTAATTGACTAGATAGTCCAATATCACCGGATGGCTGTGGCGTGTTTCCTTTCATTTCCTTCACACATTGGCTCTCACAAGTGTAACTAGAAGGTACTGTTCCTGAAGAAACAGTGTGGGATCGCTAAGAATGTTGATGGTATTGAGTATTGATAGTGTTAGTAGAGTTAAAGGTTTGAAAGGTTTAAAGGTTTTAAAGGTTTTAAAGGTTTTAAAGTTTTGAAAGGTTCTAAAGGTTTTAAAGGTTCTAAAGGTTTGAAAGGTTTAAGAGGTTTGAAAGGTTTGAAAGGTTTAAGAGGTTCTAAAGGTTTGAAAGGTTCTAAAGGTTCTAAAGCTTTGAATGGTTCTAAAGGTTTGAAAGGTTTGAAAGGTTTGAAAGGTTTGAAAGGTTTAAGAGGTTCTAAAGGTTTGAAAGGTTTAAGAGGTTCTAAAGGTTTGAAAGGTTCTAAAGGTTTGAAAGGTTTGAAAGGTTCTAAAGGTTTGAAAGGTTTGAAAGGTTTGAAAGGTTTGAAAGGTTTAAGAGGTTCTAAAGGTTTGAAAGGTTTAAGAGGTTCTAAAGGTTTGAAAGGTTCTAAAGGTTTGAAAGGTTCTAAAGGTTTGAAAGGTTTGAAAGGTTTGAAAGGTTTAAGAGGTTCTAAAGGTTTAAGAGGTTCTAAAGGTTTGAAAGGTTCTAAAGGGTATTTACTTTAAATTATTTTTAGTCACTTTATTTACTTTAAAGTATTTTTTACTAATTTTTACAACTTTTAAGTATTTTTACTATTTTTTTCAACTTTTAAGTATTTTTACTCATGTTGAGTACTTTTAAGTATTGTTACTCAGTATAAGTACTCTTAAGTATTTTTCATCAAGGTACTTACTTTAAAGTATTTTTAGTCACTTTATTTACTTTAAAGTAGCTTTTACTAATTTTTACAACTTTTAAGTATTTTTACTATTTTTTTCAACTTTTAAGTATTTTTACTCATTTTGAGTACTTTTAAGTATTTTTACTCAATATAAGTACTCTTAAGTATTTTTACTCAAGGTATTTACTTTAAAGTATTTTTAGTCACTTTATTTACTTTAAAGTAGCTTTTACTAATTTTTACAACTTTTAAGTATTTTTACTCTTTTTATCAACTTTTAAGTATTTTTACTATTTAAAAAGTGAAATATCTCTAAAAGTACAAATTATTTCAAAAAATTCTAATGGTAGCCAATATGTCCTAAGTAGGCTGAACGTTATAGAGTTGGAACGGAGTTTCTATCTAAAAGTATGAACAGTAGTGTGATCGCTTTAGCGATCCCACAATTACTTGTGAGAGCCAAATGTCCCCATAGACATTCTCATTAAATGATGGTAAAAAAAATAAAAATACGAAAAGAAGACCGATGCACACCTCAAAAGTTTAGCCTGGCATGGCCAAACAATTTTTTCTTTATTAAGTCAATGTTTCGGTCGATAGACCTTCATCAGGACGAAAAGAAAAAAAGATTTAAGAAGTTGGCTTACATTTAGGAAAAGATTCAGGTTGGGCTTAGGATTTCGAGCAGACATTTAGAGTTTAGGTTAGGGGTTCGGCTGGTCGTGCCTGATTTATACTTTATACTGTTGCGTGCTGGTGAGTGACGTGCAATCGAAAAGAACCGATCTACAAGCTCAAACGACAAAAGGGATTGCAACACGTTGTGAGCTTGTAGGTTGGCTATTTTCAGCTTTAGGTTTACAGTTAAAAGTAGCACACACAAAAAAAATATGGCATTAATACAATTCCGTCTTTCTTAACCCATTGAAACCGGGAAATTATCTGTGTCATTTTAGATCTTAGCGACATATCGTCTCTGTAGGGTGGAAACTATTATGTCCAAAACTATTACTTTTCAGGATTCAAATTCAAAAGCATCAAAAGTAGCAGATCTACAAGTTAAAACGTGGTGCTTGTGGATCTGCTCCTTTTGACGCTTTTGTGTGACGCTGCATGTAGTATGATCAAGAAGGCTTTAGTTTTACGAGAAAATACAAAAGTTAAAATATGTTTTGTTGTTTTCTTTTTTTTCTCTTCCTGTTAGTTTTAGTTTTTCTTGATTTATGAGCTGGGCTGGGGAGGAGGGGGGACATTGGGGATGCAATGTGTCACATGGATTTTGATTGTCATCACCTGTATAGTAACGCAAAGGTGTGTGTGTGTGTGTGTGTGTGTGTGTGTGTGTGTGTGTGTGTGTGTGTGTGTGTGTGTGTGTGTGTGTGTGTGTGTGTGTGTGTGTGTGTGTGTGTGTGTGTGCGCGCCTGCGTGCGTGCCTGTGTGTGCGTGCATGTGTGTTTAGAGCCAGGACGGGCGCTTTGAAGTCCGCGGCCGCCACGGTAAGTCCACGCTGAGCATCAGTGGCGTCAGGCTGTCTGATCTGGGGCGCCTCGACTGCGAAGCTCTCAGCAGGATCGGAGGCCATCAGAAGAGCATGTTTCTGGACGTCGAGTGTGAGTGCATGGTTCCATAGTTTTTGATCAATTGATTGAATACTTTATCAGTCAGAAATGTAAACAGCACGTGGTATACAGTCAGACATTAAGGCTAAAAGGATAACACAAACAAGTCCTGGGGACTTGTTTCCATTGTGGTCCTATGTATTCAATTCATCAACATGGCATGAAAATAACACAAACATACATGTATCAACAACAAATGTAAAACTATACTGTATGTACAAAGAGGGGAAAAAGGGATACAAATGTCGGCAGTGAATGTCTCCTCCTTCCTATGGGAAAATGTAGTTAACCTCAGTCCGCGGCCAAATACATATCAATTAGGGTATCTTTGGCACAAAAAAGTTTGAGAACCACTGTTCTACGGTCTTTAGCAAAACACTTACCCACTCAAGCAGTGTGTGCGTGGCTCACGTAAAATATATTCTGAGAACATAATTATTTCCGTGAACGTCCCAATTTGTATCAAAACATATTTTTAGCACATTGTTTCATAATTTTAAACATTGATATTAAATATTTTCTCTCGTGTGTTGTTTTGTATACACAGACATGCCCAAGTTCCTGACCAACCACACAATCTATTACTCCTGGGAGGGGAACCCGGTCAACATCAGCTGTGACGTCATGTCCAACCCTCCTGCCACC
Organism: Gymnoscopelus braueri; assembly: GCF_963280865.1. Taxonomy (NCBI): domain Eukaryota; kingdom Metazoa; phylum Chordata; class Actinopteri; order Myctophiformes; family Myctophidae; genus Gymnoscopelus; species Gymnoscopelus braueri. Next base: position 31,752,130 of record NC_137625.1, on the reverse strand, counting down.
ATGTTGTGGAGGAGGGAGCGTCTCACCATCTCTGTCGACGGCACAGCCAACATGCGGGTACACCACACTGTGGGCCGGTCCCTGCTGGAGGTGAGTACCATCAGATTAACTAAGTACATGTACTCAAGTACTGTACTTAAAGGGATACTTCACTTCCGGGCCGCCGACACATTTAAAAAAAATATTAAAAATAAATGAAAAAAGTTATGGAAAATTCATGGCCCCCTCACGCATTAGAGTGTCCTACTAATGTGTGAGGGGGCCATGAATTTTCCATAACTTTTTTCATTTATTTTTAATATTTTTTTTAAATGTGTCCCCGGCCCGAAAGTGAAGTATCCCTTTAAGTACAATTTTGAGTTTTCTTTTTTTTACTTTCGTCAGTATTTACAATTTTCAATACTTTCACTTCTACCCCACTACATCTCAGAGGAAAATATTACAATATTTTCCTCTGAGATGTAGTGGGGTAGAAGTGAAAGTATTGAAAATCCTCTTTTACTCCACTACAATCATATGAAAACTTTAGTTACTAGTTACTTTGTAGATTCTGATTATTATTACAAAACCACACTAACCACTTCAGCCTTATATAGGCTATATTTGAAATGATTTGAAACCTCAGTAGAGGCAGGCTACTCGAACTCTGTCTCGTTAGTTGACTTGCTATAGGCTCTATGCACAGCCATATTGGAAAGAAATTGGGCCTCTTCCTTACTCCCTTCACAGGTGTTACCGATGATTCTAATGAAGGCTCTGCTCCATTTCATGTACTGTAGCATAGTGGTTCTCAAACCTTTTTAATATCAAGGACCCCCATAAGTCTGAGAGTGTACAAATGGAACCAAATGGACCCTTACGGGTCCATTTGGTTCCATTTGTACACTCCATTACATACCCGTAAGGGGCCATTTGGAACCCCCTCAATGAACCATGAGGGTCCCTGGACCACACTTTAAGAACCACTGGTGTAGCAGAGTGTTTCCAGTGAGCCAACATGCACAATATCAGCACCCTGACTCTGTTTTACCAGAATGGAACAGAGCCTTCATTAGTGTTGGTAACACTTGTAAAGGAAGTAAGAAGAGGCCCAATTTCTTTCCGATATGGCTGCTGTGCATAGAGCCTATTATGAAGGTTCATAAAACCATCAAAAGCTTAAGCTCACGTAATTTTTATTTGATGATGATGATGATTATTATTTATTTTTTTTGTCCCAGGTGACACCGATGTCCGACAGAGATTTCGGCCGCTACAACTGCACGGCCCGAAACAACATCGGATTGCGGTACCAGGAGTTCATCTTAGCGCAAGCAGGTGAGTCTACAACCCTGACACAACTTGGCTTCTTCAGATTAACAACCAAAAGAGACTAGCTGTCTATGAGAGGGTGTGTGTGTGTGTGTGTGTGTGTATATTATACTTCGCTTTCTTAATGGAAAGTCAATGGGGATGAAACTGGTCACTTGAAGTCCGAGATCCACAATGGAGCCACACGTTCCCATCTGGATCCTGACATCTATATGATTCCATAATTGTTGTGTTCAGAGAGCTCTCAGAGCAATCTCAGCCTCCAAACATTTTGGCTATTTAGTATCCCTGAAGCGCTCCCGCTATTCGCTAATAGTCTTATTTACAATTGACATGGAGATACATTCCACAACAGCTTTTACCCCCCCTTTCAGCCCAGCCTAATCTCGAATAGTGCTGCTGATTTAGCGCAGTGCTCCTATTTAGTGAAGTACTTTGTATTTATGGTAGCTCCGCCTAATACACAACAGCTTCAATTTTCTTCAGTAGAGATTGAATTGCCATGGTTTGGGAAAATAAATACCGGGTAAGAAGCTGCGTGCACACGCACACACGCACGCATCAACGCACGCACACACGAACGCAACATTTCCACAGCTGATGATCGAGCAGGGGATGGTGGATGATTTGAAAGCTGGCTAAAAGGCATCAGCTCACCATGTATCATCTTCAAAGCTAATCATTAAGGCAGTGGTTCCCAAAGTGCGGTCCAGGGACACCCAGGGGTCTTTGAGAAGGTTCCAGGCAGAGGCGGCCGTAGCTATGTTTCACCTGTCTCAATCGAACCGGGACTCGCTGTCAGGCATCAGAACGAGCCTATGTGCTACGGGTCCTAACCATCATTTAGCTATTGGGTCGCCTGTTTTTCTTTTCTCATCTTTTTTTCTCTCTGTTAAATATGCTTATCGTTTGGCCTTGGGATTCAATAGCCTAACGATCATTTTCTACATAATAAGAGTCTGCCTCTGGCTTTCCAGTTGGGTAGGCTACCCTACTTCCAAAGAATGATCATTCTTCTCCAGTTTTAGTTTAATTATTTGGGTCTTAGAGGGTCATGGAAACAGCCATGGCACATATCTCCATGAAGGGCGATGGCCAGGACCACTGATGCAAAACTTTTTGTTGTTCTTTTCAGTCAGTTCTTTAATCCTCAGAAGGCAGCCAGTATAGTGCGTCACTTTGTGCCGTGCAATGAGCTTGTAGAGCTGCTATTTTAGAAAAATCATGATTCTCTTTTTGCAAATCTTTTTTGTACACAAATCTTTTCTTCTGGGGGTCCCTGGAACAAATTATTTTTGAAATTTTTAGATTGTGGGTGTCCAGATACATGGGTTGTCCTTGCATGAAAAAGTTTGAGAACCACTGATATAGCAGTTTTTCTGCCTTTTTTCGATTTTTTGAATCGGCCTCAGGTCTTAATGGGTTAAATGAATGAATACGTTAGAAAATGGGTTGTGTATGTTAGAAACGAACAATATAGGACATAATATACAGTACATCATTGCATACATCAGTCTTTGATCAATGTGATTGTGTGTTTGCAGATGTGCCATCCAAGCCGTACAGCGTGCGTCTGTCGTCTGTGTCCCAGCGCCTGGCCACCGTCACCTTCATGAAGCCGGACTCGCACGGCGGCGTTCCCATCGGACACTACCTGGTGCAGTACAAGGAGGCGGGCTCCCAGGAATGGAGGGCGGTCCAGTCACATGGCGTGCAGAGTGAGTCGAGACTCGAGCTGCTTCAAAACCCACACAGTTTCATGCTTAAACGCACCGTTTCCCAAACAGTGACTCATCTTTGGGTCGCGGACCAATTCTTATGGGTTGCGAGTATCTCCTTTTGTCCGTTTCCTACATAAAATAAATATATTTCAAAAGATGAAAATACGTTTCATCAAAGCTTTTCATCAATTAAAAACAATTCCGACTATTTTGGATGTAGGTCTGAGACTCTGAGTCTGTTGTAGTCTTGTCTAATTGTTTCATTGTTGAACAATCTCAAAATAAATGATAAAAAAACAATTCCAACATCTTTCAAAAGTATTTCATAAATTAAATTAAAAAATCGAATAATTTACGGGTCAACGTCTAATTTCTCTTTTGAGTCTTGAGCTGAAAAGTCTGGGAACCACTGCTTTAACCGATTGATTGATTGATTGATTGATTGATTGATTGATTGATTGATTGATTGATTGATTGATTGATTATCAATTGACATATTTATTGAAAACAATAAGTGGGGCATACAATGCATAGTAAAACACAACATAAAATCTAAAAAATGGTAAAACACGGTGCACCCGCTGGCCTATACCACATAATGCTAGTAATCCAGTTTGACAGCATGTCGCGGGTTCAACTCCCGATCCCGATGACCTTTGCTGTGTGTCACTCCCCCATGTCTCTCCCCATTTCCTGTCAGCTTACTTTCCTATCAGTATCAATAAGGGCAGAAAAAAGAATATCTTTTAAAAAAAAGGACACAACAAAGCCAGAGGGCTTATTTCCATTGTGGTCCTTTCCACCCTACTATAAATGTGCAAAATCTCTGCGCATATCTCCAGTTTCCACTGTGTAATGTTGAAAGAAACAAATCCTGGGGTGATAACAGCTGTTTGATATCAGCACAAACACACATGAGGAAATTAACAGTTTTTTTTGCAGGTCAGTGATTCATAGTTCAGAGGGTTGGAAAAGCATTTTCCAGCGCAAGGTTCAGCTTAGTCATTTCACGCTAAAGATCCCAACCCTCCCACATCTAAGCCATCCCTCTCCTCTCAGTGGAGTGTGAGACAAGGGGTTCATGGTTCTTGGTCTCTCGTGTCATCTTCTCCAGTGGTGGAACATTTTTTTTAACTTAAGTTAAAAAGTATCAATACTGCAGTGTAGTATTACAAGTAAAAGTCAGATTATCAAAACCTACTTGAGTAAAAGTACTAAAGTATTGGCATCACAATATACGTAGACTGCCCCAACGCTCCTGATTTCGTGTATAGAGGGGCGGGTGTATGAGCCGGCGAGAGATTGCGCCTGATCCCCATTGGTTCACCGATCTGTCCGTCAACCCCCGCCCCGTTAACACAACATTACGAGCGACGCCCACTGCACTCTGGTTGGTTGGGAAATGAAACACTTCCTCATACCGAGTACACCGACTCGCTGGGCCAGGCTTTTATTTTTTAGCAAAAATAAAAAATAAAAGCCTGGAGATCGAGGCTAAAATATACGTAACCCATAATACATTTTATTTATAACGCACTTTACATTCTCACGAATCTCAGAGTGCTACAGATTAAAAGCAAGTAAGTAAGTAAATAAGTTGGTGGGTGGTTGTTAGGTAAGTGGTTACTTACTAACTTGACATTTATTTGTACTGTATAACATTTAATCGTCAACAAGAATGTCATTATGTCATAATCGTGACAGCTGTACTGAGATGTTTCCACCCACCACCACTCCAACCCTCCCATATATAGAGACCCCCCCCCCGCCCCCAGCCACAGCTTGTGTCAGAACCTCCTCCTTCCCGCCTGACGGGAGGTCACCCCAGAATGCACTGGGGCAGAAAGGGTGACCGCCTTCATGACAGCAAATAGATTTCCGGGAGCCTCTCAACAGCACGGAGGAAGCAGAGCGCCCAACGTTGAAGTGGTTTCTTTGAAATAAAACGTGGAAGGCAGAGGACAAACGGTCATATGTTGAGTGGAACTGACAAACCTTCACTTATAATATCCCTAATTTTGGAGTCCATAAATTAATGCTCTGGGTAGCACTTAGATGGAAAACACAAAATAATAATCGCACATGAAGAAAATTGCTTTATTCAGTGGAACTGTAATGTGGAACAGAGAGTGGTTCTCAAACTTTTTCGTGCCAAGGACCCCCAAATTGTTATGTGGCCCACACCTGCAAATATGTTGTGCCAGGGACCCCCAGAAGCAAAGATTTGTGTTAAAAAAGATTTGCACACATTTTCAAGATTTAAAAGAAATTGCAGATCTACAAACTCGTAGCGCGGCACTCGTGCCGCCCTATGAGCTTGTAGATCTGCTATTTTTGAATAGCCAACGTATAAAATATGGATAAAGAGGTTAAAATGATTGTGACACTTTATTAACAACATTTTGCTGAGGACCCCCTGGTATCCACCCAATGACTTAAGCTAGCAAGATATCTGACCAATTGGACTATACATTATGACAATGTAACTACGTAACCCCAACTTCTACCAAAGTGTCATTGTGCTTTCACATGAACGTCTCTCATCCAAAGTTAAAATCTATTCACTAGAGAAACCTAGTGAAGGATTTCCTGGGCTTACACAACCTGCTTGCGCAACCAGCTACAGTATATATTTTAGCTGTATAATTTCTTCTTTATATTTTAGGCTTTATCTTCATCTTTTCATGCTTTATCTTTTAGGCTGTTTGCTGCAGCCAATAGATAAATGAAATAAAAAATATCTGAACCAGAGTTTTCTGCTGGTCTACAGTATACCGTAGCGCTGAATGAAAATAAGGATAAAAGTCAGGTGAAATGAAAGCTGTTGATGTTATGTTTTCCTCTGCTGTGAACACACATACTAACACAGGACCTGGGTTGTAATGCCACGTGGTGTATAGAATAGATGCCTACCACAACTGAATACAAATTGAAAGATAAGGATGATAAGATAAGTTTTTCCCTCGCTATTGTAAGTTCATGTTTCAAAATTATTCTCTCAACTGTGACTTTATATCTAAACCAGGGGTCTTCAAAGTTTGTCAGGCCCCCTAGCTGAGAGAGAGATGATGCAGGGACCCCCCCTTTAATGTATACAATTGTGTTTCAGATTAAACTTCCAGTTTCCAAGTGTGTGTTTTTCCAACATGCGCAGTGTCCCTCTCTGTTTTAACAGATCTGAGACTAAAATAACGACCAAGAGAAGAGGAAATGGCGTCACATCGCGACACATTGTAGATCGGCTATTTTCAAATGGCCGAAATGTATATAGGGCTGAAGTGGTTAATGTATGTTTTGTAATAGTAATAAAACTCTACAAAGTAACTAGTAACTCAACTTTTCAAATAATTGTAGTTGGGTAAAAAGTACAATATTTGCCTCTGAGATGTAGTGGAGTAGGAGTAAAAGTACTGTAAATTGGAAATACTCCAGTAAAGTAAAAAATACCTCAGAATTGTACTTAAGTACAGTACTTGAGTAAATGTACTTAATTACTTTACACCACTGTTTATAAATAAAATTAGTTCTCAAGCTATTCTTGGTCTCAATCTATCGGTGAGTTATCTGACTGAACCACAGTGATGTGACACTGTGTCTCCTGCTGTCTCCTTCATCACACTGCAGTGACAGTGGTGCTGACGCCTCTGGAGCCCAACATCACGTACCAGGTGCGGGTAGCGGCCATCAACGGGAAGGGTCAGGGAGAATTCAGCCACATGGAGACCTTCCAGACGTTACCCATCCGTAAGTCCACTCTTTCACCCCGGTGCCTCCACTCTCTGCTTAGGACAGTGCCTCTTGAACTTTGGGACCCCCAAATTGACAAATATTAGCCCGCGGACCCCCATAAGAGACAATTTTTACGGCTATAGCAGTGATTATCAAACATTTTAAGTTCAAGGACCCCCAGCATTTGATATGCATTAGACCACTGACTTGAATTTGATACCATTTTGATAACTGGGACCCCCAAACTGTAGTACTGTGGAGTGTACAAATGGCACCAAATGGACTCTAACAGGTTCAATTTTAGTTCCATTGGTACACTCTCAGTTACATAAACATAATGGTCCATTTGGTTCCTAACTATCAATCATTTGGCTGGGGACCCCCTGGAACCCCCTCAAGGACCCCTTTTATGAGGAAAAAACACTGTGCATAGTGAATGTACTTTGTTACTTAACTTGCCTCCAACCCAGAGTTGTGGAGTTGAACACTACTGTTCAAACAGACTCACGCACATGTGTTCAATCCCAATCTCCCCCCCTGCCTTCTTTAGGAGAACCAAGCCCCCCAGCCGTCCATGGGCAGAGAGGGATGGGCAAGGCCTACCGACTGGGCCTGATCAAACAGGACGATGGAGGAATGCCCATCATTGAGTACATAGTCAAGTACAAGACAGTGAGTATCACATAGTGTCAAAGATGACTCCTTTGAGCATCATTGTAGTCTAGTACAAGGGTATCCAAACATTTCAGACTCCCCAAAATAATCATATTTGAACTGGGGACCCCCCACCCTGACAAGCACTTGGAATTGTAGGAGTTGAGGCATTAGATTTAGTTTGACTCTGTTCCACAGATAAATATTGTGAAAATAGCCGATCTACAAGCTTGTTGTGAGCTTGTAGTTCGGCTATTTTCCAAATGTTTGCCTCTTTCTTAGGTAATCTTTGACAATTTGGCCAATGTTTGAATGTTTTTTATAGTATAGTTTGTTGGTTACGTTTGACCTAGTAATGGTCTTACTATTAGTACATTTTTTTAATTTTAGAGGTATTAAAAAGGTCTTAAAATTAGAAATGTGCAGATACCCTGTATACACTTATACTGTATGTTGGTTTGTTTACTGTGGAGTGAGAAAACAATGTTGCACATTAAGCTAATCATCTGGCGACCCCCCAAAATAACTTGAGGACCAACCTGGGGGTCCCGACCCCCTGTTTGGGAACCATTGGTCTAGTATAAAGATACCAAGGATTCCACTTGGAAGACATTCATCTTCTGTATGTCTGTTTGCATTGAATCACGTGGTGAAATTTGATCAAGTTATTAATGGATACATCATTTTAAAATACCTCAGATTACTTTTGCGTTACACCGCCCCACCCTACTGAGCATGGCTAATAGCTATTATGTGATAAATGTTAAAGTTTGTCATTTGAAACAAAGTCAAGAACAGTTCCAGTGGAAAGGGAATTTAAGTTAAAGGACAACTTTGTTTTTTTACAACCAAGGTTTATGTTTTAGATTGTAATTAAATTAAATAAAAGATGAGTGTTAAACATGTTTAATTTACTGCTTTCTATAGTTTTAGCAATTTTCGCGATCTTTTTTACAGTGGGCGGGGGCATTCTGTCCGGTGGCTAAATATGTCTTTTTTTACACAATAACCCAGCGTTTTCTTTATTATTATTTACAGTAGCTCTTCTAGCCCCCAATAACTCACATCTGGCCATCAAAGACCACAGGACCTTTTTTATTGTGTAAAAAAGGCATATTTAGCCACCGGACAGAATGCCCCCGCCCACTGTAAAAAATATCGCGAAAATTGCTATAACTATAGAAAGCAGTAAATGAAAAAAAATAACACTCATCTTTTATTTACTTTAATTACAAGCTCAAATATAAACATAGGTTGTAAAAAAACAAAGTTGCCAGCCAGGGAACAAAAGGCCAATCCAATTTGGCAAATACATTTCCTTTTTTCCCCTTCTTTTTGGCAGTGTGTAATTACATCTCTCACTGGGAAGTAACCTAAATGAATCAGAAACATTGATTTTGTTTCCTTCTCCCAGATACAGTAGCTGACCTGGATTAGTGACATTTGAAACGTGTTTAGTTTTTTGGTTTGCAGCGTGTGTGAGTCACCGGTTCCATTGATTTCACGACGCTCATGCTGTGCTCTCTGTTTCTGTTTCATTCAAGACTCAAATGAGAGGCTGTGCGTGCTGCTAGGATTTGTTGATCCATTAAGACAGTATAAATATGTAAATAACTGCTCAACCTCGCCAATAAAAGACAAACAAAACAAAACAAAAACATCAGACATGCTCCATTACACCTGTTAGCTCTCCTGTATTTGCATTTCCTGCTTTGCATTTCCTGCTTGTATTCGTACATTGAATATTCTGTTTTGTATGCTGTGCATTGGACATTGGATATTGTGTATTTTGTATTGTACTACAGTATACAACATCATTAACCTTTAAGGGCCCTATCTTGCTCACCGCCTTACCCCTTATCCCTAAACTTATTAGCCATATTTTACTATTTTTAAAAACATTTTAAAATAGTTCAACTTGTGTTGTTTATGATATTGAGTTACATTTGATAACGTCTGTGTTTGGAATTTCTTTTTTTTTAAATACATCAGTACTTTTTTCACTGTCAGTTCATATCCATATGAATAAAAAAGCCGGGGTGGTTTGTTTATTTTTGGAACACAGTTCTTGCCAGTAGGGGGCAGCAGACACTACACAGACATGTTTGGAGAATTTTGAAACTGGAATAATGACTCGGAGAAAAAAGAACCACTAGTACCAAATGTGTCCTGTCCAGTATTAAGTAGACTAGAAGTCACATCTAGCGTGACGTAGCGCCCACTTGCAGCGCAGATCCACCTGCGTGAGCCACCTCACAGAGTGAGAGAGACCATTTTGTAAAAGTAGATCTGTTGTCCAAAAAGTTGTGATGATTTCGACGTTGCACTACCTGCGGAAGTGATTTACATCATTTGTATTGGGTCATAATGCGTTTCATATTAATTGTACATCGTGCAAGTACAGTCATTTTTGTGGAAAGTGTGGAGTTATATGGAGCATGCATCTGCCGTTTTACCGTGGCGGACACTGACTATCCACTCCATGGGTGTCCTGTTCAATTAGTAGTAAGGATTTTCACTGGCAAGATGCTGATGTGTCTTAGCACGTGTCCCTGTGTGTCTCATTCAGACACAAAAGCTCTTTGAATACAGTGAAGAAACAGAGGCGTATCAAGTTACATCAGTAAACGTATGGTACACGACATGTTGAGAACCAATACATGTTCCTACGTGTGCACGTGTTCCTACGTTTGTGAATCCCTAACACAGCTCTCTGGTCACAGATTCCCACAGCTCTCTGGATCTCCACATTAAACAGAGGATGAGAGGCTGTTCATTGAAGTGAAACACGGCTGCTTCCACTCTCCTTTGATGTTTGCACACACTAATGAAATGTACAGCATCGTCCATTCCAATCATTGACTCTCTCTCTCGCTCTCGCTCTCTCTCTCGCTCTCTCTCTCTCTCTCTCTCTCTCTCTCTCTCTCTCTCTCTCTCTCTCTGTATTTCTCCGTCTCTCTTTCTTTCTCCTCCTCTGTCAGGATAAGGAGGATCAGTGGATGACCAAGCTGGTGCCGGGTGCCAATGACTTCACCACGCTGCAGCCTCTCCAGTGGAACACGCGCTACCAGGTGGAGATCACGGCGCGCAACGTCAAGGGCCTGTCGGAGCCCACCTTCTACCAGTTCTTCATGCCCCAGGAGCCAGACATCACAGGTGAACATCACGTCACCTCACCTCCCCTGGGGGGTCCCCACATGATTAGCTTAACCCATTAAGACCGGGAACGCATCTGTGTCATTTTTAGCTATTAAAAAATAGCAGATATACAAGCTCATAGCGCGGCACGAGTGCCGCGCTATGAGCTTGTAGATCTGCTATTTTTTGAGAAAAATCTCAAATCTTTGCTTCTTGGGGTCCCTGGAACAAAACATTTTGATATGGGGGTCCACGGCCAAATACATATCTAAAAATGTTTTCTAAATCCTAACAGTATGTGGTGTCTGTCAAAATTATATGTATTTGGCCACGGACCTCCATCTCAAAATATGTTGTTCCAGGGACCCGCAGAAGCACAGATCAGAGTAAAAAATATTCACTTTAAAACACAGATTGTCATGATTTTTCAAAAAAATAGCAGATCTACAAACTCGGTGCCGCGCTATGAGCTTGTATATCTGCTATTTTTTTAATAGCCAAAGAAATCTAAAATGACACAAGATGCTTTTCCCGGTCTAAATGGGTTAATGTGCAACACTGTTTTCTCGCTCAACAGTAAACAAACCAACATACAGTAGAAGTGTATACAGGGGGTCTGCACATTTCTAAAGTGACAATTTAAGGACTTTTAAGATACTTTTTAATACCTATAAAATAAATAAGACAATTACTGCGTCAACAAACTATACCATAAAACTGGTCAAACATTGTCCAAATTGTCAAATAATATAAGAAAGAGGCAAAATTTGTGAAAATAGCTAATCTACATGCTCACAACGCCTCGCAACGTGAGGCGTTGTGAGCATGTAGATCAGCTATTTTCGCAGTATTTATCTGTGGAACCGAGGCAAACTAAATGTAATGCCTCAACTCCTAAAATTCCAAGTGCTTGTCAGGATGGGGGGTCCCTGTTATGATTATGAAAAGGTTGAGAACCAGGGGTTATCAGTGGTTTTCCAACGTTTTACATTACATTACATTACAGTCATTTAGCAGACGCTTTTATCCAAAGCGACTTACAATAAGTGCATTCAACATAGGTAGGGAACGAAACTACTAATCACCAGAAGTCTTAAGTGCATTTCCTGCAAAAACAAGCAACCAAGAGTATACCTAGCGCTAAGGTAAAAGTGCAATATATCAGCTACCTACTTTCTTAAACAGATGAGACAAAATAGCAAAATCAAATGAGCACGAGCTAGAACAAATATCGACTAAACAAGATCCAATAAAACAATACAAAAATAAAACAAGAGTTTGTACAACTAGTTAACAACAAGTAGGCCAGGCAAAGAGGAAGGGTAGTGTTTCCTGAAGAGGTGGGTTTTCAGCCTGCGGCGAAAGATGGGCAGTGACTCTGCTGTCCTGACATCAGTGGGAAGTTCATTCCACCACTGTGGGGCCAGAACAGAAAAAAGTCGTGACCGTGTCGATCGACCAGAAGGACCCTTGAGTGACGAGGCAATCAGTCGCCCCGAGGTGGCAGACCGAAGTGGTCGGGCAGGGGTGTAGGCATCGACCATAGCCCGGAGGTAAGAAGGAGCTGTTCCTTTCACTGCCCTATAGGCTAGCACCAGGGTTTTAAACTGAATGCGAGCCGCTACAGGGAGCCAGTGCAGAGAACGGAGAAGGATAGTTGTGTGGGAGAACTTGGGGTGGTTGAACACCAGACGAGCTGCAGCTTTCTGAACAAGCTCCAGAGGTCTGATGGCTGATGCCGGAGCACCAGCAAGGAGGGAGTTGCAGTAGTCCAGGCGGGAGATGACAAGAGCCTGGATGAGCACCTGGGCTGCCTTCTCCGTGAGGAAGGGGCGAATCCTCCTGATGTTGTAGAGGAGGAATCTGCAGGACCGTGTCACTGATGCGATGTTAGCCGAGAACGACAGTTGATCGTCCAAGGTCACACCCAGATTCTTCGCAGTCCGAGTTGACGTCACCACAGCATTATCAATGGTGATGGCCATGTCTCGGTGCGGACAGCCCTTCCCCGGGAGGAACATCAGCTCGGTCTTGTCCAGGTTGAGCTTCAGGTGGTACGTCGACATCCACTCCGAGATGTCAGCCAGACAAGCAGCAATGCGTGCCTCCACTTGTGTGTCAGAGGGGGGGAATGAGAGGATCAGCTGGGTGTCATCGGCATAGCAGTGGTAGGAAAAGCCATGGGAATGGATGACAGCACCAAGAGATGTAGTGTAGAGAGAGAAAAGAAGAGGACCCAGAACCAAGCCTTGGGGAACCCCAGTAGTGAGCCTGTGTGGTTCTGACACAGACCCTCTCAGCATCACCTGGTAGGAGCGACCCGTCAGGTAGGATGCAAACAGGGAGAGTGCAGAGCCTGAGACACCCATCCCCTCGAGGGTGGAGAGGAGGATCTGATGGTTCACCGTGTCGAACGCTGCAGACAGGTCCAGGAGTATCAGGACGGAGGAGAGAGAGTTCGCTCTAACTCCATCACTGCCAGGAGGGCAGTCTCTGTCGAGTGACCCACTTTGAACCCAGACTGGTTGGAGTCCAGGAGGTTGTTCTGGTGGAGGTAGGAGGACAGTTGTTTAAAGACAGCACGTTCGAGAGTTTTAGATAGGAAGGATAGAAGGGAAACCGGTCTGTAGTTCTTGATCTCAGAGGGGTCAAGTGTCGGTTTCTTCAGGAGGGGGGTGACTCTGGCAGTCTTGAAAGCAGAGGGAAAGTAGCCAGACGTCAGAGAGGTGTTAATAAGGTGGGTTAAGAAGGGAAGAAGTTCAGGTGCAATAGACTGCAGCAGAGTGGATGGGACCGGGTCCAGAGAGCATGAGGTGGGGCGACTAGAGGTAACAAGGAGAAGGACCTCGTTAGGGGAGAGGGGAGAAAAGTGGGATAGAGAGGGGGAGGGGGGGGAAGAGGAGTAGATGAAGGTAGAGAGGGGGGAGTGGCAGGCAGACGGGTGTGGGTAGTGCGCAGGGCACCAGCCAGGGGAGGAGGGAAGGAGGATCGGATATTGTTCACCTTCTTGTCAAAGAAGTTGGCGAAATCGTCAGGGAGGAGGGCCGAGGAGGGAGGAGGGGGTGGTGGTTGCAGGAGAGAGGAGAAAGTTTCAAATAGTTTTTTAGGGTTGGAAGCAGAAGCCTGAATTTTAGTGCAGAAGAAAGCAGCTTTAGCAGCTGATAGAGAGGAGGAAAAAGTAGAAATGAGAGATTGGAAGGTGAGAAGGTCCTCCAGGAGGTTGCCATTTCTCCATTTGCGCTCAGCCGCTCTCAGGCTCCGTCTCTCAGTCCGCACTGAGTCCGACAACCAGGGGGCAGGTGGAGTTTGGCGTGCAGGCCTGGTGGTGAGGGGACAGAGATGGTCGATAGAAGAGGATAGAGTAGAGAAAAGAAGATCTGTGGCGGTATCAGGAGATAGAAGAGCAAAGGATTCAGGGGCAGGGAGAGCAGAGAGAACAGAAGAGGAAAGATCAGTGGAGGAAAGTGAGCGAAGATTGTGACGTGAGGAAATCATGTGGGTAGGGAGGGGCTGTGAGGGGGGAGAGGAGAGAGAGAGAGAGTAGGACATGAAGTTGATCAGAGAGTTTCTTACCCTTTTCACTGGAAAGAGGAGTGACAGACAGGTTAGCAGTAGAGCAGTAGAGCAGTAGAGTTTTAATTTCAAGGACCCCCCCATAACTCAGGACCCTGTTGTGTACACCCTCAGAGTTACAGACCTGTGAATGGTCCATTTATTGGAACCCCCTCAACTTACCCTGAGGGCACCCCTGGACCCTTTGAGAACCACTGCTGTAGCTGCTGTATTGAGAAGCAAAATTGAAGCAAAATTCAAAAATGTCCTTGTTTATTGTTCAGCGTCTCCAAACTATTACATTTCCCATCTGTCTACTAACAGACAGGCTGTCCTATAAACAGGGCCTCTCCTCTCCTCTCCTCTCCTCTTCTCTCCTCTTCTCTTCTCTTCTCTTCTCTTCTCTTCTCTTCTCTTCTCTTCTCTTCTCTTCTCTTCTCTTCTCTTCTCTTCTCTTCTCTTCTCTTCTCCTCTCCTCTCCTCTCTCCATATGGACAGTAGTTTTACACTGACTCATTTGCTTGACAAATGTCAGATTTCCTGTGCTGTTGCCATGGTGATGCTAAACAGCAGTAAGGCCTGATGCGATGCTATAAGTGCCAACACTTGCTTGCAACAACTCTATTGTGTTCCCGGTCGTGATCAATAAAAAAAAACTTGATTTAAAATTACCAGGAGCCATGGTAGGTTTTATTATGGTGAGCTGCACAATAATGTCATCAAAGCTCTTCATGAGAAATCCAGAGAGGCACCTCCTCTCATCTGGGGATGAGACTTTACTGGGAAATGATGCCACAAATCAAAATGGATGCCTTTATCTCTCCCCATTAAATGAATCACCTCCCCCTCATAAATTCTCACAGTACAAATTATTTTGTGGGGAAAAGACTGGGCTTGGTTAACATTGTTGTGTTCTGTCATCTGTGTTCCAAAGCAAGCTCTCTATTAAAGAGCTTTTGTATTTATTTTTGTTCATAGCATTGAAAAAGGTTTGATACGAATATATTAGAGCTGTTTGCAGATTAGAGCTGTTTGCAGATCAATCAGTCAATCAGACAGACAGACAGACAGACAGACAGACAGACAGTACCCCCTCCTATCCATATGTCGATTGCACAGCAGTATTCGTCTGTCCTCCTCTGGTTTTAGTTTTGCCCTTTGATTACAGTTAAGGAAAGTATAAATTGATTCTTGAAATGGGACTTAGTGCCTCCTCTGGCATCTGTTATTTTTAGAAGAGTGGCTGAAATCAGTTTGCTAAGTTATTCTCTTTTTTTTCTTTTCTTTTTTTAAAAAGTTGTCTCATCAGGCCGGTGCTTGGTGCTTCAGTGAAAAGCCGTTCGTCTGCATGCTAACAGATACAATTTAATGATTGTTTACTTGTCTACGGACTTCCTCCTCCAGACAAACCTTTTCCTTTCGCTGACTTCTTTAACTAGAGACTAAATTCAGCTCTCAGGGAAAAAAAGGCCAAATCACATCCACTAATGATTCTGTTTATCGCACAAAGCATTAGCACCTGCTAACTCCCCCAATCAATGAGTGCCCATTCAATCATCATCGATCAAGTGAAGAGCACCTCACATCTAATCAAGGAGCTTCAAATGGCACTCAGGGCCGTAATGAGCTCATAGTGTCAGTGAGATGCATAGGAACGGCTCCCGAAGCCACAAGTTGCCATGGGGGAATTAAATAATGATACTAATGACCCCTATAGACAGTGGTGTAAAGTAACTAAGTACATTTACTCAAGTACAATTTTGAGGTACTTTCACTTTACTGGAGTATTTCCAATTTTCTATACTTTTACGTTTACTCCACTACATCTCTGAAGAAAATCTTTTACTCCACTACAATTATTTGAAAACTTTAGTTACTTGTTACTTTGCAGATTATTAATTATTACATTATAAAACATACATTAACTTTAGCCCTGTTTTATACATAGGCTATTTGAAAATAGCCGATCTACAAGCTCACGACGCGCCGCATCGCAACGCGTTCTGAGCTTGTAGATCTGCTATTTTCAAACATGTTTGTACTTTTACTTTTGGAACTTTAAGTATATTTTGATGCCAATACTGTTGTACATTTACTCAAGTAACATTTTGAACACAGGCCTTTCACTTGTAACAGAGTATTTCTACATTGCACTATTAATACTTTTACTTAAGTGAAACATTTGAGTACTTTTTCCACCACTGCTAATGACCCTATTAGTAGAGGCCCTAGGAGGGGTCCACGCGTACCCTCTTATTTTTTTTTCTAGTTTAGATTTTTGGCATCCATAGGACCTCTAATATAGGGATTTTGATGATCCCAAGAAAAAAAGTGGTCCAAAGTGTGTTTTTTTCAATGTTTTATTACCCCTATGAGACCTGCAGGATTGCTGGCTGAAATGCCAGCGAGACTGTCTTTCGGAGACTGTGGCACGCTCAAATTTAGACGTAGCCCAAAGATAGCGATACCATTTGATTCTAGACAACCTCAGGTTTCCAATGGGACCAACCTTGTCATGCTACCTTGTCGGGAAGGGGGCTAAATACCTAAGGATTCAAAGTTAGACAACATTTTGTCGAGGGAAAAACGGCCATCACTGTTTTCCAAATGGTCCCCTGAGCTGTCACCTTGATATAAGTGAATTGAAATGGGTTACATGTATACCTACAAGCCTCCCCTGTACATAAATGCCACATGTATGCCAATCTCATGCAGTTTTGGGCAAGAATCATGCAGTTTATTGCATGCAGTACAAATATGTAATTTCCGCCTATTGTAAAAAGGAGACCACTTTACTGTATCTATAGCTGTATGAGACCACTGTACTGTATCTATAGCTGCATGCATGAGACCACTGTACTGTATCTAGACCACTGTACTGCATCTCTTTCTATATGAGACCACTGCATCTATAGCTGCATGAGATCATGTACTGCATCTATAGATCACTGTACTGAATCTATAAACCACTGTACTGCATCTATATACCACTGTACTGTATATATAGACCACTGCACTGTATCTATAGCTATATGAGACCACTGTACTACATCTATAGACTACCTACTGTATCTATAGAATGCTGTACTGTATCTATAGACCACTCTAGTGCATCTGTAGCCCACTCTAGTCCCTCTCTAGCCCACTCTAGTGCACCTGTAGACCACTCTATTGCATCTGTAGACCACTCTAGTGCCTCTCGAGCCCACTCTAGTGCATCTGTAGACCACTGGCGTGATCTGTAGACCACTGCAGTGCATCTGTAGACCACTCTACTGCACCTGTAGACCACTCCAGTGCCTCTCTAGCCCACTCTAGTGCACCTGTAGACCACTCTATTGCATCTGTAGACCACTCTAGTCCCTCTCTAGCCCACTCTAGTGCACCTGTAGACCACTCTATTGCATCTGTAGACCACTCTAGTGCCTCTCGAGCCCACTCTAGTGCATCTGTAGACCACTCTACTGCACCTGTAGACCACTCCAGTGCCTCTCTAGCCCACTCTAGTGCACCTGTAGACCACTCTATTGCATCTGTAGACCACTCTAGTGCCTCTCGAGCCCACTCTAGTGCATCTGTAGACCACTGGCGTGATCTGTAGACCACTGCAGTGCATCTGTAGACCACTCTACTGCACCTGTAGACCACTCTAGTGCACCTGTAGACTACTCTAGTGCATCTGTAGACCACTCTATTGCACCTGTAGACCACTCTAGTGCACCTGTAGACTACTCTATTGCATCTGTAGACCACTCTATTGCACCTGTAGACCACTCTAGTGCATCTGTAGACCACTCTAGTGCACCTGTAGACCACTCTATTGCACCTGTAGACCACTCTAGTGCACCTGTAGCCCACTCTAGCCCACTCTAGTGCATCTGTAGACCACTCTAGTGCCTCTCTAGCCCACTCTAGTCCCTCTCTAGCCCACTCTAGTGCACCTGTAGACCACACTATTGCATCTGTAGACCACTCTAGTGCATCTGTAGACCACTCTAGTGCCTCTCTAGCCCACTCTAGTGCACCTGTAGACCACTCTATTGCATCTGTAGACCACTCTAGTGCCTCCCTAGCCCACTCTAGTGCCTCTCTAGCCCACTCTAGTGCCTCTCTAGCCCACTCTAGTCCCTCTCTAGCCCACTCTAGTGCACCTGTAGACCACTCTATTGCATCTGTAGACCACTCTAGTGCATCTGTAGACCACTCTAGTGCCTCCCTAGCCCACTCTAGTGCACCTGTAGACCACTCTATTGCACCTGTAGACCACTCTAGTGCATCTGTAGCCCACTCTAGTGCATCTGTAGACCACTGGCGTGATCTGTATACCACTGTAGTGCATCTGTAGACTCCTCTAGTGCTTCTATAGACACATCTGTAGACCACTGGCGTGATCTGTGGACCCCCCCGCCCCCCCCCATTGAGTTGTGTTGAGTTGAGATGCAGTATAGTGGTCTATAGAGATACAGTACAGTGGTCAATGTATGTGGTCTATAGATGGAGTAAAGTAATCTATATATGCAGTACAGCGGTTTAGATTCAGTATAGTGGGATATAGATGCAGACAGTGGTCTCATGCAGCTATAGATACAGTACAGTGGTCTCATGCAGCTATAGATACAGTACAGTAGTCTCATGCAGCTATAGATACAGTGGTCTCATGCATGCAGCTATAGATACAGTACAGTGGTCTCATTCAGCTATAGATACAGTACAGTGGTCTCATACAGCTATAGATACAATAAAGTGGTCTCATACAGCTATAGATGCAGTACAGTGGTCTCATACAGCTATAGATGCAGTACAGTGGTCTCATACAGCTATAGATGCAGTACAGTGGTCTCATACAGCTATAGATGCAGTACAGTGGTCTCATACAGCTATAGATACAGTACAGTGGTCTCATACAGCTATAGATACAGTACAGTGGTCTCATACAGCTATAGATGCAGTACAGTGGTCTCATACAGCTATAGATACAGTACAGTGGTCTCATACAGCTATAGATGCAGTACAGTGGTCTCATACAGCTATAGATACAGTACAGTGGTCTCATACAGCTATAGATGCAGTACAGTGGTCTCATACAGCTATAGATACAGTACAGTGGTCTCATACAGCTATAGATACAGTACAGTGGTCTCATACAGCTATAGATGCAGTACAGTGGTCTCATACAGCTATAGATACAGTACAGTGGTCTCATACAGCTATAGATACAGTACAGTGGTCTCATACATAGATACAGTACAGTGGTCTCATACAGCTATAGATACAGTACAGTGGTCTCATACAGCTATAGATACAGTAGAGTGGTCTCATGCAGCTATAGATACAGTAAAGTGGTCTCCCTTTTACAATAGGCGGCAATTACATATTTGTACTGCATGCAATAAACTGCATGATTCTTGCCCAAAACTGCATGAGATTGGCATAAATGTGGCATTTATGTACAGGGGAGGCTTGTAGGTATACATGTAACCCATTTCAATTCACTTATATCAAGGTGACAGCTCAGGGGACCATTTGGAAAACAGTGATGGACGTTTTTCCCTCGACAAAATGTTGTCTAACTTTGAATCCTTAGGTATTTAGCCCCCTTCCCGACAAGGTAGCATGACAAGGTTGGTCCCATTGGAAACCTGAGGTTGTCTAGAATCAAATGGTATCGCTATCTTTGGGCTACGTCTAAATTTGAGCGTGCCACAGTCTCCGAAAGACAGTCTCACTGGCGTTTCAGCCAGCAATCCTGCAGGTCTCATAGGGGTAATAAAACATTGAAAAAAACACACTTTGGACCACTTTTTTTCTTGGGATCATCAAAATCCCTATATTAGAGGTCCTATGGATGCCAAAAATCTAAACTAGAAAAAAAAATAAGAGGGTACGCGTGGACCCCTCCTAGGGCCTCTACTATATAGATCACCAGCCAATCAGGGTTAAATGAGCAGCATTTTCTGTTTTTCTATTTTCTTAACGAGACAGCTCAAAAACGTTTTTTTTTTGGTCAAAAGGAATATATATAAAATAATATATTGTCAGGTTAAACCACGTAGTCCACAAGGTATATTTCACTGGTTCAATCTGCATGGTAAAAAAACACGTCCATTTGGTTGGCTGTATGTAGAATAGAATGAACAAATCACAGAATATGAATTCACCTAAGTGTTTTAAACAAAAATAAAACTTTCCATGTAGCCTATTGTTCTTTAGCTACTTGCTGGGATGTGTACACACACACACACACACACACACACACACACACACACACACACACACACACACACACACACACACACACACACACACACACACACACACACACACACACACACACACACACACACACACACGAGACGGAGAGGTGTGTGCTGTCTCTGGAAGTGCAGCTTTTACAGCAGATGAACTCAGATAAACTTTAGATGGTGAAATCCTGATAGCCTGTGGTGTTGAGAAAATATTGATCCAATCGGCAAGCTTAGAGAACCCATCCCCACCCCCACCCAACCGATTCACTGCTGTCTCTCTCTCTCGCTCGCTCTCCTCCGTCTCTCTCTGTCTCTCTCTGTCTGTCTGTCTGTCTGTCTTCGTCTCTGTCTGTCTGTCTCTCTTCGTCTCTGTCTGTCTGTCTCTCTTCGTCTCTGTCTGTCTGTCTGTCTGTCTGTCTGTCTCTCTTCGTCTCTGTCTGTCTGTCTGTCTGTCTGTCTGTCTGTCTGTCTGTCTCTCTTCGTCTCTGTCTGTCTGTCTGTCTGTCTGTCTGTCTGTCTGTCTGTCTGTCTGTCTGTCTGTCTGTCTGTCTCTCTTCGTCTCTGTCTGTCTCTCTTCATCTCTGTCTGTCTCTTTGTCTCTCTTCGTCTCTGTCTCTCTCTCTTCATCTCTGTCTGTCTTCGTCTCTGTCTGTCTGTCCTCTCTGTCTCTCTTCGTCTCTCTCTGTCTGTCTGTCTGTCTGTCTGTCTCTCTTCGTCTCTGTCTGTCTGTCTGTCTGTCTGTCTGTCTGTCTGTCTCTCTTGTGTCTGTCTCTCTTCATCTCTGTCTGTCTCTTTGTCTCTCTTCGTCTCTGTCTCTCTCTCTTCATCTCTGTCTGTCTGTCTGTCTGTCTCTCTTCGTCTATGTCTGTCTGTCTGTCCTCTATGTCTCTCTTCGTCTCTCTCTGTCTGTCTGTCTGTCTCTCTTTGTCTCTGTCTGTCTGTCTGTCTCTCTTCGTCTCTGTCTGTCTGTCTGTCTCTTTTCGTCTCTCTCTGTCTGTCTGTCTGTCTGTCTGTCTGTCTCTCTTTGTCTCTGTCTGTCTGTCTGTCTGTCTGTCTGTCTGTCTGTCTGTCTCTCTTCGTCTCTGTCTGTCTGTCTCTCTTCATCTCTGTCTGTCTGTCTCTCTTCATCTCTGTCTGTCTGTCTCTCTTCGTCTCTGTCTGTCTCTCTCTCTCTCTGAGATTTCCCCAGCGGCTCAACAAAGGTGTATTATATTTTATCAAGTCTTAAATCCTCTGTGGCCTTATCACTTTTCCGTTTCCATTAAATGTACACTAATTAGTATGCTATTTTTCTATTGTGTACACACAATAGTAAGTTTCATTTTGGACATCCTAATGAGACTGTTAGTAAAGTGCTCCATCTTGTGACAAAGCAGTGGTACTACATCATAAGGGTTCCTTTATCATAATTGTGTAGTACAGCAGTCAAACGTTACTTACTGGACATGTCATGGGTTTAACCATTGCATTGTGTTAGAAACCTGCTGACACTTTTGGTGTTAGCGGGTCAAATTTGACCAGTGATTTAACTCAGCCCAACATACAAAAAAAAAAAAAAATCATTCATGTTTTTCCCCCACCTCATAGCTGACACGTTTTAAAATATTATTTTGGGTTAGGGTTCATCTTTCAATATAGCTCGTTTTCAATTATAAAAATGATAAAATGCACTCATTACATTTCCTATAATGAAGACAATGGATAGTGATGTTATCTAGCTACAGTATAATATACTAATATTAGAACACACTTCCAAAAATAAAATAATGATTTTTGTTTTTTAACTTTTTTAATTATTATAAAAAATAGTGACATCTGTGGTGTTAATACAATTACCAAGGATAACTGGCAGAAAAAGACTCGCACTCTACAAAAACCTTTAAGGAAGACTCCTTAGACAGAGACTAAGAAAATATATAGTACTGTATTTTTATTTTTATTTTAACATGCTCAAAGTGCTCTGTGCTCAAAGTGAAAGGTGCTAAAAAGCAGCAAACATTTCGGTCATAGGACCCTCGTCAGTGCCATATCATAAAAAAATTACCGTCATAAATTGTTGATATCCTCACAAGTTTAGTAATACCAACCTATGTGTGTGTGCACGTGCATGCGTGCGTTATGTTTCCCCTGTCTCAGCAGAATCTCTGTTCAGTGGACTGGGTGTGGGGGTGCTGGTGGGACTGGGTCTAGGCTCCGTGCTGCTGCTCCTGGTCGTGGTCGACGTCAGCTGTTTCTTCCTCCGTCACTGTGGCCTCCTCATGTTCATCACCACGCGCTGCGCGTCGTGCACCAACAAGACCTCCACCGGCACCAAGGAACGTAAAGACATGGAGGAGGGCAAAGCAGCCTACCTGTGAGTGCCTGTCATTTCCCTTTCTTTATCCCATTAAGACCGGGAACGCATCTGTGTCATTTTAAGATTTATTTGCCTTTTCAAAAATAGCAGATATACAAGCTCATAGCGCGAAAATCGTGAAAATGTGTGCAAATCTTTGATTATAAATATACATTTTTAACTGAAATCTTTGCTTCTGGAGGTCCCTGGAACAAAAATAATTGGGGGGGGGGGGGGGGGGGGGGGTCCACGGACAAATACATATCATTGTGGGGGTTCTTGACATGAAAAAAGACTACAATGGAGGATGTACATAGGATTTAGAAGACATTGTTAGAATCCCCAGAAGCAAAGATTTGAGTTAAAGATTTCGCTTAAAAAATATATATTCAACAGATTTGCAAAAATGTTCATGATAAAAACATTTTTTGCAGATCTACAAGCTCGTAGCGCGGCACTCGGTGCCGCGTTACGAGGCTTGTATATCTGCTATTTTCGAATAGCCAAGTATAAAATAATGGTACAGTAGCTCAAATCTAAAATGACACAGTATGCGTTCCCGGTTTTAATGGGTAAAAAACAGGGTTGTTTCTGTCTACACTCGCAGATTGTAATATGGTGACCAGTTGAGTAACATCTACAGTCACGTCAGACGTTTGGCGTTTCGTCGCTTATTTAAATATATAGGCATATGGTAGGTATGTAACGAGATGAGAGGACCAGGATATGCAAGTGAAGTGGCAGCCACCGTCAGCTGGTCAAACCCATTGATAATAATATCATAAGAACCAAGCCTCGATAAAAGAACATATTAATAGGGACGGGACTATTAAAAAAAGAGTTTGGGCCGCTACGAGATCCCTGAATTTATGTTGATTCAAATGATTTGACCCGCTGCTGGACATTGTTAAACTGTTTTATTTGTATATATTTATTTGACGGTCAAAAACTGGGCCAGAAAGAAAACCGGTGACCTATTCCCAGATTGGCTGTCCCGAATGTCATCATTATATAAGATGTGATGCTAGTACTGTGTCTAGACTGAGTTTATTACATTGTTCATGTATGACGCACCAACTTGAGTTGTTGCCGAATTGAGAGACAGACATGTAGATAATATAGATAATACTAATAATACTAGGCCGATGCTCAGTGGGAACGCAAACTACTCAACTTATGTAATACCTGTTGTACCTGTCCTGTTGTCAGAGTCCGTGTTTTATCTAACCACTGTCAGAGCACCCGCTGTGAGTACTTACTGCAGTACCCCATTATTATAGTACTTGGATTTATCTATAATAATAAAAGGATTTCTGGACAACCGCTGATCTGATTTACTTCCCATCACTGCCTCTGGTCCTCTGTGATACACACGGCGAGTTGAAGTTGGTCGGTTGGCTGGTTCTCAAGATAGGTTCTCGAGATATTATATATACAGTAGATATAAATGAGCTTCATCTGATCAGTAGACGTGACGTATATCCATAGGTGATAATACATCACATGAAACGCATCGTTTTAGATCATTACGACCTTCATTGACTTACATTTCTTACAAAGTAAAAAAAAATAAAAACAATGAATCTTGGGCTTCCTGTGGCTAATCTGTGACTCCAAATCTGATCAAGGTTGAACCAATCTGACCGCCTTTGACTTACATTATATTTATACAAATATAAAAAAATATATATAATATGTGGGGAAAACATGCATGGACTGTACTTCCTTGTGCACAACAATGTGGCAAGATTAATCCCCCAGACAAACACAAATGTGTCACGCGGTGAAACTGACTTCAAAACAACAAAAATGTGTTGCGCAGGACCTCCGCAGACAGTGTCACATACTGTATAAAAATTAGTGGTTGCAGACGCTTCATAAAATGCTTCACACTCCGATTGGTTGGGAAGACGAAGTAAGCTCCATTAACAACGAGATGTGCGAGACCACATTCACTTCCTTGTTTACATTTTGACGCTATCGGCGAGTTGAGAGATGAATCCTCAAAACACAGAATGTCCCTTCACAGACAGATTCAGGATCCAACACCCATTCTATTCTGCTACTATTCTACTCTCTTTCCCCCCCTCCATCTTGCAGAAAATCCCATCTGTTTCACTGTTGTGTCGTCAAGCCATGCTGAGAACGTACAATAGCAGCTCCATTCTTTACATGACTTCTCAGCAGGGCACAGACTGTAAAAATCTCCAGGAGAGACACATCTCCTGAGAAGTTCTGTTCGTCATTTCTTGGCTTCAATGGCGTCCAGGATGGGCAACTTCTTGGCTCGGTGGTAGCACTGCTGGATTTCCTCGATCTCCTGGTTCCATCTGCTCCCCTTTCCTGTATTGCAATAGGGCACTGGTTCCCAACGTCGGGTCTGGGGTCCACCAGGGGGTCCAAATGGACCCTCACAGGTCTGTAACTCTGAGAGTGTATAAATGGAACCAAATGGACCCATGGATCAACACTGAATATATTTCAGTTTTAATTAAAAAGGTTGAGAATCACTGAACCAAACTATACTTGAATCCCAATCTACACTGTCAAATCCTCAGTGTTAAATTTCCAGTAGACAACTATATACGTAACAGTATAATTGGAAAACCAGTCTGATTGAAAAAGGTGCACTCGTGCACCTCTGAAGGTGACTTGAGCCACGAGAGGCACCGGCGAGCGAGCTTAGGTGAGCAAGTTGCCGCGCCGAGCATTGCGAAGTCACCTTCAGCTGACTCGTCCGAGTTATGTTCCGATAGGTACAGAATCGTAAATCATCGTCCCCCATAGTATCGGTACCTCCAAGACGTTATTTCTTTTTTTGACGCGGGGGAATGCGGGAGGTGAACTCGAAGAAAACAAGCACTCCTTTTTTTTGGGTTTTCCAATCATACTGTAACATATACACCAGGTCCAGTGTGATACTAGACCAACGCCATTCCCTTTCCACCTCTTTCCCGATAGGATAACGAGAAGATGTAGCACTATAATAGTCAGGAAAATGTATTCTCTTATCTTCCCCCCCTCCCCCGTCTCATCCCTCCAGATCCCTCCTCACCTTCTGACTACCAGGAGGCGAAGAAGGGCCGTTTGCAGTGAAAAGTTTGCGTGAGCTCAATGCTGCCCGTGCTTCCTCCGAAGCGGATGCACTGCACCACCATCGGGGGCATTTCCACCAACTGGACGGGGCTCTTCCCGTCCCTCAGCGCCTGGCACAGGTTCAACACCTGGCCTCTCATGACAGACATCTGACTCTCAAACATGGCCTTGTCAAAGCCTTGATCCATCTTGAACAATCCATGGAGCTCCTCACAGAGGTCCTGGATGAAGTCGACGTCAGCGAGACGGGACAGGACGAGGTCTCTGGTCTCCTGGGAGAATGGCACTTTGGCCTGGGGTAGCCACGCCCAGTAGAAAGGGTAGGCTCTCCATTCATCGGGGTGTTTATAAGGGAATGCAAGGCCGTTGTCTATGGCTGCTATTTTGATGCAGAAGTCTGGACTGTTTTCTGGACATTCATTGTCCTTTATCTCTCCCTCTTCTTCTACCGGCTTCTCGTACTTGATCAGCCAGTTGTCGTTGCCTCGGTCTGTGTTTCTAATAATGTAGTCCAACACGACAAGCCTCTCAAACTGTAACTGCAGCTGTTTGCTGACGCTCTCTGGCAGAGGATCTGCCTCAAAGCGTTTCAGCCAATAGTATGCATCATGGTAACCCTCGACAACCAACTGAAATGAACCCACCTTGGGTGGCAGGGAGCCCATTAAGCGTTCAATAGCGCTGTAGTGGAACGTCCTGCTGGATAGATGGACCACCTTGGTTTTGGGCACCACTCCCAGGCCCAGCTTGGAATCGACCAGCGAAGCTGCAGCCTCCGAGAGGTAGCCCTGGTTCGGCAACACGCAGCTTCGCCCAAAACAGCATGGCAGGCACAACTTCTGGAAGAATTTGGTCCATTTGGGGTTAAGGAGACCGTAAGGTTCTTCCGACTTTGGTTTGAAAACACTGACGATCTTCCCGTGGGGATCCTTGACGAAGTAGCTCCCACTGGAACCCTGGGAAATCCTGGCAGGAAAGACTCTGCTCTCGATAGCTTGTTCTGCCCTGTGGACGATATCAGCAAACTCTGGGTCATCTGGGAAACAGTTGACGTCTCTGCCCTTAGTACCTGGCTGGGCCAAGTCTTTATCGTTCAGTCTGCTGTGCTTCTCCAGCTCATGGGTGTTTTCACAAGGGTCTAGTGTGTGAACAGCCGCTCCAGGTTTCATCTTTGATGGCTCCGAAGAGCCAAAGTTGGGCTCCAGCTCCGGCGCAGACACAGCTGTTGCTCCGATGTCTAGCACCACCGGCTCGCAGGTCTCTGTCTTGCTCGGGTCACATTCTGATATCATCTTTGCTCACTTTACAAAGCTTTGTCAAATGTCCATTAATGTTCCTTTTTAAACTTTCAGAATGGTCACTGCCCCCTCGTCCTTGGACACCAGTTGAACATGAATCCTCTCTGAATGTCTTTATATAGGCCTATGCCTTGGGCGTGAAATCTTGCTGCTGTATGTCTTTATATAGGCCTATGCCTATGACGTCAGCAGCCTGACATCATAGGCAGGACCTCATGAAGCCCTCCTAATCTGAAACGATGTAAGTCGGGGACAATGCAAGTTGTGAATACATGCCCCACCTGGTTTTGTAATACCCGTTGTACCCGTTGTCAGAGTACCTGTTGTACCCGTCTTTTTGTCTGTATCCCTTTCATACCCATACATGGAGATCCCTGATCTGCAGTATATGCCCATATGTGGGCATGCCCTCTTTTGAGCCCATATGGAACTGACCGATTTGTTTGTGCATGATGCCATGACGACACATTGAGGTTAGACAACACACTCCATATTTGGGTGTAGCTGCATTGGGAACTCCTTATATGGTTATGGCTCTGTCATAGTGACATGCGCGTGACGACGTGGTCCGCCGGTCCTCCCATAAGCCAATTTTAGTAGGATAGGTTGAAAAGTGGTGATGTGGTCCTTTATACTTTCTTGACTGGAGTCCCGCATGGGCCTATACTAGGCCCCTCCTTTTTTCTACTACTAATATTTCCTAAAACAAAGAACACCTACTGTACCAGCCCACTCTGACTGACGTGTCAACAGTGCAGGCTTAATGCAAGGACTTAGGTGCTGCAGCACTGGGCACCAACGTCAGGGGGGCACCAAACGGCAGGGCAAAAGTAAAAGAAGATTCTACTATCGGGTAAAGAGCGCCGAAATATTGTAACAATGGCTGCTGAAGAAGCATAAAACAGTGAAACGCGTTGAGGTGGATTCTGATGGTCTTTGAAGATGCAAACTGGATCCAAACATCCCGTTCCTTTTTGCCCCACAGATGAACAGAAAGCATCTCTCTCTCCTAATTTCATTTGATATTAAAACAAACATGAAATATCTATATTTCCAGGGTACAGGGCCAGATAGCACTACCTGCATCTAAAACTGCATTGCGGTTGAATTGGACAGACATTACAAACGATAATAAAAATAACTTAAGGTAGTCTTTCAGATGGAAGCAGATTTCTCTCACATAACACATAATCTCATTTCATTTCATTTCATCTCTACTCATCGGTATGTTCTAAGCCATTAATACATAATAAAGCCATTGACAAAGACATAGTTGAAATACACCTTCTCGCTATATAGAATGTGAACTCAGGGTTGCCTCCTCGGTTTCACTGAAAACCGAGCATTCTTGGCAGCTTTTCTGTTCTCACAGCAGCAGGTGTTTGCTGTCTTAATGGACAAAAGCTGGAGGAATGTTCCCTTACTGCACTGTTGTCACATAAAGCCTTTCAGATCACTCACTCGCAGTAATGCCAGCTTTGCTTTATAACTCAGAACCAAACGCAGCTGGCCTACATGTGTCTTTTTTTACCTGGCTGGTTTCCATAGCACATCAACCTATTATATTATATTACATCTATTGTATACTCTTATATAAAAATGTTAACAAATAAGCTGACGCTCTCCTTTCTCTCATTCGCTCGTCTCTTTCTTTCTCTCTCGCAGGCATGTGGGTGCAAAGACGGACTCAGGCTAGACTGTGTGTGCGAACTGTGCATGTGTGTGTGTGTGTGTGTGTGTGTGTGTGTGTGTGTGTGTGTGTGTGTGTGTGTGTGTGAGAGAGATACATGGTAGACTTGTGTGAGCAACATGTTTGCTAAATGCATTATAATTTGTTTCTTTTCATTAGACACGTTGAATCACTTGTGACTCAATGAGCCGGCATGTGCCTGTACGTGCAACGGGTTAATTGAAACGGCTGCAACTTTTCTCTGCATCGGTTTCGTCGCGTCGCAAATCATTGGTCTGAACTAGGCTAAGGGATAGTTCACCCCAAAAAATACTTTTTTTCTATCGATTAGTCACCTGAGAGGAGGAGACTTGAATTCATGGATATTTTTTTAGCTTTTGTCGCATTCTTAAGCCAATCATTTGATGACCAGCGGACCGGTAGGCAGTGGTTCCGGTAGGAGACACAAAGGAGACTCTTTGTGTCTTTGTGTCGGAACCGCTGCCGGTCATCAAATTATTGGCTTAGGAATGCGACAAAAGCAAAAAAATATCCATGAATTCAAGTCTCCATTGGGTGACTAATCGATAGGAAAAAAGTCATTTTGGGGGTGAACTATCCCTTTAAGATGACAGTAGTTGTCGGTAGATTATTTATATTTATAACTATAACTAATAGCCTATGTATTTAATTCACAAGCACACTTGACGTAAGTCACAGAAGCTCTGGTACTCAGTGGTGGAAGAAGTACTCAGATTTTCTAGTTAAATAAATGTAGCAATATCACAATACTTGTTGGAGGTTGTGAGGGATTCCCACAAGCTCACACTCGCGACGTTGTGAGCTTGCAAATCGGTCGTTTTTGCTGCTTTTGTGTGTCACTATCGTACAAAAATAGTATATTAATTTACAAAACAAGAAGAAGTTGGACTTATGGATGTATGAGATTTCTGCTCGACAGCGACGATATGATTTGAACTGTCTTGTAATTCCAGGCTGTGTGCGTTTGTGTTTGCCACAGGAAGCTGCCGTTGAAGGAGGACAAAGAGACTCTGAAGACAGACGCTATGGACATTAAAGTGCACTGTGACAACAGCCTTCACACACAGCCAGACCATAGCAAAGCATGATGGGAGAATGATGCCCGCCTCCCTCTTCTTCCCCAACCCACCCTCTCTCTCTCTCTCTCACACACACACACACACACACACACACACACACACACACACACACACACACTACAGCAGTAGTTCTCAAACCTTTTTGTGCCAAGGACCCCCCAAATCGATATATATATATTTGGCCGCGGACCCCCATCTGAAAATGTTTACAAAAAAAAACTTAAGATTTTCCAATAATAAAAAAAGAAAATAGCACATGTACAAGCTCGCAGCATGGCACGAAGTGACACGGTGTGAGCTTGTATATCTGCTATTTTTAAATAGCCAAAGTTAACAAATTTTTGCTGGGGACCCCTCCAAGGACCCCCGGGGGTCCCCGGACCCCACTTTGAGAACCACTGCAGTACAGAACAGTACAGTACACTGCACTACATTACCACGCACCATGAGACCAAAATCACAGCGAAAGTAATGGACAAAAATACCATGCCCCATGGGGAAAGGCATGACGTGTAAATAGAAAACATTACACTGGAAATAGGAAGATATAGTCTTGAGTGTGAGGCACCCAGATGATAACAGTGACACAAATACACACACACACACACACACACACACACACACACACACACACACACACACACACACACACACACACACACACACACACACACACACACACACACAGTAACAAGTAGCACACAGCACCTAACAAAGGCACATCACAGTGTGTGCTATTGTTGTTGTACATATATTTTAGTTAACTGTTATTTACTATTGTTACTTATTGATATTTTTTATATTTGTTGCTACAATGTTGAAGAGTCGAAACCCAAGAAATTTTGCTCTCGTATACTTGTATATGGGAAGTAATAAAAAAAGATATTGAATCTTGAACGATATGCAACTCGTGTCTGATAAAATGAATATCAAAAATGTAAATACTGAATCAAGCAACTTAAAAACTGTGGGGTGCTCACAAAAGCCTGAATAGACGATAAAATGACCCAACATTTTTTAAAGAGCATGAAATATCCCTTTAAAGGAGAATTTTGGACTAAGGTTTTCTTACATTTTCTATGACGTTATGATATCTTAGGATGAATGGTACAGTAGAAATTTTTCATAACTCAATCCCGGGTCCGCCACAGCTTAAAACGTGCGCGGATAGGCCTTGCGTTAGATCACATATTTTAATAGCTTTTTATTTTAAAAAAAATTGTGAGATCTGACGTTCATAGTGACAGAACACTGTCAAAAAAAAAGAAGGAAAAAAATAAACAGAAGTCTCGCTAGACGAGATTGAAATCTCGAGATTTCAATCTCGTCTAGCGAGACTTTTTTTTTTTTTTTTTTGGGGGGGGGGGGGTTTCATAGTGTTCTGTCACTATGAACGTCAGATCTCACAACAAAAAAAAAGAAAAAAAGCTTGTAGCGGCCCCTGGTTTATGAATGATGACGAAGGTGTATGGTTTCAACGGGTGTATTTATTCTCTTCAACAATGAATGAAGCTGTATTGGAACACCGTGAAAACTATAAAAATGGAAATAAATACTGTTACAGTCAAATCATTTCATAGTTTCACTCAACAATAAAATCAGTGCATTTCAAAATATCACTTTCAAAGTACAAATTCAACAATAAAATAGTTAATTTATAGTTGATATAATTAAGTGAATTAATGCAAATACCAAACGAAAGTGTACCACAACCAAATCAAAATACCAGACAAACAATGAATAGATCCCAAAATAAGTCAGAAAGAAAATCCAAACAAACAAGAACACTCCTGTACCTCACTCCGCTTATCCAGGGGTGCTATACTGGGCTGGGCTGCTTACAAAGCCACCTTGGCTTCAGGTAACATCAAACAATCATTTGTTTGATGTTCAAGTGTTGCACCAAACGTCACAACGGGCACTGTGAACAATATATAAAACAACCTTACTCAAACTGCGCACTTAAAGTGCAGAATACAGGGTTATATGTTACAAATAGGCTACAGAAAGTTAAGCCAAGCAAACAAACATTTCGTACCGTGTTGCGCTGAATTAGGAGACACGTTGGTGCGTGCTACTGTGCGTCTCTCTCTGCATGAATGGGTCTGTCTGTGTGTGAGGCTAGCATGCCTCAATAAGACCGAAGGAGTAACCGGAAGTGTCAAAGTAAAAGTAGCCCAAAATACACAGGAACAGGAAGTGTCAAAATAAGGGTATGCCAAAATACGCAAAGTAAATAACAAATCAACTTCAAACTAAAGAAACAATTGAAGTTAAAAGGAATCAAGTGTCACAGACACTGACACTCCCCCCAATCATGTTACACGGGGTAACTCATTCCGAGTAATCATGATTCACAATGTTTACAGGCTCGATGAGGTTTGAGAGGATAAATTGTCCAGTCGTTCACTCTCCTTCCAGCAGTTATTTCTGATATTGGACACGTAGTCATCCTCCACATTCTTCTAAATTTTCTGCAGCTCTGAGCCCTTGTGCTCAGATTTAAATCTCTAGTGTCATAGTAGTCCACTTGCAGGTTTTCTGTCTGCCGTCGTATGGTCTGACCAGTGGACGGTCTGGAGTAGAGGCTGTAGGGGTGTGTGGACACCATCAGCTGACTCAAGATGGATACCAGGATCAACACTACAATGGGCATCAGTTGGATGGATATGGAGAAACCACCATCTCCTCGTTACTCTGCTCTCTCTTGTCTGTTATCAAATTCAAGTTGGCTGAGAATGAAGGCCTTTTCTAAGTCTGCCTCGCCGGTGGTCCCTCTGCTCTTCCCAGAGTTGTCTTCTCCTCCTCCTCTCCCGTTCCAGTTCACTAATCCTGACATAAAGGTTGTCTGTTGCTCATCTCTTTACTTTTGTAGAGCTGCAACCTCCTCCTGTAGGCAGCCTTCTGTCTCTTGGCCCTGCTGCTGTGCTAAAGACACCTCCTTCTCTAGACTGGTCTTCTCTACGCACCACTCCGCTTGCAGTTTATGCATGAGTTCCTGTTGTTCTGTGACCTGCTGCTCAGCACTCCCGAGTCCCTTATTAGCCTCTTGCACTTGCTGTTCCAGACCAGCTATTTGTATGTCTGTTCTCTCTCTGTAGGTTTCGGACGACTCGTCTTGCTGTCGTAGAAGTGTTTGCAGCTCAGTGACACTACGGTTGGTTCTGAATATCTGTGCCTCTAGAGAGCTGATGTTGTCTGTGTGGGTTGTCCGTGCCTGCAGAAGTTCCATCCTGGCCTCGTCTAGTCTCTGCTTCAACTTGGACTTCTCCTTCAGAAGCCCCTGCAGGTGTTCATCCTCACTCAGGTTACCCTCCAGTCGTGCTGACAGAGATGCATTCTCCCTTTCCAGAACTGCCATCTTCTCCATCCATTCCTGAGAGTCGCTCTGCGTGTCGAGTAGGGTATGGGTTAGAATTTCTCTCTGTGGTTCCTCTGTAGATGACATGAGGACGGGAACAATGCTTGAGGTGGTAGAAGCTCTTTGGAACACTGTGTGCGTCACGGCGGAATGGGTCTCCTGACCTGAATGGTTATTTGCAGAAGTGGACTCCTTCGCCATTTCTCCCATAGGTCTCTCTCTGTCGTCATGCAAGCAGGTAGGATGTCGTCGATTGCACACGCCACAGGTATGTCGCCTCAGGCATTCTTTACTAACATGTCCTTTTCTCAGGCACGCGAAGCAGAGATGATATTCGAAAATGTAGGCTTTCTTGTCTTCCATGGATTTCTTTGCAAAGATGTGGCATGTAGCCACACCATGTGATTCCTGGGCACAGATGGGGCAGGTGAATGAAGGCTTGGGGTTGTCATTCTGGGCAGTGGTTTGAAATGCACTGATTTTATTGTTGAGTGAAACTATGAAATGATTTGACTGTAACAGTATTTATTTCCATTTTTATAGTTTTCACGGTGTTCGAATACAGCTTCATTCATTGTTGAAGAGAATAAATACACCCGTTGAAACCATACACCTTCGTCATCATTCATAAACCAGGGGCCGCTACAGTGAAAACTCATCGCTGAAGCTACTCAACGTCGACACCACCAACACATCTCATCTACAGTCACCTTGTGCTTAAGTCATCAGCCCACTGCCCCCCAAGTTTGTCACACACCACCACAGTCACTAGTGTACTCATTGAGGGGACTTAAGTTATAACGGGTAGCCTCTCTGGTGGGAAGGTTACTAAAAAGACAATCAAATTGAAAAAAATAAATAACATTTATAAAAATTAAACAAGAAAACATAAGGGTGAAAATCAGATGTGTTTCTCAATGTGATTGCAATTTAAAGGTTCTGTCACACAGGTCAAAGGGATTTAACCAGGAATTAAGAACTTTTAAGCTGCATTTTGATGCATTGTTTAAAGGGACATCTGCCTAATTGTACTGCAATTTGTATGTTTTGTTTGATTTTCTTTTGCGGTTCAAAGTGGTACTGTGGAGCTGCTCTGTGCTAAACTGTTTATATACACTGAACGCCAACCCAGACCAATTAACCTCTGAAGTCAAAGTAATCACACAAACGGCAAAAATCCAAGCAAATGTGAAACACCAACGAGACGACCTGAAAATTCTGAAGAGACAGTCGGCACACAAGACGCTACTGAATATGAAAAGGCATTCACCAAGGCATATACCAACTGGAAGCATTCAGCAAAAAATGGCCGAACAGCATTAAAATCATTTTGTTCTGAAGAGATCCTCCAGGACATCAAGCAAACTGTTCAGCACCAACATAGTAGTAGATTAGTAGTAGATTTTATTTGGTCTGTAAGGCAGTTATATACATATACTTTTCTTTTCACTCTCTTTTTTTTTTCCCATCAATAATAATTACAATAATCGTAGTAATAAATAATAAATAATAATGATGGTAATACACAGACCAAAAGGTGTAGGCTGAAGCCTAAGCTTATTATGCCTACCCTTTGCACATGTTAATAAACATCATGCTTAAAGGAGATACTAGCATACTGGAGTAATACAAACACAAAACAACCAAAACAAAAAGAAGATCAAAACATACAAGATGTTTTGACAGAAACGAGTACAAAAATAAATAAATAATCAAAGTACAATCGCTTGAATTTGCAAACAATAAGAAAGAGAAGAAAGCAATGAAAGGTGCAAGAAGTTTTTTTTTTTTTTTTTGTCACCCGATGTCTTTTTTTATAGGACACGTATATATACATATATATATATATACATACACATACATACATATATATATACACATTCACATATATATATATACATATTACGATTATACTACACCTAGATCCTCATTTTGTATATACAAATTAGAATATACTTCACTCTAAGGTTCTATATTTATTTATTACTTTTGATTTGTACATCTTTTTAAATTTATATTTAGAGCTACAGTTTTTTAAATCGTCATCTAAACTATTCCATAACTTTACCCCTATTACCGATACACAGCTGTTTTTGTTATTTATTCTTGCGTTATTTTGTTTGAAAATGGCAGTTCCTCTGAGCTCATACTGGCTCTCTCTGGGGTGAAACAGTTCCTGGACACAGGTAGGAAGCATATGATTGTGTGCCTTGTACATTATGATTGCGGTACTCAAGTCAACTAGATCCTGTAGTTTTAAAGTTTGAAAATCAATGAATAATGGATTTGTTGAGGCAAAGTAGTCTGATTTGCTTACAATTCTTAAGGCCTTTTTTTGAAGTAAAACTATTGATTTAATAACCGTTTTGTAGTTGTTCCCCCACACTTCCACACAATAACTCATGTATGGGAGTACGAGGGAACAGTACAATAAGTACAGTGACTTTTGGTTTAGTATTGGTTTCATTCTGTACATTACTGCAATGGTCTTTGATATTTTGGTCCTTAGGTTATTAATATGCGTTTTCCAATTTACTTTACTATCTATTGTAATACCCAAAAACTTAGTTTCAAATACGCGTTCTATTTCTACGTTATTAATCGTTATTTTAGCCCCTTTGGTAATTGGTCTATTACCAAAGATGATGAATTTAGTTTTACTTATATTAAGTGACAATTTGTTAAGGTCAAACCATTTTTTAAGTACTGACAGTTCATTTTGTACTGTGTCCAGGAGCTGGTCCAGGTCTTTACCGGAGCAACACAGACTGGTGTCGTCTGCAAAGAGGACACAGCTCATTTGATTAAAGATTTCACATATATCATTTATGTACATTATGAACAGTCTTGGACCCAGGACTGAGCCTTGTGGGACTCCATAAGTTATTTTTTTCCTATCTGAATCGATGCTGTTCATGTGCACATACTGGAGTCTGTCACTGAGATAACTTTTTAACCATTCATTAGCCTTGCCTCTGACTCCATATCTTTCCATTTTCTTCAGAAGTGTTTCATGATGAATAGTATCGAATGCCTTGCTAAGATCAATAAAAACCCCTACTGTATATTGTTTATTGTTAGTTGCTGTTGTTATTTGTTCCACTAGGTCTATAACCGCCATTGAGGTTGACCTGTTTGGTCTGAACCCATACTGGTGTTTGCTGAGTAAATTATGTTTTTCAATAAAGTTGTCGAGCCTGGCTGCAAAGAGTTTTTCAAGAATCTTTGAAAATTGTGAGAGCAGAGAGATTGGTCTGTAATTAGTAAATTGGTACTTGTCTCCACTTTTGAAAATCGGGATAATTTTAGCTATTTTCATATTACTAGGGAATTTGCCAGTTAAAAAAGACTGATTACAAATATAGGTTAATGGCTTTACAATTGTGTTAATTATTTCTTTTACTAGCAACATGTCTAAATCTGTGTGGTCCGTAGACCTTTTGTTTTTAAAATGTTTAACAATCTCTACGATTTCAGTTTCATGCACTTTGTTGATAAATATAGAACTTAGATTTGATTTAATATTATGTTCATTAATACCAGTTGTGTCTCTCGGCTCTACAATTTTATTTGCTAATGTAGGTCCTACATTAACAAAGAAGTTATTAAATTCGTTCACGATTTCCTTAGTTTCCTGAATAATTAAATTGTCTTTGATAAATTGGTTTGGATATTCTGGTTTTGGTTTACCTTTTTTTATTATACTATTTAATATTTTCCAAGTCCCTTGTATGTTACACCTATGCTGTTCCAATAGCTCTTGATAATAGTCCTTCTTTTTAGTTCTTATAATACTTGTTAACTTATTTTTATATATTTTATACCTTTTTTCAGCTTCTTTGGTTCTATTTTTCATATATAGTTTATACAGTAGGTTTTTCTTTCTACAGGCATTTTCAAGGCCTTTTGTGAGCCATGGCCTATCTTGTTTGGATTTGTTTTTATTCGTTGCTGTTCTAACTGGACAATGCTTATCATAGAGTTCCAGTATAATGGATATAAATGCCTCATAGGCCTGGTCTGGGTCCTCATTAACATAGACCTCATTCCAGTCCTGCGTGCTAAGATCTGCTTTTAGGGCAGCGACAGCCCCAGGAGTTCTACATCTTGTCTGCTTGAGATTGTATTTACTGTTACTTGTTTCCTTGCTCAGAAGTTGTTTAAAAATACCAAAAACAGGTAAATGGTCAGAAATATCATTTAAAAGCAATCCTGCTGTTGTGTGGCATTCTATTTTATTTATAAATATATTATCTATTAATGTGGCTGTATCTACTGTAATTCTACTAGGTTTGGTAATTATTGGGAATAAACTATTACTATATCTTGCATTTATAAAATCAGTTATTTTGGGGTTCCCATGGGGGTTTAAAAGGTCCACATTGAAGTCCCCACAAAGTATGTGTGTCTTGTTACTAGTATTTCCGAACATATGGTCAAGTTTTTGATTAAATATATCTAAACAGGATCCGGGTGTTCTATATACACAGCTAATGATAACATTATTAGTTTCTGCAACATCTATTTCGATTGTTAGGCATTCCATGATTCCATCCATGATGGTTGTCATTGATGGAACCATGCTACACCTTAAAGACTGATCAATATATAATGCCACACCTCCTGATTTGTTACAGGTTCTATCCAATGTGAATAACTCGTATCCCTCCATTCCTACATTATAGCCTTTGTCTTTATTAAGCCACGTTTCAGAAACAGCAATAACATTGAATCTACTAAACTGACTTAGATATTTTTCAATTTTTGAGTATTTTCTGTAAAGACTTCTGGCATTAAAGTGAATTAAAGAGAATTCTCCTTCAGTCTTAGTGAGTTTGAATTGTTCATCCGTATAGTATTCACAGGTATTTCTCATACAATTATAGAAGTTATTTTCAGGATCTATGTCATTATCAAAATCATGCATTTTATATTCCATATGGTCAAAAGTTTTCAGGTTAAGATTTTCATAAGCCAAGTGCAGTTGATGTATGGAGTCACCCCCTGTAACGGAATCAACAGATTCTAGTTCATCATCATCTATGTCCCGAAATGGGAACACAGTTTCCTCCTCACTAAGTGTCATTTTCTTTGTTATTTTCACAGTCCTTGCTAAATGTCTTCATATTCCATTTGAAATGACAACTGTCGATCCTGATTGCAAACCAGCACTCACGCACGCACGAACACGCAACCGCTAGGGTGCACACATGTGTCCGCACACCCGCACTCTCGCAATCACACGCACCCTTTAGCACACACAATAGCATCAAGACGCACCCGCACGCATGCAAGCACACACACGCAGCCACACACAGTTCTAACTCAACAAAAGCAGTTTGTCCATCCTTTTTGGTGAAAATTTTAGCGGTAAAAATAGAGAAAAATCCAAAAAAAGAAAAAATCCAAAACATAGCACAGAAAGTTCCCCATAGAGCCATAGTTCCATCACATACACCTGGTCCATATAGCAATTCATGCAAAAAAGTAGAAAAAGTACATTGCCTAGTCCAGGCTGCAAAAAGAATTACTGTCTGGAGCGCTATTATCCTTCCCATATAGATCCCAAAGCAAAATTCCAAGGTAAAGAGATGAGAGAGGAAGAACATGCAACTTGCAATAGCCATGCAAACAGATCCAAGCGCAAACCCAGGATATCCATGCAAAAGTAATGTAGAAAAAATGTAGGAGGAAAAAAAAAAACATAGAGCAGCTGTCATTTTTATAGAAAAAAAAGTCCGTGTCCATGCAATGCCCCCAAAAAAATGCACAAAAAAAGATGTAATGAATAATAGTAGCATTTTATCCATGGCTACATATCTATTCATCACTCGTGGAGGAGACAGTAACATCATTTATAATCATCGAGGTCGTGAAGTTCTCTTACCGTTACTGTCTTTGCTTCCTCTGGAGTCTCTCCATTTAGTCGGATTAGCACCTTGCAGTTTCGGGTCCACGTTGACTTGATTTTTCCATTTTTCCTCAGGATCCTGGCCTCTCGTGCAATTTCTCCATTCTTCTTTGTCAGGTGTTCATTTATGTAGACCTGGGTTCCCTTCAGCTTCTTCGCCTGCATCATTAAATCTGCTTTGTGCTTACGGTTCACAAAGCGCATTATGATAGCAGGGGTGGCCGTCTTGTCCTTCCTTGGTAGGGTATGACACGCTGAGATGCTGTTTGCATCAAGCTTGATGTTTTTATTCTCGAGGAATTTCAACACCTGCTTCTCCAGCGTCAACAGATCTTCAGTCGCCGCGTCCGCGGCGACTTCTCCTCTTCCCTCCAGAGCTCTGGCGTACGAGCGAGGTTGGACTTTCAGGCCAGTGATGATAACATCATCCATCCTTGAGTACTGTTCTAAATCGTGTACCCTCTTCTCCAGCTGGTCGATGGCTTTGTCCTTTTCCTGAATTACCACTTTGAGTTGCTTCACTTCGCTGACTAGTTCAGTCAGCGTCTTCAGCTGCTTCAGCACCTTGGCCATGTCGGTCGCCAAGGTGTCTACAGACTTACGGAGCTCTTCGATGTCTCTTTCCATCATCGGATTTGCTCGAGTTTTCTTTCCTTGCTTTTCTTCTTTTCTGTCACTCATTTCGTCTTCTTTAACCTGCAGTGTTTAACTTTGTTTGAAGAGTTTTGCCGGCCGGCTACAGGGCGCCGCCATCTTGCTTACCCCAACATGATGCAATAAGTAAACATTATCAATCCGTAAAATATGCGATCTAGCGCAAGGCCTATCCGCGCACGTTTTAAGCTGTGGCGGACCCGGGATGGAGTTA
The DNA here is from genome assembly GCF_963280865.1 of Gymnoscopelus braueri. NCBI lineage: Eukaryota > Metazoa > Chordata > Actinopteri > Myctophiformes > Myctophidae > Gymnoscopelus > Gymnoscopelus braueri. Next base: position 31,712,121 of record NC_137625.1, on the reverse strand, counting down.
TGAAATCTTTCTACTGTACCATTCATCCTAAGATATCATAACGTCATAGAAAATGTAAGAAAACCTTAGTCCAACATTCTCCTTCAAGTACAGTTCTGAGGTACTTTTACTTTACTCGAGTATTTCCAATTGTCAATACTTTTACTTATACTCCACAACAATTATTTGACACAACTGTAGGTACTTTGATTACTTTGACACACACTCTCACACAGATTATTATTACATTATAAAACATACATTAACCACTTTAGCCCTATTTTATACATAGGCTATTTGAAAATAGCCGATCTACAGGGTTGTGAGCTTGTAGATCTACTATTTTCAAACATTTGAGTACTTTTACTTATGGTACTTTAAGTACATTTGGATACTAATACTTTTGTACTTTTACTAAAGTAAATTTTGAATTCTAGACTTGTACTTAACAGAGTACTTGTAACAGAGTAGCCTACTTCTACATTGCAGTATTGATACTTTTACTTAAGTAGAACATTTGAGTACTTTTTCCACCACTGACTACCGTGACCGCCTCCAGTTCCCATATCAGGTGGACATGGGGGTTGGGCCCAGTGGCGAAGCCAGAACACTAGCCGAGGCTAGTGGGCAGAAAAAACAAATGGGTGGACCCAGGCCTACCTATGCCCACCAATGGCTACGCCCCTGGTTGGGCCTACCCGCCCATCCTGAAACCAAGGGCAACACTGTCTGTCAGAATGTAGTTATAGCTGTGGTGGTCTCCGGGCTTAAAGGGTCAAATCAGGCTTGAACATAATGTCACCGAACACCAACCTCAATATTCCTCCCTGCAATATGCTCCTGTGACCTGCAGAGGGCAGCGTAGTCCTATGTATTACTGAATCATCTCAGCAGCTGATAAGAGTCTGGTTATTCACTGTTTTACGTTTTATCCCTGCGACTGAATTAAATGGATGCATTTCCTTTTGGGAAATGTAGACCGACATGTTTGATAATATCACATTTTTTAAAACGCATCACAACACATCGCAATGCACGTATTGTGAGCTTGGAGATGTGCCATGTTCAGTATTTGTCATTATGAAGAAGTACTGTAAGGATTAAGTTGCTAATATTGTGCTATAAATGATCTTTCTGTCACACACACACACACACACTAATGACTGTGTGTATTTTATTTTAACTGCCTCTTTCCATTGCCATTTCTTCTGACCATGCATGTATTGTATGCAATATCTTGCATACATACACAGGCATTCTCTTCTCATCATAAATATCTGGAATATCTGACCTGCTAGTATTCATTCACTCTACTCCGGTGGTCTTCAACAGGGAGTGCGGGACCCCTAGGGGGTCCTCAGAGATACTGCAGGTATTTGTTACATTAACCAATTGAACCCTCGCATCCATATTCTGGGGGGAACATTAGTCGAAAATAGCAGATCAACAAGCTCACAACGCGTCGCAGAAGCGGTGTGAGCTTGTAGATCGGCTATTTTCGGCGAAGTGGTTTGGTGTACAGGGACAAAAGAGTAGACCAAATACCGAGCCAAAGGTCAGGTTTATAAAGTATTGAGGGTTTAAGTCGTTAAATGTCGGAGAATAAGCATTTAACATGAATCCAATATGGGTCCCTGCTTCATTACTCCCTCTCTCAGCCAAGGGCTCCTTGGCCTGAAAAACATTGAAGACCCCTGCTCTACTCATACGTAACTGGTACTAATAATATGCCCGACTACACCACCTCCTGCTTGTGGGCAGGAGGAGCCCCTAAAGTAAACCATTAGAATGTTCAACACTGTAATGTGACCAACTACTTCTCCCATACACAGGAACAATGTAAAAGAGGCACTTTGTGGAAAAATAGGACACTTTATTACAATATAGCTACAGAATACATTCAAATTGTTAAAAGTATCAGGGTAATAATAGGTCAGTAAGGCAAGATTTATCGAATCAAGTGACAAGTTAGTTACTCTCCTCTGGCAAGGGAAGGGCGGGTCGGCCCGTGCACACGGTTCTACCAAATTACTATTGGGGACAGATGGACAGGCCTGGCATCAAACAACTCAAGCAATAGAACATCTAATATTCAATATAAAAACATGCAGTGTCAGGGATTAAGATGCACACCAATTGAAACCAAAGGTCCCACGGTGCAGTCCCAAGAGAGGAAGGAAGAGAGGAGGGAAAACCAATTAAAACACGTCACTATGAATACAACCTAAAATCTATGCCTACAGCACCTACTATACCTCAAATGAAAAACTAAAATAAACAGCAACAAATAAAAAAGGGTAAAATAATAATGGACAACAGTGGCTGGATTGGTCCCTTTAAGGAAACAGACAAAATGCATTAGTTGCCAGCCCTAGTATTACAACATAATGCAAACACTGTATTCAAGTAATCATTAAAAGAACATACAGCATAAACCTACTTTGCTTTGCAGTGAATGATACACAACTCCTGTAGCACAATGCAAGGACAAGGAGCGCGGGGACAATTCCAGCACCACAGCTACAAAGAAGCTATTACAAAACTAAAAATGCATTAAAATACACAGACACATACAATGTATACCGTTTCACCAGTATCTCCAGGTCTCTAGACACAGCACAGCAGTTCCTTGGAAGTCACTTCATTTGTAATCTGGGATGAATAAATAAATACATTTGAATAAGATCAAATAAAACACAATGATGTTGACACAAATTAAAGTGTTAAAAACATGGTAAGCATCCATGTGCTCAAACAAATAGGCTATCAAACAAAGGCCAGCAGTAGCATTATAGCCTCAACAAACTAAAGTGTAGCCTTACACATTATTCTGTGCTACACAAGGTTGAGCTTTGGCCTACCATGAGTTCTCCTTCACCCTGCATGAGACGAGAAACACTATCATCTGCAGCAGAGTCAAAATAGCTCTTTAATGGGAGTGTCGTGAATATCGGGTCCTGTGCTTATGGAATATGAAATTATTATGATATTAATATATTATAAACATAAACCGTTAAAGTGTCTGATAACAAGAGGAGACCAAAACGTCACTAGGCTATTTGGGAAGATTCTAGTGGTGACTGCCAGCTGCAGTGAATTGGTCAAGGTAACACTTCCAAATATGGTGTGAATCCAAAATACCACACCCCGAGTGCTTGGTTCTCACAAAGTGTATTCTGGGATTAGGCAACAGTGCCTGTCGGACACTAAGCCAGTTGCCCTCTTCAGTCAAGCCAGCCGAGATGAGTTAAGACAAACAGGGTTTAATATAAATCAGTGCCCTGAGAGGAGAAGGCGGTCCGAGCTATTGTTTAGACAGGAGCCTGATTGTGATTGACTTTCACAGAAAGAAGGAAGTCTATCTTTAACAAATGTTTCTGTATATAATGACTTACATTGGAAGCAAACAGGACTCTGTGATTCTGGACCCATGCAGATGCCACATTCAGTAGGATAAAGCAGAACCTATGAATAAGATGCGCTATATGTTGAATTGACTCGAACGTATAGATTGTTAAGAGAACTCTGACAATAAAATGGAATTGTTTGAGAATGAAAGCTCCGGTCTCTGACGCTGATTCTTTATTCCCCGCCTCCGGAAATGGACTTGTGTTTCCGCCGGTTCCCTTATGACCCAGATACGACAGGAGGAACAAGAGCTATACTTCCTGGTCATGTGACTAGGTCAGGTGCAGTGGGTGCACCATTCACCTGGATTCCCACATCAGTAATATTTGAATATCTGACCTGTTTAACTACTTCTATTGCTATTCTTCTTCCCTTTCCTGAAAACTACCAACGGTGGAGCTTCTTTAAAACAGTAAACCTGTGATCTGACAATGAAGCTGAGGTTGAGACTGAGTTGAAGAGAAAAGCAGTTGAGACTGAGTTGAAGAGAAAAGCAGTTCCAAGTCCCAACATACTATAATGGTCGTTATGGTAATTTATTTATGGTGGCAATCACAGATATGCAGGATGTGACCCTGTAATGCGCACTTTATGAACACAAAACAATGTACCTTGAAATGTCTGCATTTATGGCCCTCGACTGTTTTAAGAGTTGTCATATTTTAAATGGATATAACATGAATCAACAATCAAGAGGGTTTATTATAACAACAACAATAAAGATAAAGATAATAATAAAAAAACAAATATACTGCCCCATGAGGAATTCATATGATGAACACAATGCATTACTAATTACACTAATAATCCAATAATAGATTACATCGCCCTTCAGCCAACCAAGGCCACTGGCCATGACAACATCACCCGATCTACTACAGTATGTGGCCAGTGTCAATGGCCATTTTCCTTCCACACCTCCTGCATGGAGCGCGTGACCGGAGATGATGTTGGTTCGAATCCAGCACACAACACCAATGGTTTTGATAATGTGGATTGTGGAAGTTAAATGGTGGATTTGTGGGTAGGACTCTATATAAACAAACTTGTTATATCAACAAAATGCATCGCATTCTGTTTGTGTGACATGCATGATGCAAAGGTTTTGAAAGTGAAACTGGCCACCTACTGTAATTCCTTTCCAATGGAAAGGAATTACATCCAAATGGAATTGTACAATCTTGCAAATTACTCCCAATATTAGGAGTAGTACTCACTACATTTTGATGCCAATACTTTTGTACTTTTATACTGTACGTTGGGTTGTTTACTCTTGAGTGAGAAAACAATGTTGCACATTAAGCTAATCAAGTTTTCTTATCAGAGCCACTTATGACACCCTTCCTCCCAACCTTGGCACGATGGTATGGCTCCGAGGACAACTGTGGCCTTTGCGAAACAGCCAAGGGAAATCTCTGCCACATCCCGTGTGGCTGCTGTTGGCCTTGGCCCAGGGTCGTTACAGGTGGAGGCATGACCACGGTACTAAGGAAGCTGGCAGAACACACAGAACTTGGTGATACAAGCGTGGAATTTGGCACAGATGTCCTTCATATGATCCTAATTGATAATCAACCTCTGGCCACGCAAAAATCCTAAGATTTCAAGATGGCCACCACCAGTTTTCAAAATGGCTGCAACTGGGCCAACATTTTGGACTATATCACTTTGCTGGGGCTGTAAATCTTTGATTTCCCCCTTATTTTAATATAGGAGAATATGTTCTGAAGGTATTTCTACCAAGTAAGATAAAAAATATATATATTAGGTTCCAATATGGCGGCATATTTTCCAATATGGCTGCCGATAAATTGCATAAATGTACATTCACATGAGCTTGTAGCACATGTATTTGTATTAATTACCATACACAGCTTTTTAAGGACCTAGGGCAACAGACTTTTCAATATGTTCACCAATAAATACAAAAACTTATATATATATAGGGATATTTTCTCAAACAGGTGCTGACCTTTTTCTCTTTCCGTGGAAGGACAAAACTGTATGGCATCTGCTGAACGCATGAAAGAAGCAAAGACCTGATGACTTTGATCCAATAGTTGATGCATTTTCATGAAGGGGGATCCATCTGAGGTCCTTCGACAGCTTTTTCAAGCCAAGTCTTTGTGTCTGGGTAGCTCAGTCGGTAGAGCTTTCACCTTCGGATCACATGGTCATGGGTTCGGTCAGGATCAGTGTATGAGTAGGTACGGTGAGTGTGGCGCTCCACCTCAGCAATACCAGGGGGTCTATAAGACCCCTGCGTTCTCAGCTGATACTGACAATAAGTCTCAGACTTACTTAATATGAACAAGTGCAACTGCTATGACAACAACGTCAGTATCTGAGCTGCGAATCATGATGTGTCAGATGCTATCCTCTGCAGCTCTGCCTCAGATACTGACATTGTTGACAAAACAGTTTCACTTGTTCAAAGACTTGGCTTGAATTAGCTGTGGATTGCCTTTGGAAGGAGGGAAGGATCTCAGATGGATCCCCGTTCATGAAATTGCATCAGCTATTGAATCAAAGTCATCAGGTCTTTGCTTCTTTCATGCATTCAGGGGATGCCACACAGTTTCGTCCTTCCATGGAAAGGGAAAAAGGTCAGCATGGCAGACAACTTCTCCAAATAAGGTTCAACACCTGTTGCAATAAATGATAAACATATGCAAGTCATTGAGGAGTTCATAGTACTCATGTACGATAGAACTTCATAGAAGTAGTTCCTACAAGGAAGTGAATGCAAGTGAAGTGCATTCCAAGTAGGACATATATGGGGCCAGTCACTCTTGTGCAGTCCTGTTTGCCAAATTATGCCAGAAGCTGACACGATGTGGATGTAAAAAAGCATGTCCTGGACACTGCAAATGCTTTAAGTTTGGACTTATCTGCACACCCCTCTGTGGTTGCAGTTGCTAGTACACTGGCCTGTCACTTGCCCAGCCACCATTGTAAATGAGAATGTGTTTATAATGACTTATAACAAAACAAAAAGTAAGCACTAAGCTTTACCAAGCTAATAAATCACTTTCAAATGTTCCATAAATGGATTCTGTGAATGGTAATTAATACAAATACAGTACATGTACTACAAGCTCATGTGGATAAACCATAAGCAGATTTCTGCAATTTATCGGAAGCCATATTGGAAAACATGCCGCCATATTGGAACCTAATGTTATTTTTTATCGTACTTGGTAGAAATACCTCCAGAACATATTCTCATATATTAAAATAAGCCCCAGCAAAGTGATATAGTCCAACACATTGGCCCAGTTGCAGCCATTTTGAAAACTGGTGGTGGCCATCTTGAAATCTTAGGATTTTTGCGTGGCCAGAGGTTGATTATCAATTAGGGTCATATGAATGACATCTGTGCCAAATTTCACGCTTGTATCACCAAGTGCACTATTGTGTATTGAAAACGGCATATTCCCGCCTTACTACAGGTATGGGCACAACCAATCACTTCTTGAGGGACATTGGCTTCACGGCAGCAAAGATCAAGAAGGTCCTACAATATCTCTCATAAGAAGGGAAGTTTCTGGCTCTGGCTGCGAAGGAAAAACAGGAGTTGGGGGAATCGAGATGCCACGCGTAAAAAAAACCTGACTATCGAAATCCAGGGAGATGTCCCTGACCGCTGCCCCACCATCTTGAGATGTTCTGGTGATTAAAGGGGCAAAACATCAGTGATGGATAGCTCCCAGCTGAAGACCCTGCGGCTGGTATTTAGGTACTGGTTGAAGTTGGCCTGACAGAAGTGCCCTGAGAGCTTCCAACACCAACCTGCCACATTCAACCATCAGGTATGCGGCCAGGTGCAAGCCTGGCTCAGGGAGCCATGCAGCCATGCAGAGTCTATAGGGTCACTCCCTGGTGAGCAAGGGGCGAAACACCAGGCTAGGATGGCTCCCAGCTGAAGACCCTACAGCTGCTGCTTAGGCACCGTCTGAGGTACGTCAGACAGAGATAACCAGCAGGTACCAACATCTGCCTGTCAACAAAAGAATCATCTGGGGACCCCCCAAAATAATTTCGGGATCGGTCCCGACCCCCAGTTTGAACCACTGCTGTAAGTGACACGAATCAAGAATAGAAAGGGTTTCTTTGCCACTATACTCACACAGGCACAATAAGCAAAAGTGTGTGTGGTCTGTAAAAAGACCACACACACTAATTGCTCTGTGTCCCTTGAGGGCTGCGATCAGCTGGGTTGAGCTGAAAACTGAAAAACCTATGTTGCTATATCAAGTGGTTCTCACACTTTTTCATGTAAAGGACCCCCAAAATTATATGTATTTGGCCGCCAACCCCCATCTTAAAATATTTTGTTCCAGGGACCCCCAGAAGCAAAGATTTGAGTAAATAGTTTTTGCCTATTCAAAGATGTGCACACATTTTCTTGATTATTCAAAAATAGCAGATCTACAAGCTTATAGCGTGGCACAAAGTGACGCACTGTCAGCTTGTATATCTGCAAGTTTTGAATAGCCAAAGTATAAAATGACACAGATGCTTTCCCAGGTTTAATGGGTTAAATACATGGCCCCTCCCACCAACACCACCAGACAAACCAAATCAACAGGTACCTAGTTTGTCACTTTTATTATTTAGAAGTCACACGGAGTTGATGCATTTTAACACGCTAATACATTTGCTTTTCCACTTCCAGTGTCCATTGTCAATCTTTGAAGTGGATTCTTGCCCTTCTCAACAGACTTGGACTCGGCTTAACACAGTTCTCATCCAATCAGAAGTTTGATCACAGGTGGAATTAATTGGTGGTTAATTGGAGTTCCCTTTAAAGGGTTCCTGTCGCCTTGGAAAGAGTTTTTGACTCTTTTACATCCAGAGCAGAGGGACGGGTAAGACCTTGTATCGTCTTATTCAATGTTTTAACAAAGCCTAGAGTCCCTTTTCTGGGAGCGAACATTTGGCAAAAATAGCCAATCTACAAGCCGGCTTGTACATCGGCTATTTTCATAGGCTATTTTAGCCAAAGGGACTTGGTGTAGAGAGTAAATAGAGCCCTGGGGGATTCTGGTCAACTAATCAAGGTTTAAATGTGTTTTTAATAAATGAGAAGTGTTAACTTTGTAGTAGTTTGCTTGCTTTGTGTCAGTGCACCCCCAGTGTGTGTGTGTGTGCATACAAAACAAGCCACAAGCAGGCTGCATAATGAGTACTTCAATTATATTTTGATTCCAATACTTTTGTACTTTTTTCTACATTGTGGTATTGTTACTTTTACTTAGGTAAGTATAAATATAAGTACTTCTTCCACCACTGGATGCGATACCAGTGTCAGCCAGCCTACCCAGTGGGCATATGGATAATATATGTTGAGTAATGTACAATCTATGGAGAGTTAAACATTTACAGCAGCTAACCTAAGTAGTCATCTGTTCTGGTACATTGGTGTACATCCCAGCAGTTCCATGTGCAAATGTTCCATAGTAAGCATGCAGGAGACTATGCCCAGAATGTATGGGGGCTTAATGGGTATGTATATGTATGTAGCCTGATGACTATGGCACTTTATGACACTGTGTACTTTGTCCCTTGTTTGTACTCTGTACTTTATGCACTTGTGCAGGCCAGGGAAAGAGATGCAGGATCCTGAAATAAATTATGTTTCTGAAGCAGCAGTGGTTGAAGAACTCTGATGTTTTGAATAAAAATGGCAATACCACAATATATAAATACGAGTAAAAGGCATGCATTCAATGATTTAGTCCTTGAGTAATAGTATTGCCATAAAAATATACTTACAATACCAAATTAATAATATTTATATATATATATATTTTTCCCAGTTTCAAATTATAAAAAAAAAATGCTCATCTACAAGCCCACAATGCATCACATTGCAAACTTGTAGATGGCTATGGCTATTTTTGAATGCCCTAAGTATAAAATATATCTGTCAAATACGTGTAAAAATGTGCAACATTTGCCTAGGACTAGGTTCAAAGTATTTAAAAATGAAAATACATAAATTAATTGGTATTTTTTTAATACAGTACATATATATATACCCAATGGGGGGAGTCTAGTGTCCTGATTGGCTGTCTCCATTCTTCCTTTATGAAGTTATCAGAGAGAGAGAGAGAGAGAGAGAGAGAGAGAGAGAGAGAGAGAGAGAGAGAGAGAGAGAGAGAGAGAGAGAGAGAGAGAGAGAGAGAGAGAGAGAGAGAGAGAGAGAGAGAGAGAGAGAGAGAGTTATTTATTTATTTGGAGAATTGTTTCCTCTTAAAGTCCAGTACACACCAAACAGAGTTGTCCCGACGACTACAGACTAAACATTGGGAGATCAGTCAGGTCAGAAGGTGTTAAAAAGTAACTGTGTGCAATGTGCATGCTGAGTACACATCACACAGCCAGCTGATGGTGCTGTTGTGCACCTGCATGACAGCAGGTGGCAGTAGTGTGCAATAATTAAGCAATATTACACGAGAGGGTGTGCTTTACCGTCATTGGCCGGGTTTCCCAAACGAATTTGAGCTCGTGCGTAGCCTAGAAGCTGCGTAAGAGCCTCCACGCACCTGCGCAGTAGCAACCCCGCCACGCACTATCTTCGTTAGTAGCAGCTGTGTGTGCCCAACGTGCCATCTAAACTGGCTTCAGGAGATACCATCGTCGTAGGTTCTCGTTACGTGTGTGCTAAAACTACATTCGCGAGACAGCATGCACGTGAAGACCTCCTGGACGAAGCCTACGTAAAGCCTACATGAACTACGTAGTGCTGTCCTACACTACACAGCAGTTTAAACACCCTTTGCGAAAGTGAAATGGATCATAAAAATACCAGAGCCAACTGTCAGATGTCCTGAAGCAGTCCACTCCAAATACAACTTTTGAATAATATATTTATGAATTAAATTACAGTGAGGTGACATCTGCAAGGTAAATAAAACACTAAAGTGTCCCCATTATGCAAGTAAATTAAATATACTTAAAATACCAAAAGTAAAGGAATGCAGAATGTCCCATTTCCCAAATGTAATATGTATTAAAATCTTTTGAAAATAGCAGATCTACAAGCTTGTGAAGCGTTGTGAGCTTGTAGATCTGCTAGTTTCAAAGGATTTTTTAACCATTCATAAACATGGCGAGCGCAACAGCTGTCACTTTGTGAGAGGAACTGGGGACTTTCATCATAACGTTTAACTATAAAACTTCAAAATTAAGGAAACATGTTTAGCTCAGCATCATTTATATACCTTTAGTTAACTTGGCATATGCTTAATATTTTTATCAGACGATCGGATCATCCGTGAGAGTACAATTTGTAAACTTCGGGTTCATGCATAGAGGACGAAGCAGCGTAGCCCTGGTTCAGAGCGTTAGTGAGTTCCCTCTAACGCCCTGGAAGACCCCTCGCTCTGCGCTTGTGCAAGGAATTCCACTGCCATGCGAGTGCTCAAGAGTAGTGAAAATAAACAAAACCATTTCGCTACTCACCAAAGCAAAGGCTGTTTTGTGTTGTTGAAGGTCTATTCTTGGAGGTGGGAGGCCTCTCAGCACCCCAACTACTCTGTAAAATACACTTTTTGGGCAGCAAATAAAATATGTCAGCGAGATGGATTTTTTTTTATTTACTCCACAGTGCCCTCTACAGATCTGGAGGATTGAACTTACCATTAACCAAAATCTGTAGAGGGCACTGTGGAGTAAATAAAAATAATTTCCGTCTCGCTGACATATTTTATTTTCTGCCCAAAAAGTGTATTTTACAGAGTAGGTGGGGTGCTGAGAGGCTTCCCACCTCCGAGAATAGACTTTCAACAACACAAAACAGCCTTTGCTTCTGTGAGTAGTGTCGTATATGATCCATTGATCAGACAGGAAAATCACTATTCCCTAACTATTCCCTAAGTGCAAGAATACAGTTTGAAAGACGGTTTGTCCATAGAAATGTATTTATTTCCACAGACGTGACACCTGCAAAGCCAATCCACAGAGTGTAACTTAAAGGAGAATTCCGGACAAATTAAGTGTTATCTTTCATGTCTCGTTACTCACCTAGCGACGTAAAAAGTGGCGTTCTTTTTTTCCATATATTCCCCTGTCGTCATTTTTTAAACCCCCTCCGTTGTCATAATGGGAGCGCGTGGGTTAGTGAAGTTCGTCTATTATAACCGATGCAATGTTATTTTTTTCTCTTCTACGATTCATTGTAGAGTCTCATGATAGTCAAACATGCGCTGAAAATTCCTGCGAGCCTGCCGTTAATGGCGAACGATTTAACACTGGATGCTTGTTTCTTTCCAGAACCTGGCAACTCGTGTTGCCAGGAAAAAAAATTGCCAGAAAAAAATAACATTGCATCGGTTATAATAGACGAACTTCACTAACCCACGCGCTCCCATTATGACAACGGAGGGGGTTTAAAAAATGACGACAGGGGAATATATGGAAAAAAAGAACGCCACTTTTTACGTCGCTAGGTGAGTAACGAGACATGAAAGATAACACTTAATTTGTCCGGAATTCTCCTTTAAATCACAACAACATCACAATATATACAGACAGACATTTCACATAGGACCTCCTCTCAGTTCTCCTTCTTGACCACTCATAAACAAGCTCTTTAGAAACAACAGGCTTCTTGTCCAGCCTTTCTCAGTCATCACAATAGATCACACAATCTGTCTTGGTTTCAACACAGAACATTTATCTATCGAACTGCACTTTTACACAAGCTCATAATATGAAATCATTGTTTAACATCTTATTAGCTTCAATATAAGACCACACATATATGTATTCCACCTTGTATGAAATATATGATTTAGACAAAAAGAGATAATACTTTGAACAGGTCTAATCATAGCAACTAGTTGAGTCAGCTGTCCTTGTGACTCTGCTCCAAGACCCCCCTCTCCGTTACTTTCTGTTTCTTGTTGTTGTCCACGCCTCACCCTCATCAGCTGGTGGTCAGCTAATTCCAGCCAAGCCCACCCCCTACTCATCAGCTGGCACTCAGCTGTTACTCTGTTATTCTTGAATAAGTTTGCCATCCTACTGTGTCATCCTCTTGACTCCAAAAGGTCAGAGCCTCACAAATCCCACACTGTTATTAACCCTTAATAAATGATACAGTCCTGGATATACCATAGTAGCAAAATGGTTTTGTTTATGTTCACTACTCTTGAGCACTCACTAACGCTCTGAACCAGGGCTAGAAGCAGCGCAGCCGCCCGCCCTACCCAAAAGAACAGATATGCAAGCTATAGACACGGCATGTTGCAGTGCGTTGACAGCGTGTGTGTGTGTGTGTGTGTGTTAGTGTGTGTGTGTATCTATATATCTATATATCTATATATCTATATATATATATATATATATATATATATATATATGATATGTGTGTTGTGTGTGTGTGTGTGTGTGGGGTCGGTCTTTTCATAGATCTATTTTGCTACGATGGGTGTTACGAGCGCCCCAGGGCGCTCGTCACAAACTGCTGCGTCGGACAGCAGTCAGGGCTACGCCTCCATACGCCATTCTGTCTCCCAAATGTAGTTTTAGCCATAGAGTTTTAGCAGACACGTAACGCCGTGGACGTGGGAACCGATAGCACGTAGGGCACAACCAGCTGCTACTAATGAGGGTAGAGCGTAGGTTTCGCCGGGTCCCAGGCTCTTACGCAAGCTGCGTAGGCTACGCATGACCTGAAATCTACGTGCCTGCTAGGGTACTGCGCAACCTGTGTGGACGCACGTAAGACCCGTCGTACAACCTGCGCAGGATCTCTACGAATCTCTTTGGGAAACGCGGCCATTATTGGCACGCCAGTGATGCGGTCAGGAACGAGGCGCAGCCGAGTTCCGCAAGCATCACTGAAGTGATGATGATGAACCAGGAACCAGGGATCATCCAGGGATCGCGGATGTCCTGGCTAAATACGACCCAGAGACTTCAGACAAGGCTGCATGTGTCGTCCTGCTCCTGATGGCATACTTCAAAGAGCCCAACAACACCATCATGCTTGGGACTGATGTAAGTTTAAAAGATAAATAGCAGATTGTGACTGCACTAGACTAGTTCACTTGTATACACTTGTATACATTTAATCACATTCATTTACATGTTGACACAACACAACATTCCCTCTGATTAACCTCTAAGTCAGTGTCAGTCTTTTATGCACCATGTTGAATCTATGCTACCATAAATAAGTTACATTTAAGTCTTATCTTACAGGCATGTGCCACAGCCGCTGATGTGCACAGGACCGAGACATTACCCAGCACCCCCTGCTTCATTGTCCAAGGTACTGTTTATATGGATTTTATATTTATTTCTAGCTACCCAAAAATGTATAAATACTACATGATTTTTTCAAATAAGCAGTTAGGTGTCTTGACATGTATTTTTCCAATATTTGCCGTTAATCAGCTGTGCCTGTAATGTGGAGAACAGAGCGATAGACAGGCCAGCTGTTCAGCTCATATAATGGAAGCCTGTGGTACGCTCGTTCACTCCCTCAAAACTAATCAAATACAATATGCTCCAAAAACTCAAACGCATATGGACAAGATGTTATTTGCAAATTCAACACGCTAATTTACCTCAAAAAGGTCATTTTAACGTGGTGAATATGCAAGTAACAACTTGTCCATACTAGCACTTTGGAGATGTTGCAGCTTCCAAAATGTTGAACTATCCCTTCAATAATCTCTGGCATGAGGTGTGCAAAAGACTATCAATTTGATCAACGATGGTCAGTGAGTGCGTAACAGTTTGATGTTGCTGATCATTTAAATTCTTCTCTTGTTCATTTAGCAATTTACTCTTTACAATATCACATAATGGGTATCTCTGTTCAGGTGATCTGATGAACCCTAGGGCCTGGATGCTGTCCATTGAAGAGCACGAGGGCATCATCGATGGAATAGCTGCAGTTTTTGCAAGTTACTACAACTTCAATCTGCAGTATCCTGCGGATGTTGCATGCACCCTGGAGTTCATCCAAAGGTATTGTAAGTCTGAAATTAACATTGTACTGGATTGTTGCAACATTGATACTTGCTTGTATCAATGTTACTTAGCCTTCAGTACTACTTTCTTTTAGTGGCGTAGGATCTTGCCACACTAATAGACAGCGCTGCGCCCGTGCCTTTGTCCGCCTTCTCCTACCAAACCACTCCGTTGGCACACATCTCTCCATGCACAACACCTACTGCATGCCTGTATAGACAACACGCACTATGTTGCATCCACACAACTGTCATACTTACTGTACAGTTTGCATTTGCATGAAATACCATGCATTGATGCAAATTACATCACATTTTAGGCCACACCCCATTCCACTGTGTACACACACACACACACACACACACACACACACACACACACACACACACACACACACACACACACACACAGCAGTATAGTATTGGACAGTACAGCACAGTACAGTACAGTATGGTACAGTATTGTCCAGCACAACGCAGCATGGTGCAGTACAGTACAGTATGGAACGGTACAGTATGGAACAGTACAGCACAGTACAGTACAGTATGGAACAGTGCAGTACAGTATGGAACAATACAGTATGGAACAGTACAGTATAGTACAGTACACAGCACAGTACAGTATGGAACAGTACAGTACAGTATGGAACAGTACAGTACAGTAGGGAACAGCACAGTACAGTATGGAACAGTACAGTACAGTATGGAACGGCACAGTACAGTATGGAACAGTACAGTACAGTATGGAACAGTACAGTACAGTAGGGAACAGCACAGTACAGTATGGAACAGTACAGTATGGAACGGCACAGTACAGTATGGAACAGTACAGTACAGTACGGAACAATACAATACAGTATGGAACAGTACAGTATAGTACAGTACACAGCACAGTACAGTATGGAACAGTACAGTACAGTATGGAACAGTACAGTATGGAACAGCACAGTACAGTATGGAACAGTACAGTATGGAACGGCACAGTACAGTATGGAACAGTACAGTACAGTATGGAACAATACAGTACAGTACAGCATGGAACAGTACATACAGTATGGTACAATACAGTACAGTATGGAACAGTACAGTACAGTATGGAACAATACAGTACAGTACAGCATGGAACAGTACAGTATTGAACAATACAGTACAGTACAGTATGGAACAATACAGTACAGTATGGAACAGTACAGTACAGTATGGAACAGTACAGTACAGTATGGAACAATACAGTACATTATGGAACAGTACAGTATGGAATACTGGTCACCTAGATGGCGTGGCTCGGCGCTAGAGTGAGACCGGCCAAACCGGTCTCACTCTAGTTTACTTAATCCATTTAGACCTGAAGCCGATTTTAAAAAAAAAACAGTTTTCTGGAGTGGTGCTCAACCTTTTTCATGTCAAGGACCCCCAGAATTATTTGTACTTGGCCACGGACCCCTATCTGAAAATATGTAGTTCCAGCAACCTCCCAGAAGCAAAGATACGAGATAAAAACGTTTGCTGTGAAAGAATATTTATATTCAAAGATTTGCGTAGCTATGAGCTTGTAGATCTGTTATTTTTCAACAGCTAAAGTATAACATATAATAATGCTTAAACACAAAGGGGTTCCCGCCCTGAATGGGAAAGGGGCGCCACTGCATGTGCCGTATAAACGTATAAACGATGCAATATATACATCTATTTCAAACTAATAGTTGTTGTCTTGGCTTATTGTTTACAGGTGCTTCTTGGGCATTAACCCTGAGAGAGGCTCCAAATCCGCAAAGCGTCGTACTGTCAACCCACACGTGGGCACACTCACAAGGAAACTGGTGGACTTTGAATGGTCGATGTAGGGAATGAGAAGACAGTCAATAATACAGAAGGAGACGAAAGCACGGGAAGAGAATCCACCATAACCAAAGCCCACCACTGCGCGAAGCAGTCTTGTTTCAAAGCCCATCGCTACAGACATTGGGGTGGCACTCGCGAAGCCTAGGACCGGAACACCCGAGGAGCGACCAATAGCAGTGTTTAAAAGACCATCCCGGACACGGACTGGGGTGGCAGGATCAAAAGATCTCAACCTATTCTCAAACTGAGGAACACAGAAGATAGACCATCGCACTCAAACGCCAGGCCTGAAGACGGACCGCAGGAAGAAGTACGGCCAATCCCACGTAGACCAGGAAAAGGAGAGAAGAGGAAAAGAAAAGAGCGGGAACGAAACATAATCGCGGAAGAGGTGGTGCCCCCACCCATAGGACCTCCCCCGACGCTCAGAATCCCTCTTGTACCAACGGTAGTTTGTCCACTCTGCAATTTAATACTGCCGTCAAGAGGCGTGGTACAGAAGCACTTTGATAGGTTACATAAGGACGTGGACACGGAATATTCTTGCCCTAAATGTGGGAAATGTGAAAAAAGATGCCACCCAATAGCATGTCACATACCGAAGTGTAAGGCAGATGGCTCCACCCCGATAAGAGGAGCGGGATTGGACTGTGAACACTGTGTTGGACGATTTGCGGGGGCAGCTGCCCGTACACAGCATATGCGAATAGCTCACAGGCCGGAGTTCCTAGAGAACAAACTAAACGAACAGAGGAAATTAAAGGCTGACAAACTACTCAAACGCCTATGGAAACCAGAGGAGATGGAGATAATCGAACAATATCTATTAGCCTCAGATGGAGTCCCCCTGGATGTGCTCTGGGAAAAACTTGGAAAGTCCAAATCCAAGGAGCAGATCAGGGAGAGGATTCGGAATGCCAAGCTTCGAAACACCAAAGCTACCCTAGCTGCAGGGGCTAATGCCCAAAGACGGGCGGACATAATTAGAGAGCTGGAAAGGGACAGCGGTGAAAAAAGGATTAAAAGACTGGTGAGAGGAGAACTAAGGCGACAGGTGACGAGAGAGGGACGGAACGGCCTGTGTCTAGGTAATACTGGAGGCCAGGAAATATTCATCTTGCTACGGGAATGTACCCTGGAAAAGATCGAAAGGCAGGGCCGAGAGATTGTTAACGGACTATCAAGAAATGATGCTGGACCGAATGAGAGGAACGAAAAGATCAAGAACTTTTCTAAAAAAGTCTCGGAGCGGACAGACCTGATTAGGTTCATGAGGGAACTAAGAAGGAAAAGCAGGCGCCACCTAGCGACCTTTGTATTAGATAATTCCACGGATTCAGAGTGCCAGCTAGACCCGAAAGACATCCTACATGTCTATGGAAAGAAATGGTCCACTATCAGGCCCTTCGAGGGACTGGGAAATTTCGTGAGCGGCGGCGTTGCAGACAATTCCCATTTCACCAGCTTGATCCAACCAGAAGAAGTAGTCAAGAGGAGACTAAAGATGAAAGATTCAGCTACAGGGCCGGATGGGATCCAGTTGGAAGACACTCTAAACTGGGATCCTGATGGAATGAATCTGGCGAAACTGTTCAATACATGGCTAATAGCAGGAGTGGTGCCAAGTGCATTCAAGGCTAACAGGACCACGCTGATTCCTAAGGTGGCGGACCAAGCGATGCTTAATGATGTAAACAACTGGCGACCTATCACGATTGGGTCCATAATCCTCCGGCTGTTCGCCAAGGTGATACACAAAAGACTGGAAAAGGCTTGCTGTACACATATCAGACAGAGAGGATTCATTAAAAGAGAAGGATGCGCAGAGAACATCTTGATCCTTAATAGCCTTATACAACTATGCAAAGAGGAAAAACGAGCGTTAGGAGTGGTCTTCATAGACTTCGCAAAAGCTTTCGACTCCGTCTCGCATGAGCACCTCTGGGAATCTCTTGAGAGGAGAGAGGTGGACCGTCACGTAATACTACTGCTTAAATCTCTATACGAAGGATGCTCAACACGAGTCAAAACCAGGAAAACCTTCACTGCAAACATCCCCTTGAAAGTAGGAGTGAAACAGGGTTGCCCGCTGTCTCCCCTACTATTCAACCTGGCGGTAGATCCACTGATTAGGACCTTGGAAGCTTGCAGATCAGGGCTGAAGCGTATCGGGAAT
>NC_137625.1:31613725-31688725 GCF_963280865.1 Gymnoscopelus braueri | reverse complement strand
ATCCTAGCTGCCGCTTGGCTGAAACCAGAGAGTATGCATTTTTAGTTTGGGGGATTTGTATAAGCTTTCTCTGAATATATGCTTAGCAAGCTGCTTCGACAAAATTCAGTGAATATTCTCCCGAGAGCGGGAGCTTTAATGCCAAGCCTAATCGTTTCCATTTGTGTCAATAAATGGTAAACTGAATCTACTAAGACGAGAGTGTTTCTGATTGAAATGAAGCATAGCGTTAGTTCATGCAGGACACGGAAGTCGTGCACGCTAAAGCTGTAACCAGCAGGCAGTCAGCTGATGTGAACATCAGCTTTCTATTCCCCATTCATTACGTCACACACTCATTATCCAATCACAGCTCACGCATGAGCAAAGAGGATCCTTTAAATACGGTTCTATTCTCTAGGTCTTTCTTGGTTGCTGAACCAATGCATTTTGTTAGCTCCTCCTCCACCCCAGCCTCCACCTTTTGATTAGAGTCTGGCTTAGGCTCAAATACTTGTGGTTATCATGTATATCTGCTTGTTTAGAGTCTTGCATATAGGCTCAAATACTTGTGTATCATGTATATCTGCTCATTCTAACTAATATGTCAATGTACTGCTATTGTTGTCATTGTATCCCTATGGGGATTTGTATAAGCTTTCTCTGAATATATGCTTAGCAAGTTGCTTCGACAAAATTCAGTGAATATTCTCCCGAGAGAGGGAGCTTTAATGCCAAGCCTAATTGTTTCCATTTGTGTCAATAAATGGTAAACTGAATCTACTAAGACGAGAGTGTTTCTTATTGAAGTATTAGCTAAACAGCTGCGTTGTGTATATGTATATATATATATATATATATATATATATATATATATATATATATATATATATAAATAAAATCAAACAGGTCAAACATGAGGACTATACAATCCAAATGATGTCACTGAGTTGATAATATAAATGATAGCCTAATAATTATTATTATTATTATTAACATTATTATTATTATTGTTGTTGTGTTGTTATTATAGATAAGGTCAAGTATTAGGTAAACCGCTGCGTTGTGTTGATAAAACAGAAGATTTAATAAGATATGTTATGTATCTTTCAGGACCTTTCCCCCTCACGGAGCAACTCCTACCGTAAGTACCCTACTTAATGCGCAGCAACATTCGATGGGGGGATCACTATACCGTGGGTTCGCTAGAGACGGTTCACGTTACTCCAGTCCTTTGTATGAACAATGTGGACTTTGCGAAGCGCTTTGTATTGCCATTGAGTACGAAAGGTGCTATACAAATAAATGGATTGGATCTGTTCTTCTGTTTTCAGAACATGGAGGCTACTCCACCGGGCATCCAGAAGTATGTTGCTGACTTATTGTGCCACAGCAAGGAATCGCATGAGAAGTAAGTTACTCTAATAATAAATGCAAAGTTTCCCAATATTGACCATCAATTATTTTGTATGTCCTCGATCCAAAGGTTCTATGCCATGTACGCGAATCTGAAACGGGCTCAGGAGATCCGTCAAGTGTTCACACATATCTCTGCCCAGGACTTCCAGGCCCTGACCCTGGCAGACCTGCACGGAACGCCCAGCAGAGCAGCGCCCTCCGGAACGCCCAGCAGAGCAGCGCCCTCCGGAACGCCCAGCAGAGCAGCGCCCTCCGGAACGCCCAGCAGAGCAGCGCCCTCCGGAACGCCCAGCAGAGCAGCGCCCTCCGGAACGCCCAGCAGAGCAGCGCCCTCCGGAACGCCCAGCAGAGCAGCACCCTCCGGATCCCCCCCCTCCACGAGCACATATGTGCACAGGGCACAGGCTGCATCGCCGTGGAGGTCCAGAGAGGTCAGAGAATAATGCCTTGATATATGCAATGCCTTGATATGCAATTTACACATTTGTTAACAATTGGTTTATTTGTGCTCACTCCAGCTGAGGAGCGAAAAGGATGCGCAAAGGATGGCCAAAATCCAGAAGGTGTATCTTATTACAATGAACACTCACAAAGTGGCAGTGGCTCAGGAGGCAGAGCAGCCATCTTGAAATCAGAAGGTTCCCGGTTTGATTCCTGGCCATTGAACTCGATGAACGGGTTAGTGCCTTGCAAGGTTGTGTGAATGTAATGCACACTGCACAGTGCTTTGGAGAAATGTGCAATATAAATGGCTAACTGCTATCAATTTAACTTGCACAGAAATGTTTACAACTGACATGACAGAGTCCAGACAGGTGAGGGTGATGATCAGTAATGTGGAACCAGAGCTGATTTGAGATGTTGGTGAGTTTTGCCTACATTCACAGAAAATGTACAGGTAATATATTATTATCATCATTATCCCATTGAGACCGGGAAAGCATCTGTGTCATTTTAGATGTTAGCTATTAGCCTGGTAAACCACCCTGGTCGAGGAATTCAATTCAATTTTCATTCAGCTGCTGAATGAAAATGTAATTAAATTCTGCGACTGGGGTGGCTTACCAGGCTTGTTAGCTATAGCAACATACGTGTTTTAGAACATTGGTTTAGAATACAGTACAAGCTCACAGCGTGTCACTTGTACAGTACATCTGCTGTTTTTGAAAGATTTTTGAAAAATCTCAATTTTTTTTTTTTAACAAATCTTCTCTTCTGGGGGGTCCCTGGCATAAAACATTTTCAGATGGGGGTTTGCACGGACAGATATCAATTTGGGTGCTTGGCATGAAAATGTTGGAGAACTTGAAAGCGAGCGCTGATTTGAGTGATGAGGATGACACAACAAATTATCCTGATTATCAACCCACAAAAGCAGTAGAGACTGAGGACACTTATTTTGAATCCATGGAGGAGGATGGGCCCTCAACAAGCACATCCAAACCGCCTGTTCCATAAACTGTGCAACTTCCTAGCTGCTATTGTCTAAACGTGAAGAGGAAGTTTTGTGTGTGTGTTTTGTGTGCAAGTCTGGCATCTGCAGCTATTACGAGATTTTCCGAAACATTTATAATTTTGTGTAATTTTGTGTTTCCCTCCACAGTCCACCACTCTACTCCCTCCCACTTGGCGCCATCCAGCGTGGGAGCACCCACACCCTCCTCTGCACCCTCTCTACCCCCACCCACACCACCGAACCCTCTCAGTGGAAAAAAGGGCTCTTTATAAAATTGTCATTTAGTACTCTTTTTCTGCAGTGAACTGGGTCGTGGTACTGTATACAGTATACACACTGGGTATTTATTTGTTCAGCTAAGTCTTTGTCTTTTTCATATAATCTGTGAACGTCTTTGTTTATATTTAGATTTTTTTTAAATAAAGTAGGCCTATATTGCCTAAGTAATGCCTGAAATATGCTCCTCTTCTTCAGCAACGCCACAATAAAACCATAGCCGTATAGTAGTGAGATGTGCAACAGCAGTTCATCAACTCTGCAATACAAAGTGCCGCTTTTGCAATGTCTCCTAATGACTGCAAGTAGGAATAAATCATTGTACACAAAAACATAATCTGCATATCATTTAAATATTTGATGAAACGGATTTGGCTTACTGAAAGAAAATATCCAGATATTTACTTTTGCCATACAGTTACAAATTTCAAATGTGTCTAAATCTATAATTTAGTCTGAAATACGCCACGCACATGTTTTTTTTTTAAACATCATCTCATAAATGGTAGTATGTAGTACGTGAGAAAGCAAAACATGGAAGTAATTGTTTTAACATTGTCTGCCGGAGTTTATTCATAATTTATTCACCCACTGCCAGGGTTTTTAATCATTTTTTTATAGAAAAAATGTGTCCGTTTATTTTTTAACATTGAAGTGAATGGATTTTTTTTTTTAATATATATATATATCCTAATTCGCTAGGGTTAGGGTTATACATTTATACTGAAAAATTATAGAAACATTTTAGGAATTAAAAAACAAAATAAAAATAAAATAATTAAAAGGGAAGAATTCTCCCCTTTGGCGGTAAACACCATTTACTGAAAAGGGGAGAATTCTCCCCTTTGGCGATCAACCTGTTAATGAAATAAACTAACTTTTCATTTCATTATTTGTAAGAAATAAAACATTAAACAAATGTTTTTGAATTATGGTATTTTACTAAATGTAGTATACTACAGTAACCAGACACCTCCCTTAATGTCCAGTATGTCTTTTTTGTAATGGCACTACAACTAGGACTACTCCTTGATGATGGGCCAATGTGAGACACCTGTGACAAACATTTCAGTGGCCATTCCAAGTGATGACTGCTCCCTATGTTAAATTTACTTGTCAGTTCATGCCTTAGGAAGTTCAACTTTAGTTCACTTTTCTGTTTGACTTCAAACATACCGACATCAAAACTGGGCTTATTGAAATGTCATGGCCACAGTTTAACATAAGTCTGCTCTGAAGGCAAACTTTTCACTCCATCTTATTTTCTTAAGTCATATTCTTCAAAGATGTTATTCAAACCAGTGATTCTCAAACATTTATATGTCAAGGACCCCAAATTATTATGTTTTTGGCCACCCGCTCCAATCTGAAGATATGTGGAACTTGTAGATTAGCTACTTTCATATAGTCGATGTACATAAGGTTCAAGTGGTAAATCGCTATATTAACTAATTTTACTGGGGACCCCGTGTATGTGATCATGCCCAGTCTACTTTTTGGACTCGTTGTAGGACTGAGTCTGCTTGTTTGTCTCACATTATCAGCTGACAACATTAGTGCAAGCAAAAACAGTTGTTCATTATGCTCACTGGTCTAAATGAACACACTGAACAGATACTGAAAAACTGGTATAAGGCAGGCATGAAATCACAAATGGCAAAACTGGAGAAGTGGGGTTTAAATAGCAGTGAATGTAATTAGCATAACAGTGTGCAGGTGTGTGAGTCCAGTCCTGATTGGTCGGAGGTGAATGCATGAGCTGATGACTGGGTGTGCAAACTATCGACAGGGTGGGGGCCAAGACACACACGTGCACACACACCCAACACACACGCACACACACCCAACACACACGCACACACGCACGCACGCACGCACACACACACACACACACACACACACACACACACACACACACACACACACACAGAGCTAACCCTAATAGCTTGGAGGGAATATGTATAAATCATAAAGATTTTGCACTTGGAGACAAGTTTAAGATTTTTGGTATGGTGTTAGGAAAGAAATAGGGGGTGGCAAAAATAAGTTACCAGTTAAAGGGATATTTCACTTAATGTGGTCATTTTATCGTCAACTCATGCTTTTAATTGGGAGCACCCCGGACCTGTTTTTAAGTTGCTTGAGTCAGTATTTAGGTATTTGATATTATTTTTATCAGACTATACAATTCCTTTATCATGTATAGGAATTGTATAGTCTGGAATTGTATTCCTATACAAACCCATTGTAATGTCAAACTCCTAGTAAATATTAAAACGATAACTTTGAAGGCCGAAGTGGACAAGGGTTCCATGTGAACAGCAGTTGAACATGGGTTAGTCGGTCCTGGGAGAGGCGAACGCCATTCGGAAGGGTTGGGGCGATGGTCTCCGTCTGAGATTCCCTCAGTCAGGTGATCTGAAGAAACACTAGCGACACCACACTGGGCAGCAACCTTACCACTGGACACAGTGTGACATGAATTTCAGTACGTCCGGTAACCTGAGGCAACACCAGCGAGTCCACACTGGACAGTAACAGTTACTTTTAATCAAACAATATTTCGTCGCTGTCGGGCAGAATCTTCTGCAAAAGTAGTGAAAAAAGCCGATCTACAAGCTCATAACGCATGGCATCGCTTGTAGATCTGCTGTTTTCACTACTTTCTGGACCATTTTCGTTCCATCTTCTGAAAAGCGACGGCTTTTGCCAATGGACGGTGGCCATGGAAGTTTGAATCCGCTAAAACTCACCTGCCGAATCAACTAGCCCTGAAAATGGATGGCGCTGGAGCGATGGACCCATGGACCCATACTCGGCCGTCGTTGGCCACGGAATGGCGCGAGGGCTACGCCGCGACGAGTAGCTGTAGATGGATGCTGTAGATGGATTACGCAATGGTGATTTTTTATTTTTACAAGCCTTTTATCCCTACAAATTCTGAGGAACCATGATGAACATTCTCCCTTTTTTTCGGCTTGCTAAACCTTCTGTGTCAGAGACTCTTCTACTTATCTTTCAACAGTCCAGGGCTTACTGCTTCAGGAGAGCCAAAGGTATTCTGAGGCGCTGCATTATTATAAACTGGCCATTGGGAGTCGGCCAACTCTAGCATCGGCCTTGAACACAGGCATTATTCTAATGAACCAGGGAGGCCAGGAGGAGGCCAAGCGCACCTTCCTGACCTGTGCCGAGATCCCAGACGAGAGCCTCAAAGACCCACACGCCCACAAGAGCTCCGTCACCAGCCGCCTGTACAATCTGGGGAAGCTGCTGCATGAACAGGGACGGCATGAGATCACATCTTCAGTTGTGCTGCTGCTATTTAACAATAAACTTACAGTGACAGAGCAACAGAGGCAGCAGAGCTGAGCAGCAGTGAGGCAGCAGCACTCTGCAGTAGCTAGCCTCAGGAGTAGCACTCTGCAGCAGGCAGCACCTGGCCACCAGGCCAGCCGCAGGAGCAGCAGCAGTTAGCACCACCAGGCTGAGCCACCAGCAGCAGCTGGCATCACCAGGCTGAGCCACCTCCAGCAGTTGCCAACATGTCCAGGAATGTTGATGATTTAAAAGCCAGCCTACAGTTTTCTCAGGCTGAGCTTGATGGCTTGAAAATCAGTAATGCAAAATGTTTGGAGTTTGGTAAAACCTTAACTGAAAGGAACTGTTGCCCCTAATGAAAGCTGAACGTCAGAAAGGAAATATTGCTTACTTGAAGTATGATAAGTTGGTTGTTCACCTTCCCCGTCATACTTAGATCTTTTTATTGCTTGTAGATTTTAACAGTTTTTATTTTTTCATCATGACTGACCATACTTATGTGCCTCCACGACATGTACCAGATTTACCAACATTTAATCCTTTTGATTTATGTATCGACAAGGATGGCATCTATGTAATCTTGAAATTACTTTTGGTCTATTGTTAAACGATATTTCAGATCATCTCCATGTTTTCCAATTAATTCACACTAAAGAAAATACCGATCTGGGTCTAAAGCGGATACGGAAACGGTACTTGCATTAATGTGTGGGTACAAAACCGGGTTTACCATCACACCGATAGGATCCTTATCGCAGAGTTCTCAGGCAACCCAGTAACCACAGTCATAGTCGTGTACTAGGCCTGACCTCGACTAGTCGAATAGTCGACTAATTAGTCGCGGGGGGTCCGAGTCGACTGCGTGTCTCTTAGTCGAATCTAGTCGAGATTTTTTTTTTATTATTATTATTTGACTGAGAGATTGACGTTAGTTTGTTATATTAATTAACTATAGTTTGCCAAAAATAGGATATACATCATGATTTATTGGGAGAAACCAATAGTATATGTTAAATCAGACACTAAGCACCCCTACAGCCCAAATGGAATGTTCCTCTATTGCATAACATATTTTTTGCATGATTGGACTGAGAGATTGGCAGTCGAATCAGATTGATTCGACTGCCAATCTCAGTAAAAAATAAATAAAAAAAGAAACGTCAGTTGGACTACATACATGTGAGGCAAAAGTGGAGGAACTCCATCCTGAATGCTGAACCATACAGCACGTTCAGCTCTGTGGGCTCTGGTCACCGCGTGGTCTCCATGAGGGTGCGACTGAGCCTCAGGGTCCCCAAGCCAAGCCCTAAGATTCGGCATGACTGGAAGGCCTTCACGACCGACCCTGGCCTTCAAACCAGGTATATGGAGGAGGTTAGGAAGCACTTTCGGCAGCTGGATAAGGGAGCGGAGCCCAGCAGCGAATACAGGAGATTCGTTGTTGCGAATGAGGCCAGGCTGTGTGTGCCTGTGTTGGACAGAGCCAGAACCTCCCTGCGGTCCAGACATCCGGAGGTCGTAGCGGCACAGGGCAGGGTGGAGGAAGCACGCCTCAACTTTGTGCGTGAGCCAACCGTGGAGAGACGTGGGGTACTGAACGAAGCCAAACAGTTTCTCTTCACCATCAAAGGGCAGGAACTGATAGAGAGTGTGCATAGAGTGCAGGCAGTGCAGGGTGAAAGGCAGTATGCGGAGGCCTGGAGGGTCATCAATGATATGACTGGCGGAAGAGGACAAAGGAGGGACAGGTCAAGGGACACAGCCCTGAGGAGAGGGTGACGACCTGGTTCAACCACTTCCAAAGGCTACTGGGCACAACAGCGGAAGGAGCTGAGGAAAATATACCAGCATTCCTCCAGAACCTGCACATCAATGATGGTCCCTTCACAGCCAGTGAGCTTGTCAGGGCGAAAGCCACAGTGAGGCAGGGCAAAAGTGCTGGGCCGGATGGCATACCCCCAGAGGTCTTAAAGAACTGTGATCTCGATGACCTCATCCTAGAGTTTTGCAACCATGCTCTACTGCACAACAAGCAGCCTGAAATATGGTCTCTCTTCAACATCATCCCGGTGCCTAAAGCTGGAGACCTCACAAAGCCAGACAACTACCGAGGCATCAGCCTGACATGTATCACGCAAAGGTTTACAACAGAATTATACTAAACAGGATTCGGCAGGCCATCAACCCTCACCTGAGGGAGAACCAAAATGGCTTTCGGGAGGGGAGAAGTACCGTATCAGTTTTGATTTCTCTTTTGGATAGTTCCAGTGATCCTGGACTGCACCAACACAGAGTAAATAAGGTGGTGGAGTGGAGTGATAACAACGCTCTTATCATTAACACAAAAAAGACAGAGGAGATTGTTTTTGGTGCCCCACTAGAGATACACAGATCCCCCATTACTATTCATAGTGAACAGATCAACCAGGTATGTTCGTATACATACCTAGGAGTAGTAATTGACCACCTTCTGTCATGGAAAGACCAGATTGAATCAGTGGGTAAGAAGACAAAGCAAAGAGTCTATTTCCTTCGCCGCCTGAGATCTTTTGGTGCTAGTAGACAGATTCTTCTTTTGTTTTTCACTTCTGTTATTATGAGTGTTCTGCAGTACTGTAGTACCACCTGGTATGGATGTCTGTCTGTAGCCTTAAAGTCACAACTGCTGCAGCAACTGAACATTTGTTCAAAGATTGTTGGACAACCACTTCAGAGCCTCTATACATCTACGTATAATGACAGTATGATAAGGTTGGCAAGGAATATCACTTCAAACACTAGCCATGCTTTGTATGGAGAATATAGGTTGCTGCCTTCAGGAAGGAGATACAGTGTTCCTACATACAATAAGGTCAAACTGAAGAGGTCCTTTGTCCATCAGACGACATTGAGGCTTAATCAGGAGTTGTAGGCTTGGGGTAGGCTGAGAGGTGGACATTGCTCTTGTCTTTGTATGTCTTTATGTATGTATTTTGTTTTGTTTTGTTTTCTTGTGTCATGTCAAATGTGTGTACTGTTTATTGTTTATTGTTGCATACATGGCTGCTGGGTCGCAAGACAAATTTCAGTGTGAACTGACAATAAAGTATTATCGTATCGTATCGTATCGTATCGTATCGTAGCCCAGATCTTGGCCCTTAGGAGATTGATAGAGGAGGTGAAGAAGGATAACCTGACTGCCGTATTATGCTTCATAGACTTTAAAAAGGCATTTGATTCCATCCACAGAGGCACGATGGTGAAGATCCTGGAGGTGTACCCTCCCAACTTGCTCCGGGCAATTGAGACCATGTACGCAGGAACAAAGGCCAAGGTGGTGACCCCAGATGGCAACAGCGAGGAGTTTGACATCCTGGCTGGGGTAATGCAAGGGGACACACTAGCCACCTTCCTCTTCGTCATAATCCTGGATTATGCATTTAGGAAGGCCATCAGTGGACGAGAGCAGGATCTTGGCTTCACTCTAACCCCAAGGAGGTCGAAACGACACCCCACAGTAGTCCTGACAGACCTGGACTATGCGGACGACATCAGCCTGCTCTCCGACAATGTGGAACAGGCACAGGAGCTCCTGAACAGAGTGGAGGTAGAGTGTGCCAAGGTTGGCCTTAGGCTAAATGCCTATTATCACCTATAACATCCCATCAGAACATCCACCTCTGACAATAACAGGAGGCACTGTGCTGAAGGAAGTCAAGGACTTTAAGTACCTGGGCTCATGGGTCAACTCATCCGAGCAAGATCTTAAAGTGAGGAAGGCACTTGCATGGAGAGCTCTGAACGGCATGACCAGTGTATGGAACTCCAACCTCCCCCGTCAAATCAAACTCAGCTTCTTATATGCAACGGTAGAGTCTGTTCTCCTCTATGGCAGTGAATGCTGGACCCTGAAGCCAACCCTGCAGAAGTCTCTAGATGGGTGCTACACCAGAATGTTGCGTGCAGTACTTAACATCAGCAAGAGTACACATGTTACCAACAAGATCCTGTATGAAGGAATGCCATGGGTGAGCGAGAAAATAGCCAGGAGAATGAGACTAGCAGGACACTGCCAAAGACATCAAGAACTGCCAGCCAGCAAATTGGTGCTGTGGGAACCAACGCACGGTCATCGGTCACGAGGACGTCCCGCAAAGTACCAACGAACTGGCCAGATGTATGGAGAACCGGGATGACTGGAAGCAACGATGGAGGGCTCGTCTGAGGACGACCTAGAGAGAGAGACAAATGACCGGATACGCTCTAGACAGGATCTGAGCACAGAGCAGCAAATAGAAACCACGCAGGGTGTAAAACACTGCGGTGAGTCAGAGAATGAACCACCTTATCTGAATGAAGCTTTCCAACGTGAAAAACAAACAATTGCCTCTTATTTGAGATCTTTGATGAATGGACACTTGCTGACACGGGTATTGTCATCCTCTGAGGATGTTTTGTTGCACAACAACGTGTCGACAACGTGTCGACAACGTGTCGACGTGCGGTCAGCATGTCGATTGGCTATTTTCACTATTTTAGCAGATCTATAAGCCCACAAGGCGTCGACGTGTTGTCAGGTTGTAGATCGGCTATTTTCACTATTTTAGCAGATATATAAGCCCGCAACGCGTCGACGCGTTGGCTATTTTCACTATTTTAGATATTTTTAAATGGGCTTATAGTAATAAAAAAGAAACGGTTTTGGACATACAAGGTATCCATCCACCCAACAGCGACGATGTATGTATTTGTTGTCACAATTTGTAATGTAAATGTATAGATTAAAAGTATATTTACTTTTCATGCAGTTGAATACCTTTTTTTTTACTTAGTGAATGTTGTACTTTTACCTAAAGGATCCAGATTACTTCAATGTGTAACAACCATGCATTCCTCTATTTCCCTGCTCCACTACTGTCCAATGAGTTATTTGCTATAAATTATCCTCTAAAACAGTGTTCCGAGACTTGAGATAAATCTTGTTTGATCCCCATTTGAGGGGACATAAGTTCAGGTGTCATAATATTCAAGATGTTTATTCATTATCTTATACAGAGTAAGTAACAATACAAATAAGTAATAGTAAAAAGTGTATAGATTTATCATAATGGCAGCAATATTAGTTAGATTGAAATTCAAGGAACATGAACATCTAATTAAATTTGTTCCAAACCAAGATGAAAAAATTGATTAGATATATCTAGATATCTAGATCTATCTAATAGATAATAGATAGACTGATCTGAATTTGAGGTGGATCTCTGAATAAGTGAAAATAACTATGTACAGACTAACAATAAATATAAAATGTACAGTGAATATACAGTATACATTTATACTGTAGTGTGTACATCTATCACCAGTGAATAAAGATCTACAATATTACAAGTCATGAATGAAGTACAGTCTCTAAAGGGTTATGCTTAACAGGCATCTGTCAAAGTTTGCCAATGTAGGCCTACATAATAATACAATAGTACAAATAGGTTAGGTGATGGTGAGAAAAGCGATTTCTTGGTCCATTTAGATGGTTAAAACAATAAGGATTTTTTTTAATTTTAATTCATTGTGTTTGGTTTTTTTCCATGGCATAGGTGGGGATCGAACCCACGACCAGCCCCGACCTTTGGATCCTCACCAAGCATACTGGGTTGGATTCCCGCAGGGGACGCTGTGGGCGTGTTCTCTCCTCCGCGTCATCAGTGCCCATAGCCTAGGTGGGGTTGGCGAAAGGGCCTCTCTGTGTGGAGTTTGCATGTTCTCCCCGTGTTCCCTAGGGTAGGTACCCTCACAAAAACATGCAGTAGGTAAGGTAGTGCCCAGGATTACATAGACAATTGGCACTGGGTGTAAAAAATGGGGTTACAAAATAGTGGAGAAAAAAAAAGAATACCAAGGACCTCAATGGAAACAAGACCGCAAGGACTTTTTTGGACGGACCTTTTAGACAAAGTATTTTTAACTTGTGGGGTTCCGGTTGGCGTCGCATTGTTTTTGTTCCCCACATCAGTGGCGTAGCCAGAACGCTAGCGTAGGCTGGGCCTAGGCAGGAGCGGGTGGGCACGCATGCACGCACACACGAAAGGGGTTTTTGGATTTTTTTTTGCAGGTTTCGGATACAGATTTCGGATACACTGTTATCAAAATGGCTGAATATGATGTGAAATAACACGGATTACAAGTCCGTAAATACACAATATTTTCGAGCTGCGTTCGCTTCCAGCGTTCGCGCGTCTTACTTGTACCTAAACTAAACAAGTGTTATACTAGGGGAATCATTTTGGAGCACGGTGCCGGTGGGTCCGGTCGTAGGCTCCGGCTACCAGGCTGTGTACTGAACCCATACACAGTTATAGTGCGTAGCAAAAAATGCTGAAGGGGGCGTCAACAAGTGTCATTTGGTAGCGCGGACATCTTGGTGGGGGATAAACAGGTTGACTTAACATTGACCCCCACCAGTATGTCTGCAGCTACTATGCCACGCCCCCCCGTGGTGACGACACGTTGCCAAGCACTATAGGGTCTGCCAATCCTATCAAAAGAGTTAGGACTTGTACCACTAACAACCTGATGTTTAGTACAGCTTGACATCATACCACAGAAAAAGACCTAAATAAGAGCTGTGCCAAATGTGAAAACTTGTAAAGTATCACTTGAAGTGCATTTAACAAGTGTCTCCAAACCACTTGTAGCCTACTGATAATACAATGAAATTCTACCATTACATAGTTAAAACAAAACAAAACTTAACTAAAATGATTTCGGTCTTCACACATTCAAATGATTACATAGTATATTACCTTTTGCGTTTACAAATCAAGATTTTTTTTATACAATTAGTCAGTTCAAACATTAAACAAGCTAACTTAACACTTCTTTACTAATCACGGCATCCTTCAATTTATTTTTGAAGCTTGATTTATTGTCTATCCTTATTATATGTGGCGGGAGCTCATTCCAATGTGTTCCTGCTCTATACATTACCGTTCTCTTAAACGCATCAGTTCTTGGTATTAAAGGCGGAGTAAAGTGATTGTAATACAAGTTTAACTGTTGATTCAGTGAACAGATGTACTCATCTTCTTATCATTGAAATGTTGCTACCCATTTCCCCCACCATTTTGCTCATTTGCATCGACAAAGAAAGTGTTTCAGCAATAATCATGCCCAAGAACTTGACCTCTTTAACCTGTTTAACAGCACCTTGCAAAACAAGACTCAGTTCAGGATTAGATCTCAGCATATATCTAGAACCCAGCATAATACTCTTATTTCACTGACAATATAATATAAATACTGTTAACACTTGCATGACTAAGCCATCAATATGAACGATTTTGAGAATTTAAAGTGGATTATCTTCTCTCATGAAGCTCTGAGAAAGTTCCCCTTTCATGACTTTTCCTAAATATTTGTTTCAAATCATCTCCGTTTTTTTTTCTTTCTGAAACGTATTATAAATATGAAATATATACCATATATACCATCCCAGCCGTTATATTTCGGCTAAATTGACCGCTCTCACCCTCTCTCCCCCAGGGAAGAGCAGTTGACACCTCCAGACCCCCCGCAGAGCGGCCCGTAGACGAGCAGACTCCCTGTGCAGCAGCGAGTCTATGTTGCCATGTCTGCTTATTATAAGCGACTTTGGGCTTGTTTTTCACGTCTTTCTATTATTATTAATATTATAATTATATATATAATTACATTATAATGGTAATACTTTTCTACTCCACTACAGCTCAGAGGCAAATCTTGTACTTTTACTTCACTGCAATTATTTGAAAACTTTAGTTACTAGTTACTTTGCAGATATAAATATCTTTTCATACTTGTTTAGATTAGAGCTTCATGCATTTTTATTAGGTATATATTTATATAGAAAGGTCTAACCAGGGACTGGTGTTGCAAATTAGCCTCGGCTATTACCCCATTCATGCCTCACTGTTTTCTCAGGGCACAACGACGCATGCAGTAACATTTTCATAGACCTGACTGCTTATTTCTCTCGCAAAATTTGGCGATCCATTTTCCACTTTCCCTTTCACTGCAAAGCGGTGGAAAAAGATAGGATCTACAAGTGGTGAACGCTTGTGTCTCTTCAAGTTGTTGTGTTTTTCCCACATTGCTTGCCTTCGGATAAAATCAAGCATTGTGTTTTGTTCTCCACATCGATGTAGCGAAAATGTGTCCATATTCACCTCTTCTCTTTCTCCCGAGCCCCGTGCAAAGCATTTTACCGTTTTATTTTGTAAAGTTTTGCTCTGAAATCTGAATCCTCCTGCCATTCATTTGACGGTGGTGTGACTCTCTGTGTGTGTGTGCGCGCGCGGCTGCAACTTTAAAAGGGGGTGTGTGTGAGTGAGGAACAGCATGCCCTGCGCTGCGCATCAAAGTAGACAGGGAGTGACAAAATCATATAATAAATATATGATATAATATTTCGTCTCGTCTTTGTTCGTGAACTAAAATGACCATAGATTTTAGTCCAGTCTTTATTTAGTGAACTAAATTTTCGTCTCGTCTTTATTAGTCAACACAATTGCATAATGATTTAGTCCCAGTTATTGTTTATTCATATGGGTGGTGGTCTCGTCTCGTCTTCGTCCTTTGAAAAATGTGCGTTGACGAACATATTTCGTTTCGTTTTCGTTAACGAAATAAACACTGCATGGAAGTAAAAATGAGATCCCCACATACACAAATCACAAATCATGATGACATATAGGAGACAGATAGAAATACACACTAGCCTACTGCTTCATGTCTCACTGTTTTCTCAGGGCACAACGCATGCAGTAACACTTTCATAGACCTGCCTGCTTATTTCTCTCTCAAAATTTGGCAACCCATTTTCAACTCTCAGCTTTTTAGAAGACAATGGAACCCCCCACTGTTTGGGGGAGAAAGTGTGAACTAGTATGGAGCACAGAGGGGAGACAGTGGCCAATAGGATAGCCTGATTTGGGGATCAAAATGATCGTTTTTCAGGCATGGTGGAGGATAATGAAACCTCAGTCATGCGAGTGTTAATACATGCTTTTAGATGGATATTATGATTGGACATCCTTAATATGTAAGACAATAGCTGATCTCTAACCTGCAGACAATGAAGAAGGATAGAGGATTGAAGAAAATATTTTATACATAGAGTGGCTTCAAAGAAATGTAAAACACTTCTCTAATCAAACTTTCTTTGTTTAATTAAAATATGTTGTTCTCCCTTTTGTTTTTGTTATATCCAAAATTGTATTTCAAATTGTATGGCAAAAGTGAAGTTTTTTAACACTTTACCTGCCAATCACGAGTATAACCGTTGATGAAAAATACACCCGTTCACTGCCATCCACGAGTATAACCGTCTTTTTTTTTTTCAATTTATCCACACAGAACCAGAGATATCACGGTCCAAAGATTTCTAGCTCCATTCACTCCTTGGTTAACTTATTACTTTAAAATCCTGTATCTCGGCTCCTGTGTAAAAAAAAATTAAACACTGGCACTGGGGGAAGTAAAATAAAAAAAACCCTCTGGCAGAATGGAGTTGGAACAACTGATGTTCGGGAGGTTTGACCAAGGAGAAGACAACCAATCATAACGCTAACCAGCCACCGGCAACTCCACCCCGTGCCAACCCGTGCCAACCACTCACCCATCTCCAATCATGCCGACAACTCCCCTGCCAACTACCGGGGTATTTAAACCCAGCTTTCAAAGACGGCGGTGTGCTAGTTTCCTGTAACCCTCCCTCCCTCCCTCTGTTTTCTACCTCTATCCTTTTCTACAGGTTCCAGGCGGGGTCCCTTAATCTACCTCTGCACGGCTCGGACCCCTAAGCCAAAGTATCTGGGTCCACGACCCCCCCCCTTGGAATCGCCCTCCTTGGCCTCGCCCCCTCTTAATCACACCTGCCTTCCCATGTCCAGTGCTCTTGACCATCTAAGCCGCACACTCCACGCTTGCGTGTAGTGATGACCTTAGATGATCACGCCGGCACTCACCCCCATGCCCTTGGCCATCTAAGCTGCACACTCCACGCTTGCGTGTAGTGATGACCTTAGATGACCACGCCGGCAGCCCGAATGTCATTCCGTGCCTTGGCCATCTAAGCCGCACACTCCACGCTTGCGTGTAGTGATAACCTTAGATGACCATGCCAGCACCCCCCATGCTGTTCGTGTCTTGGACATCTAAGCCGCACATTCCACGCTTGCGTGTAGTGATGACCTTAGATGAACATTCGGCACTCTGCATCCTTGGCCGTTTATGCCGCACATCCCATGCTGCCCATGTGACGCTCCCATAAACGACAATACCACTACAGCGTGAGATGTTGTTCGTGCCCTTGGCCATCTAAGCCGCACACTCCACGCTTGCGTGTAGTGATGATCTTAGACGACCATTCCGCACTCTGCATCCTTGGCCGTTTATGCCGCACGTCCCATGCAACGCATGTGACGCGCCCATAAACGACCATACTCCTGAGTTTATTCAATAAACAACCTTAAACCTTTATTGTCTGATGCTTGGTCTTTCCTAGTGAATTTTTATTTATTCATTGTGCTGTCTAAATAAAAGCAAAAATACCTGTTTTTTTATGAATACCTTTTTTATCTAAGTTACTTTTTATCATGATTAATGCTTGAGTGTCCTTTGGATCACATCAGCTCTTTAGTGTACTCTGCTGATATTAAAGGCTCATGGGACGCTTCAGTCATAACAGAACACGCACACGCATGCACGCACACGCGCGCGCACGCACGCACACACACACACACACACACACACACACACACACACACACACACACACACACACACACACACACACACACACACACACACACACACACACACACACACACACACACACACACACACACACACACACACACCCTTTTCAGGGATTTCCAGTCTTCCCTTTCCAGAGAAAGATTAGCAACTTCCACCTGAGGGAACCCGAGGCGTTCCAAGGCCAGTGTGGAGATATAATCCCCCCATCTGGTCCTCGGCCTGCCACGGGTCTCCTCCCAGTGGGACGTGCAGAGAGGACCTCCCTAGGGAGCCGCTCGGGGGGCATCCGTACTAGATGCCCGAACCTTCAAGCTGGCTCCTTTCCAAGTCAAGGAGCAGCGGTTCTACTCAGAGTCTCTCACGGATGACTGAATTTCTCACCCTAACCTTAATGGAGAGGCCGGCCACCCATCTGAGAAAACTCATTTTGGCCGCTTGTAACCACAATCTTATTCTTTCGGTCATGACCCACACTTCATGACCATAGGTGAGAGTACTGTAGGAACGAACATTGCTCGGTATATCGAGAGCTTTGCCTTCTGGCTCAGCTCTCTTTTCTTCACAACAGTGCGGTATAGCGACTGCAATATCACTCCTGCTGCTCCGATTCTCTGGCTGTTCTCCTGCTCCGTCCTCCCCTCACTGGAGGGTTAGGGTTAGACAAGACCCCGAGATACTTAAAATCCTTCACCTGGGGGAATGTCTCGTTCCCTACCCGGATGACATGTTGCTAGTCATTAATACCCTGCACCGCTCCAACCACAACTCACCTGCCAATTGTGTGCTCCATACATTGTACTCACTGGAAGAAGTGGAGAGAATGTGGCCGGTGTGAAGCTTGAACTAAATGCGTGTTTTGCCATAACTTTCAAATGGATATGGAACTAGATGACAATAGCTGAATATATATGTGTGTGTGTGTGTGTGTGTGCGTGTACACACACACACACACACACACAGATCAGAGTGCAGTCTTGGGGCAAATATTATACTTTTGCTCCACTACAATTATTTGAAAACTTTAGTTACTAGTTACTTTGCAGATATAAATGGTTACATTATAAAACATACATTAACCACTTTAGCCTTATTTTATACCTAGGCTATTTGAAAATAGCCGATCTACACAACGCGCGTTGTGAGCTTGTAGATCGTCTATTTTCAAACATTTTAGTACTGGTACTTTAAGCACATTTTGATACCAATACTTTTGTACTTTTACCAAGTATGTTTAAGGGTCATTAAATGGTTAAAATTATATCACAAACAAGGCTTACTTTATGTGTGTTTTCGTGTGTATTTTAGGGGGTTGAGATTTACATGCAGGCACAACATTTGCATGAAAGGTGTTGATGGGTTCAGTGGCCCTATTGTCTCAGGTCTCTGCAACAATATAGGAGCACCGCCTCTATCACCACATTAACCACTTTAGCCCTATTTTATGCATAGGCTATTTGAAAATAGCCAATCTACAAGCTTGTAGATCTGCTATTTTCAAACATTTTAATACTTTCACTTTTGGTACTTTAAGTATATTTTGAATACTTTTTTACTTTTACTCAAGTAACATTTTGAACACAGGCCTTTTACTTGTTTTATTATTTTTAGTATTAGTATTTTTGTGGTATTGCTACTTTTACTTAAGTAAAATATCTGAGTACTTCTGCCATCACTGCTAAAAATACAGGTTACCACCAGTCATGTGGTTAAACTATTTAGTTTGTTTTCTAGTCT
This sequence comes from Gymnoscopelus braueri, assembly GCF_963280865.1. Lineage (NCBI taxonomy): Eukaryota > Metazoa > Chordata > Actinopteri > Myctophiformes > Myctophidae > Gymnoscopelus > Gymnoscopelus braueri. The sequence continues at coordinate 31,669,768 of NC_137625.1, read as the reverse complement.
AGGCCCAGTAGTGCTCAAAAGAACAAAATGTTATGGACTTTTACTTGTAACAGTAAGAGTATTTCTACATTACACTACTTTTACTTAAGTATAAAATGTTTTTGTGCTTGTTGTTTAGTGCAAAGTATTAGTACCTCTACGTAGTAACTTTTAACTTGTTAAAACTAACCAAACCTAGTAAATTGTTTATTTCCAGTCTCTCTCTCTCTCTCTCTCTCTCTCTCTCTCTCTCTCTCTCTCTCTCTCTCTCTCTCTCTCTCTGACTGCCAACATTTAACATGCACATTTCAAACGGGGGAGGGGAACCTGTGTGTCTATCCAATCAGATTCGTCCAAACAGAGATTTCAAACATTCGAACTGTTTGGGCGGTTGGGTGAATTCATTCTACTCACACATGTACTGCTGGCCTGTTGATTTTCGGACTAGCTTTGTAAATGGTAAGCTGCTATTTTATCTAATTGTAAATCATTAGTAGGTTTAACTGTTTATTGTATTTACTTTGATCAGTTCTCTACAGTCTGTTTGATCAGTTGTAAGCTAGTGTTTCTTTACCTGTATGAGTTCAGATTGTTTTAAAACATGTGGCCTAGCTAAGTGGCTTGTCAATTCATATGCCATGATTTAATTTGTCAGCATAATGCAGTAATAGTAAAATACACAGACTTTATAAATGTTAGTAACTAAAGTTGGATTGCTTTGTAGTTTGTCTTTACTGTGGCTACATTGAATACAATGGCAAAGCATTACTTCATCCCACTAACCCCTAAAATTATATTTGCAGGGAGATTCAGGAGGGGCGAAAACGGCCGTTTTCGGCCACCGGCCAAAACGGCGGTGGCTGCCGCTGCGCCTCCGCCGCGCCTCCCGCCACGACCGCCGCTTCCCACCACGAGCGCCGCCTCCCGCCACGAACGCCGCCTCCCGCCACGAACGCCAAGCCTGCCGCCACGAACCGTCACTGACCGCCACTGACAGCCACTTTCCGCCACTGACCGCCACTTTCCGCCGCCCGCCACGAGCGCCGCCTCCCGCCACGAGCGCCGCCTCCCGCCACGAGCGCCGCCTCCCGCCACGAGCGCCGCCTCCCGCCACGAAGCCTGCCGCCACGAACCGTCACTGACCGCCACTGACAGCCACTTTCCGCCACTTTCCGCCGCTCGCCACGAGCGCCGCCTCCCGCCACGAGCGCCGCCTCCCGCCACGAACGCCAAGCCTGCCGCCACGAACCGTCACTGACCGCCACTGACAGCCACTTTCCGCCACTGACCGCCACTTTCCGCCCCGACCCGCCACTCTCAGTGGCGGTCCGCCACTGACAGCCACTCCTCCGCCATGACCGTGGCATATTTTGCGCATTGAGACAGAGGAGCAGTTGAGATTTCATTCGGCCAGATCTTTCTCAATTTTACTTGAATTCTTATAATTTTAATGTTTATATGATCTGTCAAGTTTATATTTTCCGGTCTATCAGTCATGAAATGATTATATATTTTTTTATAATTTATTATAATGTAAAACGATATCAAGCCGGAGTTTTCCGTGCGTAATTACGCACGTGGTCTGCTCTTTCCCCCCCCCTCTTCCCCCCCCCCCCCTCTACCCCCCCCCCCCCCTCTACACCGATAACTCTTTGCCAAAAATAGCCGATCTCCAAGCTCACACTCCGCGCATATAGTAAATAAGATGGTTATTATTATTCATATTATTATTATAATGACAAACAGTGAATGTCTGACGGACAGAAAGCCTTCTCGAATGATGCCCCGTTGAAATCATATCAAAAGGAAATCAAAGTGAGTGTGCTCCAACGACCTGGGTCTGTCTGTCTGTCTGTCTGTCTGTCTGTCTGTCTGTCTGTCTGTCTGTCTGTCTGTCTGTCTGTCTATATCTGTCAAGCTCCTTGACAAAAATAGCCTATCTACAAGCTCACAACGCCTTGCTGCGAGTGAGCTTGTAGATCGGCTATTTTTGGTGTGAGTGAGTGTGCTCTAACGGCCTGGGTCTGTCTGTCTGTCTGTCTGTCTGTCTGTCTGTCTGTCTGTCTGTCTGTCTGTCTGTCAAAGGTCCGCGGCCGTATCACACACACAAATGCGCAACCCCGCTCGCCACACGTCCCCTCCAAGGTGAATAAATAATAATTAAAGAATAATAAATTATATTATCTATCTATCTATCTATCTATCTACCTATCTCTCTCTCTCTCGCTCTCTCTCTCTCTCTCTCTCTCTCTCTCTCTCTCTCTCTCTCTCTCTCTCTATCTTTTGTTTACGTGGTCTGCTCTTTTTGCCAGACCCAAGGGGTCGGGCTTGCATGAGGCTTTGTACCTGTTTCGTCCATACATGGGCATGGTCACTTTGTCCTCCGGCCCCAGCCCAAATAAATTCTGTCCCCCAAAAAAGTCTGTCCATACATGGGCATAGAAGGGACACACGTCGTGCGAAGCCCGGCCATTCATGGGCATAGACACAGGCTGACACGTCATGTGAAGTCTGGGTCTGGCAGAACCAGGTCTCCTGGTCTTTTTTCCCTCTACACTGATAGCTCTTTGCCAAAAATAGCCGATCTACAACCTCACAACTCACGCTGCGAGGCGTTGTGAGTAAATCCTCTAATAGTGACCTCTATTCAATTAAAAACCGGCCCTCTATTAATGACTGGGAGCGCCTTGAAATAAGCAATTAAAAGCCGACCCTTCTATTACAATCCTCTTTTTTTCCCTCTTTTTTTTAAAGTCTGAAGACTCTCGCCTCGGCTACTATATACGCCTGCCGTCGGTTTAAATCACCGTGACACAGCGTAATGTATAAGACAACATTTCAGTGAAGTACTTGAGTAAATGTACTTAGTTACTTTACACATCTGCAGACGAGCTGCTCAGCGTCCGTTCTGGGCGAGCAGCGTTGCAAGAGAGATTAAGCAACACTGCTAGTGGCAACGAGGTCTATGAAAACAAGCCGCGACCACCTGTAAATGCACTGTTTATTTCACACAGTTGATTTCAATAAATGAACCCAGTACATTTTACTAGGTTCCAACTGACACAAAATGTTGATTTATTCATTCTGATCTGTTTGAAAAATAGAAATATAGGCCTCTCTCTTATACATGCCTCCTTTCAATAAAAGCCCGGTACCCACTACAGTTGAAACAAATACAAGCCTGGGACAGTGGGACACTATGTAGGTTACTTGTCTGCAGAACACAATATTCCATGCGCTTTCTCTCTCCCTCTCTCTCTCCCTCTCTCCTCTCTGGGGTCCACGGCCAAATAAGCTACATATAATTTGTGGGGTTCCTGACAGCATGAAGGTGTCCCCCCCCCCCTCCTCTGAATGGAACAACTACCGTAACAGCGGAATTTTACACGTGCGTAATTACGCACGTATACGTGCATGTTGTAACATAATAATACACAACGTGTACTGTACCTATATAGCTCACTGTAGGCTAACATTCTTGGGGGTCTTCTTAGGGACCCCCAAGCTCCTCCTTAGCGCCACCTATGGAGCGGTTTCAGAAAAGAAAAAAGGAAACTTATAACAAAGACAGCGGTTTCAGAAAATAAAAAAGGAAAAAAGGAAACTTAAAAAAAAGACAGCTGCTGTTGGCATAGGCTATCAGGTCGATTTCGGATACCGCTGTCTCTCTATAGGCTATACCTGCCAACCTCAGACCGTCAGATAAAATGACACTTCTGTTCTGGGGGGGTGGGGGGGATGTTCATCAGTGTGGACGATTATTGTTATGCAGTTATATTTATCGTACTTTGGTGTGAACAGACTTTATAGGTTCGACTCATCTGCCTACACGTTCAAATTCCAAATATGAATTGCTTACCCCATGGCCAGGGATGTTAAAATTATGTTCGGGCCCTCCAAAGTACTTGTCTCGTCCGTATTGTTCAATAAAAATACTTTAATCCGATCGGTGGCCATTGTCTCATAATGTATATGAGTGCAATACACCTCTCAACCAATGGGGTCACGTATTTGAAAGCACATAGAGAAAATACGGAAGAAATGTCCACCAATCCGATTCAAATGTTTTTTATTGAACAATACAGAAGATACTGGTATTAATGAGTAAACGTCCATAAATGTAACATCCGTGGCCATGAGGTCAGCACTTTATTTATTTGAAATATGAACGTTTATGTGATTTACGGTCTAAAAAGGGAGACATTGCAAACAACAGGTTGAAGTTCATCCATGACTGTCATGATATGACATTGATGTTTCAGGGCTAAACTCGTTCATGATTAGGCTACCCCGTTCTCAAATAGATTAGCCAAAATAAATAAAATACTGCGGCACTTGGGTATGCACGTTTTATTACTTGATGCTTTGATAAGGGCAGTCAATCCACATAATCAAAGCTGTAACGTTATGCGTTATGATCATATCAATCAATGACATTAGATATTAAAGAAAGGAGCCCCACAGTCCGTGTATTATGGCCGGTCCAGTAAAGCAGCTGTAGGCCTATGTAATAAAAATGTTTTAAAATGTCCAAATTTCATACAAATCTTTTGAAATAACCAGATCTACAAGCTAACACAAGCGACGCTTTGTGACATTGTAGATTGGATTGATGCCAATGAAAGTTATTAGCAGAACCTTTTTTTTCTTCGAATTTTTATTCTTTTATTTTGTTGACTTCAGAGCCATGTTTTTCGAATGCAAAAATTAAGCTGTAATAGAGTTAATTTTGAAGTTATTAAATGATATTTATTTCCATTAAAAAAAAAAAGACAAATGTCTGAGATGTGTTTTGGCTCCAAACAAATTACCGAAAATTGTATCAAAGTCCGGCTTTAATGGACATTTTAACATAAATGGAGATCTTCATTCTTCTGTGCCCTCTTCATCAGTGTCATCATTTGTTGGGATTTCAGGTCGAATAACTGTCTCCCATGTTATTTTCGCCGATCCACCTTGCTGCATCTTGTCAGTGTTTAGATGAATAAGATAATTATTAATCAACATGTATATTAAATGTGTGTGTGTGTGTGTGTGTGTGTGTGTGTGTGTGTGTGTGTGTGTGTGTGTGTGTGTGTGTGTGTGTGTGTGTCACTGACCTGTCAAGCTGCGGGGGGCAGACAGACAGACCCAGGCCGTTAGAGCACACTCACTCACACCAAAAATAGCCGATCTACAAGCTCACTCGCAGCGAGGCGTTGTGAGCTTGTAGGCTATTTTTGGCAAAGAGCTTGACAGATATAGACAGACAGACCCAGGCCGTTGGAGCACACTCACTTTGATTTCGTTTTGATATAATTTCAACGAGGCATCATTTGAGAAGGCTTTCTGTCCGTCAGACATTCACTGTTTGTCATTATAATAATAATATGAATAATAATAACCATCTTATTTACTATATGCGCGGAGTGTGAGCTTGGAGATCAGCTATTTTTGGCAAAGAGTTATCGGTGTAGAGGGGGGGGGGGGGGGGGGGAGAGCAGACCACGTGCGTAATTACGCACGGAAAACTCCGGCTTGATATCGTTTTACATTATAATAAATTATTACAAAAAATATAATCATTTCATGACTGATAGACCGGAAAATATAAACTTGACAGATCATATAAACATTAAAATTATAAGAATTCAAGTAAAATTGAGAAAGATCTGGCCGAATGAAATCTCAACTGCTCCTCTGCCTCAATGCGCAAAATATGCCACGGTCATGGCGGAGGAGTGGCTGTCAGTGGCGGACCGCCACTGAGAGTGGCGGGTCGGGGCGGAAAGTGGCGGTCAGTGGCGGAAAGTGGCTGTCAGTGGCGGTCAGTGACGGTTCGTGGCGGCAGGCTTGGCGTTCGTGGCGGGAGGCGGCGCTCGTGGCGGGAGGCGGCGCTCGTGGCGGGAGGCGGCGCTTGTGGCGGCGGTCAGTGGCGGTCGTGGCTGTCAGTGGCGCTCAGTGACGGGTTGTGGCGGGTCCGTGGCGGTCAGTGGCTGTCAGTGGCAGTCGTTCCGCCGTGACGGTGGCGTCTCCGCCGCGGCGGGTGCTACGGAGAACTGACGGTCTGTGGCGGAGAGGCAGAGGCTCGGCGCTCGTGGCTGAGGCTCGGCGCTCGTGCCAGACGCGCGGCGGTCGTGCCAGATGCGCGGCGGCCGCCAACGCCGTTTTGGGATCTCGCTGTCTCTCGGGAGATTTCCATTGTTTTCCCCACTGTTGACGAGGAAGTTTTAAAAGGTACTACACACCCACACTCTTCTTCTTCATTTAACTATTTTTGTGCACTCCTGTTTCAGTTGAAGTTTTCTGAGTTTTAATTGCTGTTATATATTTTACAGTTGTTGGCATCCAGGGGTACATGTGTGAGGACCTTTCGGAGTTTTAACAGGTAATCTCCAGCACACACTCTCTTCTTCTTTTTTCTTTCTTTCTTCTTTTTGTTTAAGGCTCGCAAATTCAGCAAGAAATTATGTACTTTTACTTTGATAATTTAAGTATACTGCTACTTGCATGTGTTTTGGGGCGAGCGTTTTGGTATGCCTTTGGTGCTTTGCCAAAAGCATTGATTTCATCAAATTAACCTTTTATAATCATGCTGTTTACAGGAGGCTGTGAGGCATCTACACAACTCGGAGAAGAATAACCACAAATACAATCCAAAAGAAGCGTAAGTAACTAAATTCAACTATATCACAATCATGCTTTAGTAAGAGGGGAGACCTTGCCCCACCGATTCGATTTATAGTGGGGGGAGGTAGGCCTGTGGATTGGGTTCCTGTCCTGGTGAAATGTTTTAACTGATAAAGAAAAAAATTATAAAAACTAACACGGTTCTTCTCTTCCAACAGGGTAAATTCTCCACATAATATTGATGTTGCGGCTCATCTTTTAGGAGAACTAAGCATTAGTTTCTGTAATGTTGATCCTGTTTTTATAAAAGGTAAGCGCACATGCATAATACACTCACAGTATTCACATAAGCTATTTGCATCTTAATAGAGTGGGCTAGACCTGCAGAAGCCAGCAAACCTGTATTTCTTATGGTAGCCTACTTACAGGTCTTTTTGTATTCAAAAACCCCTGTGTTATAATTGAAAGCACACATTCATGGTTCTGGTGACTAATGCATGCTTGTATTTTCCTATTTTAGCATCCTGCCGGACTTATTTTGAGTCATTTCAAAAGAAAGAGCGGCTGAATAAACCAGAAAATGCACAGGAGAAAGCAAAGGTACAGAAGTCTATGAGGACACGACAGAGAAAATTACGGGTAAGTGAGGAGAGCAGTTTTGGTAGGCCTCACTCACACAGTTAAAACAATTTCTTAGTTTTGTGGTTTAATTGTAATTCTATTTTTACGGGGCCAGAGCTCAGCTCTGGACCTGTTTTAATGTTCCCCTCTTTTTTCTTCTCCCACTTTTGGCAGTTCTGGCTGAACCGTGCATACGCTTTTTACGAAACTTGGCCATATGGTAGATGGTCATGAAAAACTATCAAGAAATAATTCTCACAATCTTTCGTCAAAAGGTGGCGCTATAGCAAAATGCCAACTTTGAACAGGTACAACTCATGCCCTGTTTGACCTACAGCCATGAAACTTCAATATACATATGCGTCTACTCATGATCAACAACTTTCACACTCTGACTTTTGACCTCTGACCTTTAGATCTCCCACCATTTTGAATTATATGAAAAACAGTTAAAACCTATCTCCTCCTGGTATTTATGAGTAATCTGCACGAAACGTTTTAGACATGAACTTTGGACCTATGCCGACAAACATGTGCAAAAGATTTTTCATAAGTGAAAAAATTAAGCTTTAATGAGCCAATGAATATTGCAGTTTTATGACAATTATTCATCTGCCCCTAACACATACATGCAGACTCACATTTCTTTGAAACTTTGCGGTAATGTTGAGGGTCATTCCAAATATCACTGAAACCAATCTTACTCCAATTGGTCAAAGGGGGGCGCTATAGCGATTTTTTGAAAATGCAAACTTTAAACAGGCAAAAGTCATGCCTCGTTTGGCCGACAGCCATTAAACCTGCTTACACATGTGCCTTGACTCATGAGGAACACATGTATCACGTTGACCAGTAAGCTCCGCCCTTAGATTGTCCTTAATTTTGAGCAGTTTGAAAAACACTTAAACCCAGGATTTTCCAGCTATTTGCGTGAAACTGTATCATCTGTGTGATCTCTTTTTTCACAGTTTCTGTCTGTTGGTCCAATGCCTTCTCCCTTAAACGAATGCCTCACAACACCAAGGTTGCCAGTTCAAGCCTCACTTGATGTAGGCTTCATTAAAGTTGCATTGCACACAACATGACTGTATCAGTGAATACATGTGCAATTGTTAAACATAACATGAAATGCTTAACAATATCTGTTTGTCAATTTTCTGACATAATTATGTTCTTGTAGAAAGTGAGCAACAGTCCACCTGGCCTATTCCCATGGATTGGATCTACCCACCTCACCTGCTGTCATTGCCTCTCAATCCATAATCACACCTGCCCTCACTCACTCCTCATTAGTCTCTCTCTCTCTCTCTCTCTCTCTCTCTCTCTCTCTCTCTCTCTCTCTCTCTCTCTCTCTCTCTCTCTCTCACATATTCACCAGGTCAGGTTTATTGGTAAATGGTATGTGAACCAGTGATCTAGAGTAGTTCGGGACACAGAGGCCTGGTTCATAATGGACGGAAATACTTATAAATATCAACAGACACTACCAGGGAGGCCATATATCTAGCTCAATGAGAAGAGAGGTAACCTCGGAGTCCGTAAATCGCTGGTTCGATCTCTGTCCACGACAATGTATCGAGGTGATCATGATTTGGCATTCTTGGGTTTACACATAGTGTTTCTTGAGGATAGGCTTAGGCGTTGTTTTACTGAGGTTAGGGTTAGTGAGGGTTTAAAATGCTCATTTGTTAATTGCATGCTTCTTTCTCTCAAGTTCATTCTTCTATGTTTCTATGGCTTATTGTGCATATTACTTATCATTGCTTCTTTCTGTTTTCTTTCTGCATTCCCTGGCCCCGCTTATTACGGGGCCAGAGCTCAGCTCTGGACCTGTCTTCATGTTCCCCTCTTTTTTCTTCTGCCACTTTTCGCAGTTCTGGCTGAACCGTGCATACGCTTTTTACGAAACTTGGCCATATGGTAGATGGTCATGAAAAACTATCAAGAAATAATTCTCACAATCTTTCGTCAAAAGGTGGCGCTATAGCAAAATGCCAACTTTGAACAGGTACAACTCATGCCCTGTTTGACCTACAGCCATGGAACTTGGATACACATATGCGTCTCTTCATGCTGAACAACTTTCACCCTCTGACTTTTGACCTCTGACCTTTAGATCTCCCACCATTTTGAATTATATGAAAAACAGTTAAAACCTATCTCCTCCTGGGATTTTTGAGTAATCTGCACGAAACGTTTTACACATGAACTTTGGACCTATGCCGAAAAACAAGGAAAAAAAGATTTTCCATAAGTGAAAAAATTAAGCTTTAATGAGCCAATGAATATTGCAGTTTTATGACAATTATTCATCTGCCCCTAACACATACATGCAGACTCACATTTCTTTGAAACTTTGCGGTAATGTTGAGGGTCATTCCAAATATCACTGAAACCAATATTACTCCAATTGGTCAAAGGGGGGGCGCTATAGCGATTTTTTGAAAATGCAAACTTTAAACAGGCAAAAGTCATGCCTCGTTTGGCCGACAGCCATTAAACCTGCTTACACATGTGCCTTGACTCATGAGGAACACATGTATCACGTTGACCAGTAAGCTCCGCCCTTAGATTGTCCGCAATTTGGAGCAGTTTGAAAAACACTTAAACCCAGGATTTTTCAGCTATTTGCGTGAAACTGTATCATCTGTGTGATCTCCTTTTTCACAGGTTCTTGTCTGTTGGTCCAATGGCTTCTCCCTTAAACGTGTGCCTCACAACTTGAAGGTTGCCAGTTCAAGCCTCAATTGATGCGGACTTCATTTGAGTTGCATTGCACACAACATGATTGTGTCAATTAATACATGTACAATTGTTGAACATAACCTGAAATACTTATTTGAGAGGGTATGTTTTTGCAATGTATGACATACTTCATTCTGAAAATAGCCGATCTACAATCTCAAAACTTTTCAGATAGCAACGTGTTTCTGGGCTTGTAGATCGACTGCTTTCACTGGTTCACTTTTATCTTCAACAGACATCCTCAGCCTGGACAAAGCTATAGCACTATAGGTAATGTTGCAGCCCGTCAATCCGAAGGTTGAGGGTTCGATTCCTGTTAATGGCAATAGGTTGACACGTCCAATCAATCCATTCTGCTTCCATCCTTCTCTCTCTTCAATCTATTGTTTCCATGTCTCTCTCTCTTCAATCTATTCCGTTTCCATGTCTCTCTCTCCGCCCTTAGATTGTCCGCAATTTTGAGCAGTTTGAAAAACACTTAAACCCAGGATTTTTCAGTTATTTGCGTGAAATGGTATCATCTGTCTGACCTCCGTTTTCACTGGATCAGGTCTGTTGGTCCAATGCCTTCCCGCTTAAGTGAATGTTTCACAACATCAAGGTTGCCGGTTCAAGCCTCACTTGGTGGAGACTTCATTTAAAGTGCATTGCAAACAACAAGACTGTATTAATGAATACATATGCAATTGATAAAGATAACATGAAATGCTTATCTGAGAAGGTCTGTTTTTGCAATGTATGACATACTTAATTCTGAAAATGGCCGATCTACAATCTCAAAACTTTTCAGATAGCAACGTGTTTCTGAGCTTGTAGATCGGCTGCTTTCACTGGTTCAGTTTTATCTTCAACAGACAACCTCAGCCTGGTCAAAGCTATAGCACTATAGGTAGTGTTGCAGCCTGTCAATCCAAAGGTTGAGGGTTCGATTCCTGTTAATGGCAATAGGTTGACACGTCCAATCAATCCATTCTGCTTCCATCTTTCTCTCTCTTCAATCTATTGTTTCCATGTCTCTCTCTCTTCAATCTATTACGTTTCCATGTCTCTCTCTCCGCCCTTAGATTGTCCGCAATTTTGAGCAGTTTGAAAAACACTTAAACCCAGGATTTTTCAGTTATTTGCGTGAAATGGTATCATCTGTCTGACCTCCGTTTCACTGGATCAGGTCTGTTGGTCCAATGGCTTCCCGCTTAAGTGAATGTTTCATAACATCAAGGTTGCCGGTTCAAGCCTCACTTGGTGGAGACTTCATTTAAAGTGCATTGCAAACAACAAGACTGTATTAATGAATACATACGCAATTGATAAAGAAAACATTAAATGCTTATCTGAGAAGGTATGTTTTTGCAATGTATGACATACTTCATTCTGAAAATAGCCGATCTACAATCTCAAAACTTTTCAGATAGCAACGTGTTTCTGAGCTTGTAGATCGGCTGCTTTCACTGGTTCAGTTTTATCTTCAACAGACAACCTCAGCCTGGTCAAAGCTATAGCACTATTAGTCCAGTTCTATATGTAATTTCGTTCAAATTTTCGGGGGATTAGGAAAACTATACATTTTTGGAAACTATAGAGTATAACAAATCAGAAAATCCATGATTCCATTTGCGCAGAAGCCAATATGGTGGCCATCTTGGATTTTGCAAAATGGCGACCTTTGAATATATTTTTCAATATCTCGACTTCTAGATTACGTAGGATCTGGATTCTAATGGCTAAATCTACATTTTTAGGGTCAGGAAATATTTTTACAAATGATCAATGGCACAGATTTGGGTCATAATCCTTGATTTTAGGGGGGAAAAATGAAAAATGTAATATTTGTTTTTCCACTATTTTGACTTCTAGATTACATAGGATCATGATTCAAGTGGTTAAATCTACATTTTTCAGGAAATCCAATGGTGCTAATTAAAATCAGTGATCAATAGCACATATTTACATAACAATCTAGAATTGTAATATATGATTATCTGAGGAGACAGAGACAGATGATTTCTCTCATTGACACAAGGTTGCGTCATTTATTTACACAAACACAAACTAGACCAGTCTATCCATCATCCTCACTATCGTCATTGCTGTCACTAGCCAATGTATCTTGACAGTCTTCATCATTTTGGCAGTCAGCAGTACACTGACATCTGACATCTGGGATTTTGGAAGTGGCACCAATATGGAAAATTCTGGGTGCAAACCGAGCTAAAGCTTTGCCGGCATTTCATGCCTTTACAGGAGCAGACAACACTGGGAGATTTTCTAGGATAGGCAAACCTACCTGGTGGAACAGCTACCTCAAAGCTGGTGATGATGTCCTCGAGGCTCTGAAGATGCTTTCTCAAACCAGTGACGTGACAGAGGATCTGCTAACTACAGTAGCTAAGTTTGTATGCCCTGCATACTTACCAAAGGGGATCAAAATTGAAAACATCCCTGAGCTGAGATGGCATCTATTCTGCAAACACATGGCAGAAGGGGACAAGCTTCCACCCACCCTTGGTGCTCTCAAGCAGCACGTCCTAAGAGTCCATATCCAGGCCAGAGTGTGGAGTCAGGCACACATTGCTCAGCAGGAGTTCCTTGACCCACTCAACAATGGCTACTACAAGGACGAGGATGGCCAGCTGAAACCAGTTACAACTGAGTCCCTCCCTGGCCTCCCAGCACCAGAGGCAATCATTGAGATGGTCAGATGTCCCTGTAAAGCAGACTGTTCTTCACTTAGATGTTTGTGCAGATCAGTGGGGCTACCCTGTACGGAGCTATGTCAGTGTAGTGCTGACTGCCAAAATGATGAAGACTGTCAAGATACATTGGCTAGTGACAGCAATGATGATGGTGAGGATGATGTATAGACTGGTCTAGTTTGTGTTTGTGTAAATAAATGACGCAACCTTATGTCAATGAGAGAAATCATCTGTCTCTGTCTCTTCAGATAATCATACATTACAATTCTAGATTGTTATGTAAATATGTGCTATTGATCACTGATTTTAATTAGCACCATTGGATTTCCTGAAAAGTGTAGATTTAACCACTTGAATCATGATCCTATGGAATCTAGAAATCAAAATAGTGGAAAAATGAATATTACATTTTTCATTTTTTCCCCCAAATCTGTGCCATTGATCATTTGCAACATCCAAGATGGCCACCATATTGGATTCTGCGCAAATGGAATCATGGATTTTCTGATTTGTTATACTCTGAAGTTTCCAAAAATGTATAGTTTTCCTAATCCCCCGAAAATTTGAACGAACCTTCTTTTTTGGACATATAGAACTGGACTATATAGGTAGTGTTGCAGCCTGTCAATCCGAAGGTTGAGGGTTCGATTCCTGTTAATGGCAATAGGTTGAGATGTCCAATCAATCCATTCTGCTTCCATCTCTCTCTCTCTTCAATCTATTATGTTTCCATGTCTCTCTCTCTCAATTAATGCATGTGCAACTGTTAAAGGTAACATGAAATGCTTCTTGGAGAGAGTATGTTTTTGCAATGTATGACAAACTTCATTGTGAAAATAGCCGATCTACAATCTCACAACTTTTCAGATAGCAACGTTTTGTGAGCTTGTAGATCGGCTACTTTCACTAGTTTTCGTTCCGAGGAGACACAAAAATGCCTTTATTGGTAAATGGTTTGTGAACCAGTGATCTAGAGTAGTTCGGGACACAGAGGCTTGGTTCATAATGGACGGAAATACTTATAAATATCAACAGACACTACCAGTAATTGTGTCAATTAATACATATGCAATTGATAAAGATAACCTGAAATGCTTATTTGAGAGGGTATGAAGTATGTATGACATACTTCATTCTGAAAATAGCCGATCTACAATCTCAAAACCTTTCAGATAGCAACGTTCTTTCTGAGCTTGTAGATCGGCTGCTTTCACTGGTTCACTTTTATCTTCAACAGACAACCTCAGCCTGGACAAAGCTACAGCACTATAGGTAGTGTTGCAGCCTGTCAATTCGAAGGTTGATGGTTCGATTCCTGTTAATGGCAATAGGTTGAGATGTCCAATCAATCCATTCCGCTTCCATCTCTCTCTCTCTTCAATCTATTATGTCTCTCTCTCTCTCTCTCTCTTCAATCTATTCCGTTTCCATGGCTCTCTCGCTCTCTCTCTTCAATCTATTCCGTTTCCATGTCTCTCTCTCTCTCTTTCTCTTCAATCTATTCCGTTTCTCTCTCTCTCTCTCTCTCTCTCTCTCTCTCTCTCTCTCTCTGCTCTCTCTCTCTCTCTCTCTCTCTCTCTCTCTCTCTCTCTCTCTCTCTCTCTCTCTCTCTCTCTCTCTCTCTCTCTCTGCCTCTCTCTCTCTCATCATCATGTAGATCGGCTACTTTCACTGGTTTCTGTTCCGAGGAGACATACAATTTCTCTATCGGTAGATGGTTAGGGAACCAGTGATCTAGAGTAGTTAGCGAAACAAAGGCCTGGTCCGTCAGGGACGGAAAGACTTATATATATCAACAGACACTACCAGGACTATCATATCTCTAGCTCAATGAGAAGAAAGGCAGCCTATGAGTCCGGAGGTCACCGGTTCGATCCCTGTCCCCGACGATGTGTTGAGGGGATCATGATGATCTGTCTCTCTCTCGCTTTAATCTATTCAGTTTCCATCTCTCTCTCTCTCTCCAGTTTCCATGTCTCTCTCTCTAGTTTCCATGTCTGTCTGTCTCTCTCTCTCTCCATCTCCAGTTTCCTTCTCTCTCTCTCTCTTCAGTCTCCATGTCTCTCTTTCACTGGCCCCGTGTTATTGCTGCTTGCAGCTATATTTTTTGTTTGTTTTTTTACAGTTGTTTGAGGGCAGGAGATCCGTGTTGCGGCCTGCTGAGGAAATTCTCTAGAACAGTACTGCAACCAAAGAGCTCATGTCTGATGAGGAAGATGGCTTCGAAGATGGTTTGCCAGTGTGGTTTATCAGACCTCCACCAGAAGTTCAGCGCTTTCAAAGCTGTGCAAGGAGCTCCAGGAAAGAAGACCCCCAGGACCTTGTTCCAGACCCCGCGTTCTCCAGAACACAATGCTTGTGGTTGACGAGTTCGAGGACCATAACGGGTCTTTTACACTCCTCCAGCTGTAAGGACACAGCAAGGACACCCAAGATATATTTTGGGAACTCCAGCGGTGTAGTGTCAGACATTTAATTGGATGCCTTGCTGCCTTTTTGTATATATTTTTGGGTGCATCAGCACCTTTTTATTAGATTTGATTTGATTTTTTTTTTTACACAAGTATAAGTGACTTTTTTCCCCTCATGGCACTACTTGCTGACTATATACCAGTGTCAGTCTACTTTATGTGGATTATGCGGTCGACACACAATGACATTTTGCACCTTAATCCCATGTATAACGCACTTGACTGTTGTCTTTTATTGTTTTTTTCCCCTAAGCACCTTAACTAACATCCATAAGTATATCATGCACAGTATAAATTGCTGCTATCTTCACGCACACATCTTATCTCCGGTACTAGTGTAAATATGTAGACACGAATTTCACCCAATTGTAACCCAATTTAACCCAAGATTAGACTCAAATCTTTGCTTCTGGGGGTCCCTGGAACAAAATCCAGGGATTCTTTGAAACATTTGATTTTATCTGTGTGCTCCTGTTCCATTGTTTTGTATAAATAATGTTTTTCTTTTTTTGGATCAATAAACATAATTACATGAGTTCTGCCTATTTGTTTTTCTATATTGTGTGTGTATGTGTGTATATATATATATATATATATATATATATATATATATATATATATATATATATATATATATATATATATATATATATAAATTAAATTAGTGTAGGTGGGGGTGGGGAACTATGAACCACCCCTCCCAATGGGGGGGGGGAATAAACTAGGGGGGGTATGCCAGAATTAGCATGCAGAATTGTGGGGTGGGTGGGTGGAGTTATAAGCCACAACTTCCAATCAAATGTGGTTTTCTGCACATGCTCAGAAGTGGTTGGGGTGGGAGTGGTGGGAGGGGTGGGGTGTGTGAGGTCCTTGCTGGCAGACACCACAGGGGGTAAATGCAAATGAATGTCTCAGAAATGGTACATTTACCTGGATATGTGGGAGGTATGTGGGAGGTGGTACATTAATGAATGAGGGCAACTTACACACACATACTCCCGTAAGTATCAGGGGTATGCCTGATGAATACCCTCCCAAAATCATTGCTTTTCACCCAGTGTTTGCCACTCAAATTATGATAAAATATCTCATTTAGTTTACAATATTGTATTAACAATTGCAAATATTAAAAGGTTCTGAATAACAAACTTTATTCAAAAGGAGTTGGTACAACATATGTTCAGGAGGAAGACTACGCCTTCAAACAATCGTTATTAACACATTTAGTGCCAGAGGTTTTTTAAAACAGGGTACATCTAGTGCCAGCGCTTCTTGATGCTGTAGACGCCACGGCGAGGACGCGGATGTTAACAATGGGTGCGTGCGTGATGGTCGAGGTTCCCGACTATCGACTGGAACAATAATATTTATAACACGATCCGATCATAGCTCCACCCTTGCCATTCACAGTGGCACCGATGCCATGGTAACTGTTAGCTCTCCACCTGAACTCCACCCCTTCTACCAATAAGAGTGTTTAACCCTTGCATTGTGTTAGAAAACTGCATCCACTTGTGGTGTTAGCGGGTCAAATTTGACCCGTGATTTAAATCAGCCCAAAATACTCAAAAAATTATTATTTTCATTACGGGGCCAGAGCTCAGCTCTGGACCTGTTTTAATATTGCCTGTATTCTGTTTCTGCCAATTTTCGCAGTTCTGGCTGAACCGTGCATACGCTTTTTACGAAACTTGGCCATATGGTAGATGGTCATGAAAAACTATCAAGAAATAATTCTCACAATCTTTCGTCAAAAGGTGGCGCTATAGCAAAATGCCAACTTTGAACAGGTACAACTCATGCCCTGTTTGACCTACAGCCATGAAACTTGGATACACATATGCGTCTCTTCATGCTGAACAACTTTCACCCTCTGACTTTTGACCTCTGACCTTTAGATCTCCCACCATTTTGAATTATATGAAAAACGGTTAAAACCTATCTCCTCCTGGGATTTTTTTGAGTAATCTGCACGAAACGTTTTACACATGAACTTTGGACCTATGCCGACAAACAAGCAGCAAAGATTTTCCATAAGTGAAAAAATGAAGCTTTAATGAGCCAATGAATATTGCAGTTTTATGACAATTATTCATCTGCCCCTAACACATACATGCAGACTCACATTTCTTTGAAACTTTGCGTTAATGTTGAGGGTCATTCCAAATATCACTGAAACCAATCTTACTCCAATTGGTCAAAGGGGGGCGCTATAGCAATTTTTTTTTAATGCAAACTTTAAACAGGCAAAAGTCATGCCTCGTTTGGCCGACAGCCATTAAACCTGCTTACACATGTGCCTTGACTCATGAGGAACACATGTATCACGTTGACCAGTAAGCTCCGCCCTTAGATTGTCCGCAATTTTGAGCAGTTTGAAAAACACTTAAACCCAGGATTTTTCAGCTATTTGCGTGAAACTGTATCATCTGTGTGATCTCCTTTTTCACAGGTTTTTGTCTGTTGGTCCAATGGCTTCTCCCTTAAGTGAGTGCCTCACGACCGCAAGGTTGCAGGTTCAAGCCTCACTTGATGCAGACTCATTTAAGTTGAATTGCAAAAAACATGACTGTATCAATGAATACATGTGCAAACGGTAAAGATAACATGAAATGCTTATTTGAGAGTATGTTTTTTCAATGTATGACATACTTCATTGTGAAAATAGCCGATCTACAATCTCACACCTTTTCAGATAGCAACGTTTTGTGAGCTTGTAGATCGGCTGCTTTCACTGGTTTCGGTTTCGAGGAGACATACAATTTCTCTATTGGTAAATGGTTTGTGAACGAGTGATCTTAGTGTTAGTGTTAGTGTGAATTCTTTTTTCACTGGTTCTGGTCTGTTGGTCCAATGGCGTCTCGCTTCAGCATCAGCCTCTGGATCCAAGGTCACCAGTTCAAGCCTCAACTCTTGCTGGCTACTTCTGGAACAATTGTATTGCACAAAACATGACTGTATCAATTAATGCATGCGCAACTGTTAAAGGTAACATGAAATGCTTCTTGGAGAGAGTATTTTTTGCAATATATGTCAAAATTGTGAAAATAGCCGATCTACAATCTCACAACTTTTCAGATAGCAACATGTTTCTGAGCTTGTAGATCGGCTGCTGTGTTATCTCTTTTTTCACAGGTCTCGTCTGTTGGTCCAATGGCTTCTCCCTTAAGTGAGTGCCTCATGACTGCAAGGTTGCCGGTTCAAGCCTCACTTGATGCAGACTCAATTAAGTTGAATTGCAAAAAACATGAATGTATCAATTAATACATGTGCAAACGGTAAAGATAACATGAAATGCTTATTTGAGAGGGTATGTTTTTGCAATGTATGACATACTTCATTCTGAAAATAGCCGATCTACAATCTCAAAACTTTTCAGATAGCAACGTGTTTCTGAGCTTGTAGATCGGCTGCTTTCACTGGTTCACTTTTATCTTCAACAGACAACCTCAGCCTGGACAAAGCTATAGCACTATAGGTAGTGTTGCAGCCTGTCAATCCGAAGGTTGAGGGTTTGATTCCTGTTAATGGCAATAGGTTGAGACGTCCAATCAATCCATTCTGCTTCCATCTCTCTCTCTCTTCAATCTATTCCGTTTCCATGTCTCTCTCTCCGCCCTTAGATTGTCCGCAATTTTAAGCAGTTTGAAAAACACTTAAACCCAGGATTTTTCAGCTATTTGCGTGAAACTGTATCATCTGTCTGATCTCTTTTTTCACAGATTTTATCTTTTGGTCCAATGGCTTCTCCCTTAAGTGAGTGCCACACGACCGCAAGGTTGCCGGTTCAAGCCTCACTTGATGCAGACTCATTTAAGTTGAATTGCAAAAAACATGACTGTATCAATGAATACATGTGCAAACGGTAAAGATAACATGAAATGCTTATTTGAGAGTATGTTTTTTCAATGTATGACGTACTTCATTGTGAAAATAGCCGATCTACAATCTCACAACTTTTCAGATAGCAACGTGTTTCTGAGCTTGTCTCTGTCTGTCTCTCACTCTGTGTCTCTGTCTGTCTCTCACTCTGTGTCTCTGTGTCTCTGTCAGTCTCTCACTCTGTGTCTCTGTATGTCTCTCACTCTGTGTCTCTGTCTGTCTCTCACTCTGTGTCTCTGTCTGTCTCTCACACTGTGTCTATGTGTCTCTGTCTGTCTCTCACTCTGTGTATGTCTCTCACTCTGTGTCTCTGTCTGTCTCTCACACTGTGTCTATGTGTCTCTGTCTGTCTGTCTCTCACACTGTGTCTATGTGTCTCTGTCTGTCTGTCTCTCACTCTGTGTCTCTGTCTGTCTGTCTGTCTGTCTCTCACTCTGTGTCTCTGTCTGTCTGTCTGTCTGTCTCTCACTCTGTGTCTCTGTCTGTCTGTTTGTCTCTGTCTCTCACTCTGTGTCTCTGTCTGTCTGTCTGTCTGTCTCTGTCTCTCACTCTGTGTCTCTGTCTGTCTGTCTCTGTCTCTGTCTCTGTCTCTGTCTCTCACTCTGTCTCTCACTCTGTGTCTGTGTCTGTGTCTGTGTCTGTGTCTGTGTCTCTGCCTGCCTGCCTGCCTGCCCGCCCGCCCGCCCGCCCGCCCTTTTTTTTTTTCTCTCAAGTTGAGTGTTCTATGCTTCTATGGCTTATTCTGCAAATTACTTATAGTTTCTTTTTTCTTTTTTCTCTCTGCAAAACCTGGCCCCGTGTTATCGCTGCTTGCAGCTATATTTATAATTGTTTTCCCATCTCATAGCTGACTTGTAATGCATTCATATCCATGTAAACACTTTTTAAAATATTATGTTGGGTTATGGCTAGGGTTTCATCTTTCAATATATCTCGTTTTCTATTATAAAAATTTTAAAATTCACTCATTAAATTTCCTATAATGAAGGCAATGGATAATGATGTTATCTAGCTATACTAGAATAATTAAGAATAATAATTAGAACACACTTCCCAAAAAAATGTATTAAAAAAATACTTGTTTTCGTTTTTTAACTTAAAAAAATGTCAATATTATTAAAAATAGTGACACTAGTGGTGTTAGGGTCCGAAATGACCCGTATACCATAGAAGGTAAAAAGTCATTTATTTTTCATAAACTCAAACTTTATTTTACTCCTGATAGCAAATGCTAATTTATGACAAGTCTCTCTCACTCTCAAACATGTAAACATTGAATATTAAAAATTTGGGGGGAAATGAGCCACACTTGACACTTCTCTTCCGGGTCATTTCGGACCTTAACACCAACAAGTGTCACTTTTTTTATAGAGACCATCAGAATTAACTAAAAATGATGATACATAATTTTGTTGTGTTAAAATGGCTATTTCTGAGGATATCATGAAGCGTCGTTCGAATAAAGAAATGTAAAGGGTACTTTTTACCTATTTAAACTTGAAAACGGGTCAAAAATGACCCTAACACAATGGAAGGGTTAAACCTGCCAGGTCCGCCTGTGACTTGTGCATTGTACTTTGTTACGTAGCACAGTGCCAAACGCATATCGTAAAAGCCAAGTATTAGTAAACTTGCCTTACCTCTAATGGATTTTCACATTATACTCCAAGCCTCCGACGAGGAGGATTTCTCGTCCAGCGCTTCCGCCGCCATGGCCGAAAGACCGCTTTCCCGTAGGTTACATTCGCTAGGTGAGAAGCCTCGGTCAACAAATGTCTACCGAACACCGGTGGAATTCCACCACGGTCCGAGACCCACACACATGCATACATACATACACGGTTTATAAATTACTTTTCCTTATGTATAAAAAGTATATAGATATTAACTTAAATGGTTCAGAAATCATTTATGTTGAGCACATATCTGGCAGAGCAGTAGTAATATTTGCTGCTGCCTTAAGACATAGAATAAGGCAAGGTGGTGTTTTTGTTCCGCCTCTCCTGCCCACAGCCGGAGGTCCCGGAGCAGCCAGCGGTCCCGGTCGGGCCGCGCTTCACAGCTACCTCCAATTCCACCTCCCCATCGCCCGGGAGGGGAACCCGGTCGGCCAGCATGGATCGGGCCGTGCTCTCCCTGCTCCTCCTCCAACTCCTCTTCCTCCTCCACACCAACGCCGGCATCCCACCTCCCAACGCCAGGTCGATTCCCCTTCTCCTTCTGCCCGGTCGGGGCGTTCTCCAGGTAGACCATGCGATTCTCCGGCCACCGCCCAGCCACATAGAAATAGCATCAATCCTAAAACCATCCACTCACACCTTCCAACCCCGGACAGTAGATTGCGGAGGCATCTCAATTACCCTCTGCGATCTCTCATCCACTACCTCACCCTCACTCCTACCAAATTCACTCTAGCTTTTTCCATTTTCAGAAACGTAATTTTTTCACAATTCCCCACAAACGACAAGAATGTGGCACGGTAGGAAGGTCATGTTTGTTGGTTCCCGAATGATATGCAACAATTTCAACCAAATGTACATTGCACTTCAGCAGATGACAGCCCCTCATTGTACTGTTCTTAAACGTCACAGCTGGGCAGTGGAACATTATTATTAAGTCAACCCCTTTTTAGATGAATCCGCACCCACAACGTCATGCTCCTGCATGTCTGCACGTACTGCAGCGGAGCCCATGCCTGTACCACATGCCCCCCCAATCCAACCAAACCATCAAAAAGCTGACTGTCACATCATCTGGCCAATCAACATCAATGCGATGCAATGCGTTGGCTCACTGCAAACGTCAAGTTTGGGTATAAAAGAAGAGCTCCAGCACAATCTGACAATTTAGGGAATTAAAAGAGAAAATAAATAGAGCTGCTCTCCAGTTTTAATGAATTTGTCTTTCCTTTTTTAAATTAAATATACTTAAACTTACGGCAATTTGTTTGCAGTAAGTTAGCAGTAGTTAGCCAAGAAGCTTTCATTCCAACCAGATCCCTCATTCGTCCGTTTTTTCTTAGGGGCTCAACTATGGTTTTTCACCCGGTCTTATTACACTTCCCGATCAATCCCACTCATGTATAACCTCCTGTCTGCATTAGCAGAACCCGAAATTGTCACCACCCTGCTTACAAAGAAGTCAAGCAGGGTTTGATGATCGGTCCATTTGATTCCCCCCCTTTTTCCATTCACCGTATAAGTCCGATAGGAGTAGCCACCAGAAAGTAGGCTCTGGGAAGAAACGATTAATAATTCATCTCTCTTCCCCACACGGTTCATCCATCCCCAGTATCAATGTCTCATCCCCAGTTCCGCCTTCACCCTCCACTATTCAATCGTAGATCATGCTATTTCTCTGATCCGGCACGCTGGGCGTGGTGCCTGGCTGTCAAAGGCCGACATCACGTCAGCATTCAAAGTACTCCCACTCCACCCAGACTCATGGCACCTTTTCGGTGTGTACTGGCAGTCCAAAAACTACTTTGCCGTCAGATTAACCTTTGGATGCAAAAGCAGACCCAAATTATTCGACAATCTTTCAGAATGCCTTTGCATGGTGTCTCATTCAAATGATTCAGACCGCGAAGTACAAAGTGAGAAGGATAAGAGAGGATATCACAAAAAAAGAAAAAGGAAAAAAGGATACATCCAGCTCAACATGTAAATACAATTTTGAAGAGAGACATGATTGTAATGAGAGCAGTGACAAAAACAAAAGGCATATTCAGTGATCCAAATGCAGTAGGCAAGTTTATAACGGACAGAGTGGGAAAAATAAGGTCGATGAGGGTAGGAGTGTAATGGTGATAATAGAGTGCAGGACCAAACAGCAGATGAAGGAATGTTGACGATAAGGAGGTACAACAGGAGCGAGGTAACTTGTTTCCGAGTGAAAGAATGGCCAAGGAAGAAGGGATTAATTAGTGGCGTGCCACTGGCAGTTGACATGGAAGCGATTGTTGATGGTGACGGTGTGTATGAGGCCAGGAGGATGTCATGATACAGAGAAGGACAGAAGGAACTAAGCGAGTCGATGCCAGACAGATTATACATTGATTATGTGCTATAGAGTTAGGCCGTTCGAGGCAGCACCACTGAGGTGTTTCTGCTGCCAGGAGTATGTGGCTGCAGTGTGCAGGGGAGACAGAGAGTGTGGGAGGAGTGGATAGATAGAATGCAACATGGAGTGTGAAGATGATCAAGTACCAGCCAAATGTACCAACTGTGATGGAAACCATTATGCAGGATCTGCACAGTGTCCGAAAAGAATAAAGGAAGGAAAAGAACATGACTATGTGGAAGCTGTGAAGAGTCTGGAAGGGAAGGTCGGGGAGAATAAAGATGGTGCTGGATGCAGCTAGGCGGTTCCTAGACATTGCCTGACATTGCTGAGATAAGTGGAGAAGATCTGGTTGACATGTTAATTAAGAGAGGAATTTGCGCCGACTCAGACATTAATGCCGGAGTCATGAAATGGACACTGTTGTGAAAGGGATATTTTGGCAGGGTACCGTATATAATTGCACTCAGAAGCTGAAACCCAGCAGAAATACGTAATGTAGGTGGCGGTAATGCAAAAAAAATCTGGATGCCAAATACCATAAAACACCAAAGAAGAAGCACGCGCCTCCATCTTCCCGATCATTAACGTTTTATTCTATTATGGAGTCACAGACAGGCTTGATTAAAATCCTGGTTGAATACATTGTTTCGCCCCATCGATTACTTTTTTCCAGACTTTCGGAACTACAGGCATCTGTAGCATAACGGGACTACCTTTCCTTTTTTGACAGCATACAGAAAAGGGTAGACTATTTATTTTTCTCAATGTTTTATTATATCATAATGTGTTGGTGCGCCTCCAGCTTTATTGATAGTTTAAAATTACATTTCTATTTTCTAGGACTTCAGTTGCATTTTGGTCTGACTTAAAAACTAAGTACAAGCAAGTCAATGGGAGGCACTTCTGTACTAGAAGGAACCAGCTGAGCCCAATGGAGTTATCATACAAAATGAGATCAGCTATACTGGTGTATATTCATTATATCCATCAGTGCCTTTCCAGCGACTGGGGTTGATGGTGTCCATCAGAAGTGCGGTCATGACAATACATACACATGCACACACCAAATTCAGAAAAGGTGGGCACTGTAAACAACATTACCTGCATCGTATAAACTTAAAACAACAACATGATGTGAGGTGAACGTGCAGTTTCCATTCATGTCCCTTAATATTAAAAGAGACTGGATCCAAACACATGCAAACATACTGTCGACATTGACGCCAGAACTGTACCTTACTGTGTACTGTATGTTAAAGTTTGTTTTTTCTGTTTGTACGTATGGTTGTTTTATTTTTTGACAAAATGGGATCAGCTATACTGGTGTATATTCATTATATCCATCAGTGCCTTTCCAGCGACTGAGGTTGATGGTGTTCTTTCCCTCCAACGCCACCCATCGCCACCTGCTTCCCCAACTTAAACATGATGTCACCTTCCAGCTCTCAATACAAGCATCCACCAGCAATGACACATGATGTAACCGCCAACATTTCAGTCCCTACATTAGAGTCCGACGCCTTTCTGAATGAAACAGCAACAACCATCACTGCCCTGCTCAAAACAACCCAGCCTAAAGTTGAATCTATAAGTGCATGCCAGATTGTGGAAGAGCCAGGGATGAGTCCAGTCCATGTCAAACCTGACTGGGTGGTGAAGATAGCCGACATCATGTAGTTCTGGTGTTCATATTACTGGTGTTGGTAGCATGCTGCTGGTTAAAGACAGGAAACTGGCAAAGAAGCGCAAATATGCCAGTGGAACAACACAGCAGGAAATGGCTCACATCATCACATCACCACTCACAACATCGCAGCAGTTAACTGTAAAAGGCTTTTCAGATGGGGAGCGACACAACGCCTATAAAAGTTGTTTGGCAAAGAAGCTCCCCATAGAGAAATTGTTTAAGGAAGAAATTGACTGGCCTGCAGAGAACCCTGACAGCCTAACACTGTGGTTTTCCCGCAAAAGGTTTTCCTAGGGAGTTGAAAGCGGGGGGGGGGGCGCCAGCAGGAATGTTCTCACTAAATAAGTGTAGAGGAATATCTTGTGGAGTTTCAGCTACTATGCATCCCAGAAATATATCGCTTAGGCCTATAAGAATTTGTAATCTGTAAGGAAATGTAAATATGTCAACTCATTTAGATGTATGCCTAGGTAGCTTTATGGTTTCCCAAGGACTATAGCCGTTTCACTCATGATACAATTTGTCTTTCATAACAGTGTGCCAGATAATCCCCTACAACAAAACACCAAGAGAGTAAAAAAAAGTTTCAGTCATTCAGTCCGATTTCACTGTAGCCTATACTAGGCTTTTCATAAATGATATTTGTACTTAGGCTGTCGTGAAAGTTTATAATATTTAGAGAAATTTAAAGTTTCAAATACAAAAGTAGTAGTTGTAGTTGTGAATTATACCCAAATACCCTGCACATTGTGTGCCTAGGATTTTCCACCCCTGCCCTGTTAACATGCCTGAATTATATAGAGTTGGTACAACATATGTCGGGGGCAGCTCTCCCCCTCCCCCATTGCCCTCCTCCATGGCTGGCTTTGCTGAGAGTGTCTGCCCCCACGGCCCCGTCCACGACGATCATCCCGCCTCCGTCAGAATGGACAGTGGCGGACTGAAGAGAGCGCTGAGAAAGAAGAGCGTTCCTTTTTCCAGTACAACTAACAAGGGCCAACTCTACCAACTTTACACCGCAGCAGGGAGGGTTTCCTCATCACTCGCAGGTCCGTCCATGTCGCGCTACTCCGACGCCACGCAGCCGGCACGGGGTCCTTCACGCAGCAGCCACGACGTCAGAAGTGCAGCCATGACAACGCCTGTCCACAATACACAGGGACTTTTCTCAACAGATTTACATACACATGCACAGTGCACACACCAAATTCAGAAAAGGTGGGCACTGTAAACAACATTACCTGCATCTTATAAACTTGAAACTACAACAAGATGTGAGGTGAACGTGCAGTATCCATTCATGTCCCTTAACATCACAAGAGACTATTTTTTTTATTCAAGCAGACTGTGTCTGTATGCTGTCAGTCTTGTCAATTATGATACTTGTGTTAAAGAGACTACCAAGAACCTCCAACAGTGGTATTTCAGAGCAATGGCATGAACACGGTTGTATGTATGTCCTTGTTTGTAACCTTGTTTGTCGAAGCCTTTTGTAAAATGTGAGATGATTATTGCCCCCAGCTCTGAAATTGTGGATTTAAATTGCCTGAACATTTTTCGAGGCCTTAGACCTGCGTCAGGGTGGATTCAATAAATTGATCAGCAACAGCCGTGCTGTACTTTCTAACATTGCTGAGGAACATAAGGATAAAAGCGCTTTGGATAAAAGCGTCTGCTAAATGACCGTAATGTAATGTAATGTAATGTAATGTAATGTAATGTAATGTAATGTAATGCAATAAGGCAAAACAGATCAGAGAACAGGACCTGGACCGGGAAAAGCTTCCTCTAGAAAGAGCGTCCAATGGAACATTTAAAGCGACACATTCACTTTTCATTCCTTATTTTTTTTTGTTGTCTGTTTGGACATTGGAAGCCAGGATGTATCCTGCCATTTTTCTTTTACTATTTTACTTACTGGCCCAGAGCTCATGAATCTCTGCATACAATTTGAAGCTAACAGGAGCTGATACTAAGTTCTTAAAATCATTTGCCCATTTGGCAGGTAAAGATCATGTTCTACTTGCCCTAAGACCATGTTAGGGACCTTCCCACCCTCAGACGTGGTGGTGCTGCTCGTGCTCTACAATGTCGGTCCTGTAGAGTTATGTAGATAGTTTAAATAAATAGCTGTAGTATATGCGGGGCGACAGACAGACAGACAGTCAGAGTGCTAACTCTCCTCACTTACTTACTGTACATAAGCGGGAGGGAGGAGCGAACGTAGTATACTATTTATCTCCATTCCTTTCCATTTCCCCCTGTCGTGGCAAGCAGCCCACTGCACACACACTCAAAAAAGAAGAAAAAAAGGTGTAACTGGAACAGCATTTTGTTTGTTTTGTTTTGTGTGCAGAAAAACACCAGGAGAGAAGAGAACACATCCTAAAAACGGACAAAGAGAAGGAGAAGTCGCCTTAGTGCGGAGGGAGGAATAGCTTGTTGGCTGTTAGTGTGTGGGTGTGCGTGTGTATGCCTGTGTGTGTGTGCGTGTGTGTATGTGTACCACCAGACACTTGTGCTGGAAAGCAACAAGGGGGGAGCAGCAGCCCGGCTCACTTTTCTTACTGTTTTCCTTCTTGAAATCCCACCCGCTTATTGTCGCATCCTCCAGCCCGCGTGGAGCAACACCACGGCCGCTGCAGGAACCTATGTTTGGATGTCAGCTGACAACACAAATGTGATATAGGTGTTATTGAGGCTGCGGACAACAGACCACAAAGGGCGGGGACCGGGCGGACGCCAGAACACTGGAGGCCTGGGGAAATCATTAACCGCACACAAACACATACAACTGGACCGATGCAGCAGACCTCCATGGCAGTGATGACCCAGTGCGAGAGCGTGAAAACACACCAAACAGTTTGAGCTAACCTGAAGTCATACTGAAGCACCCCCAACTCCACCCACACCTACCTGCGATGGATGTCTTCGGCTGTCCCAGGAGGTGTCCGACCTAACATTGAGAGTGTCCCGGCTACACCAGATTCGATCTGATGAGACTCTTCTGGATTCCCTTTACACCAATGTCAATCTGAAGATGATACTGACCAATCCACAGGGACAGAAGGAAAGTGACGAGACAATCATACAAACTGAAACTGGCAAAGAAGTGCAAAGATGCCAGGGGAACAACACAACAGGAAATGGCTCACATGGCTTTTCAGATGGGGAGCGACACAACGCCAATAAAAGTTGTTTGGCAGAGAAGCTCCCCATACATACCGTAAATCCTCTAATAGTAACCTCTATTCAATTAAAAGCTGTCTCTCTATTAATGACCGGGGGTGCCGTTGAAAAAAGCAATTAAAAACCTCCCTTCCAATATAAGCCGAGCCTGAATTAAAGCCTTTTTTTTCCTACTTATTTTTTAAGTCTTAAGAGGGCGCTAGACACGTCTCTCGCCTCTGTGGCTACTATGCCTGCCGTCGGTTCAAATCACTGTGACACAGAGTAATATATAGGACAACATTTAAGTAAAGTAGCCTACTTGAGTAAATGTACTCAGTTAATTCTGCAGACGCCGTTCACTGCTCCGTTCTAGCCGAGCAGTGTTGCTAGATGCTGCGAGAGAAATAAGCATCACTGCTAGTGGCTCCCCATTGGCTTAGACCTGTCACATGACCTGTTTGCCACTAGCAGTGTTGCCAGATTCTGCGAGACAATCAGCAACCAGGTCTGACTCTTGTTGTAAACCCATTTGCCCTTTTGGGACAATAATAAAGTTGAACCTTGAACCCCCAAAATGTTTTGGGCCCCCTAAAATGTTTTGGGCCCCCCAAATACCTAAGAAATCCTTGTCCTTCCATAATGCCTGAATTATATGGAGTTGGTACAACATATGTCGGGGGCGTTCTCCAGGGAGACCCCGCGCTTCTCCAGCCACCACTCAGCTCTCACCCCATCGCCCTCCTCCACGGCTGGCTTCGCTGAGAACGTCTGCCCCCACGGCCCTGTCCAGGACGATCATCCTGCCTCCGTCAGAATGGACAGTTGCCGGACTGAAGAGAGTGCTGAGAAAAAAGAGCGTTCCTTTTTCCAGTACAACTAACAAAGGCCAACTCTACAAACTTTTACACCGCAGCAGCGAGGGTTTCCTCATCACCCGCAGGTCCGTCCATGTCGCACTACTCTGACGTCACGCAGCCGGCACATGGTCCTTCACGCAGCAGCCACAACGTCAGAAGTGCGGCCATGACAATGACTGTCCACAATACACGGGGACTTTTCTCAACAGATTTACATACACATGCACACACCAAATTCAGAAAAGGTGGGCACTGTAAACAACATTACCTGCATCTTATAAACTTAAAACTACAACATGATACGAGGTGAACATGCAGTTTCCATTCATGTCCCTTAACATTAAAAGAGACTGAATCCAAACACACTGCTCCGATTGACGACTGAACTGTATCTTACTGTGTATGTTAAAGTTTGTTTTTCTGATTGTACGTATGGTTGTTTTATTTTTTGGTTTTCAAACAGTGGAAATTGAAAAATTTCAACCCCCATGCATTCCCCTCACCCCCCTGTGCCTGCTCTCCTCCCCCCTCCCCCCTCCCTTTAATCCCTCCTACCTCCATCCGTCCTCCTCTTACCAAACCTTATGCTAAAGGTTTTCATTCCCGTTGTCTTAGGCTTCACTGTAGGCACTGTAAACAACATTACCTGTATCTTATAAACTTAAAACTACAACATGATGTGAGGTGAACATGCAGTTTCCATTCATGTCCCTTAACATTAAAAGAGACTGAATCCAAACACATGCAAACACACTGCTCCGATTGACTGGGTTTGAGTCCCATTCCGACTCAAACCCAGTCACGGATGGGTGCCTCCATAGGGTGTACTACTCCATAGCTGTCTTCCTCGTCACAGCAGCCCCAGCCGCCTGTCTCTCCTGGTATCCACTGTCCCCAAACCACCCAAAATACTCCAGCCACCATCCCCCCACTTATACCCCCCTCATTACTGATCGTCGGCGACTCTATAGTCAAACACATCCACTTTCCTAATGCTATAACACGCTGTTTCCCCGGAGCAACTGTCCCGATCCTCTCAGATAAACTCCCAGGTGTCCTCAATTTGCTCCCACCGTCGATCACAAGGGTCCTGGTTCACATTGGGACTAACGATACAGCCCTTCATACCTCCGAAAGTGTCAAAAAACTTTTTTTTTGCACCTCATCGATCTTTTAGCCAGTAGTGGAATGACATTTTTCCTAGTTCTCAATGCACTAGTTCCACCCCGTCTCCCAGTCCCTTTCTCATTGGGATCGGACCACAACATGCAATTACTGTTTTTAACAATTTTGATGAGTTTCTCAGCCCACTCTCTATTGGGCCCGGACCACGACATGCACCCATTTTTATGTCTTAAATGTTATTAACTCTGGCCCAGCTATACACCCATACCGTATTCCTGTTTTAACTAGCCACAGAAAATCCAAGCTGCAGTCAGCATCTGGCCTGCTCTATAGGCGTAGCATTGTACATGCCCACCTCCGCCCACTGAGGCCGGCTAGACTTTCAGAACCTAGCACTGACACTACATTGCTCATGGCACTTTTAAATATAAGATCACTCACAGATAAAACCTCTTGGCTGAAAGACATCATCACCTCTCGTGACCTAGATTTTTTACTCCTAACAGAAACCTGGACTCATCCTGGTGACTACACTCTCTTCTCTGAACTTTTCCCCCCCAACTGCTCTTTCCTTAGTTCTCCCCGGGCCACCGGCACTGGTGGAGGTTTAGCTTCCGTGTTTAAAACCACCCTCCCATGTCGACTAACACAACAAGAGGTCCACTACACTAGCTTTGAACTACAGTAATTCCAGGTGAACCTATCACCCCCTGTATTCTGTGCACTGATATATCGCCCCCCCAAAGTATCATAAGGATTTTATTAATGAATGAATTTGGTGACCTCCTATCTACCATCATGATCAAATATGATCACATCCTGAATGTACATGTCTGTTGCGAGTCTCGCCCCCTCGTCAAGGACTTTTTAAATCTCCTGGATTATTTTAATCTCACCCAGTCCATAACTGGCCCAACCCATGAAAAGGGACACACATTGGACCTTCTGTTAACATCTGGCCTAACTATCTCTGTCCTTGATGTGTTTCATGTGCCCTGTATATCCGACCACTCTACCATCGTTTTCACTATCCCAGCACCCTGCTTAGTAGTAAACCCTGCCCCCCCCCCCCCGCAAAACTAGATAGTCTACCTGACTACATGACATAGTCCAGAAGAAGGAAGTTCATCTCTTAACAACTTGCAGAGAATCAATATGTCACCAAACAAAACAGAGCTCTGTTAAATACTCTGTGTCTGGTGGCCCAATCAGAGAGAAGGGAGGGGTGTAAGACAAACAATAGACTGAAACTGAACAAGAGTTTGTTAACACTTAACCCTTACAGTCTCTGAAAGCTTGAACAAAAGTACACTCCCTCTCAAGTACTAAATAATTACCAAAGCAACTAGCTAACCCTTTTAAGTACATATATTTAGGTCATCCACAACATTAGGAAATTACAGATGAAAACCACAGGTAGATTTTATGAAAATCAAATATACCAAGCCTTACCTTAACATATGACCTGCCAATGTTGAGTAGTATTAATACAGAATGAGAAAGTATTACACGGTTAATCTGATTTTCTATAGATTACAAATATAGAGAACAATATTACTTTACATTTGAATAAAAGTCTGCCAGCAGTTCCACTGGGGGACTGGAGTTAGAACAAGGTGTGTGTTTACAAGTTTCCTGCTGATACAAGTTCCTTGTGACTGAAGACTGAATAAAGTGTATCAGCTTTTGGAGGCTGAGCACACCTTGTTGACACCTTGCACTTTACATCCTTGTCTTGGACATGCTAATATAATATTTGTATTGGGTCTCCACATTCCTGTGAGTTGTTCACACGTCAGGGCCATCTATTGAAGCAGAGGCATGTCTCATTGTAATCAATGACCACGTTTACATCCATTTACTTCCTTTTCTAAAGACAGCTAATCCATCATTTACAGGACAAATGAACCCTGGGGTGAGGTGGGTTAGTGACAGATTTCAACAGAATGATCATTTAGCCTGGAGACCATGTAGGTCTTTTCATAAAATCTATGTGTAAACAAAGTTTTTATTTATGTTATTCCCATGTTAAATACATAGTTAAATTAATAACCTGTCAGACTGAGTTTGATAAATGTCTATTGGACCGCTATACATATTATGATGATTTATGCTCAACAATTGAAGAACGCAGTTCTGCAAATTAATAAAAATATACAGTTTAATCACCACTGTGGTGGAATTGCATTTAATTGCATATTGAATATGGTTAAATAATATTTAAAGTATTCTTAATAGTGAAGTAATTCCATTGATTTGTTAACTAAACGTCATTTATAAATATATATTCCACTAAAATTGCTGTGGTGTGAAGTTGGGTTTCTTGTATGAAAACATATCAAAGTTTGATCCAGATTATGTGGGCCTTTAGGCTTTAATAAGCCAATCTTCTTCAGTTATGCTCAAGGCTCATTTGACCCAGCCAGTCTCTGCATGTAGGCAAGTAAGCTCAGTCAGCACTCCACTGACAACCGTGTAAAGAACCGATCCGGTGCACCTATTTATTTATTTATTTATTTAAATGCATAACAAAAATGCTGAGTTTCCACACAAACATATTAAATTGGTGCACCATACCCATTCACAACAACACCACTCCATGTTATTTTTTTGTGTTGGGGAAGAGGAGCGCTTGTTTGCCTTATACTTCAACATCCTTAATAGTGAACTGTGAAATAACTTCTAAGGTTTTTAACCCACTTTGAACAGAAGGTCCAATGATTTTTTTTCAAATAGCCTATGTATATAGGGTTAAAGTGGTTGAACTTATTATGATGCTTAACTAAATCTGCTGGGGACCTCCTGGAAACCCCTCAAAGACCCCTGAACCCACTGCCCAAGAAGTTCAAAGTTAAAACACAAATGTGTAGTTTCAATAAATTACAAATGCATTTTTTGTTCTCAGTTTATGGTTCCTTACTGTCTAGAATGCATAGTACTGATTGTTATTTAGCAGATAAGTTGAACATTCAGTCATTCTCAAAGCTGGGAGTGTGCTGCAAGGAAGATATATTAATACAGTTTTAATTGAAACAGAAATTAAGTTAGAAAGTAAAATACATTAGATCAATTAATACAATAAAGATACAGTTGATAAATATAACAACTGTGACAACAGCAGCTAAGAATACAGCCACTGATACAATCTGTTTTGTCATAGTTGTGATTGTTGTTGTGTCAGCTAAACTAGCTACTATAGGTTGTATTCTTCCTGTCAAAGAAAGACTCATTTGCTTTTGTGTTAGGCACATGTAATTAAGTTTGGTCAATTTTCAGCTTTGAGGGAAAGGGATAAACAATATTATTGAAGCAGAATTGTAAGTTATTTTAGATAGTAGTTTAACCTTGTGCTACTGTTTGCAGGGTTGAATTTTGTTATGTACACTAAATGCAACAGACTATAACAAACTTGAACCAATGACTTAGACTGGACAATTAAGGAGCACCCATGTTTTAATTAAAATAACTGAGCACATTTGAAAAAAATATTTTTTTGTCTACTTTTGTATGAACTGTGTGTGTACTTGATTTGACATGCGAGTGGATTATTTGGTGTTGCAGTGGTCTGAAGGGTTAAGTGGGGGCTGTTGACCAATAGATGTCCAGTTTCTGTCTATTGTTGGTGCGTCCCACCCCCACCCCACTCTGATTGGGCCATCAGACACCCTCTGTGAGTATTTAGCAGGACTCTGTTTTGTTTGGTGTCACTTTAATCTGTGTTGCTGTTAAGAGCTGATCTTCTCTCTTCTGGACTTCGTGAAATAATCAGGTATGTAGTTTGTACTTTCATAAATATTGTGTGTCTTGATTTGACTAGCTGTGAATTGAAGGGCTATGTCGGGGTACAATAAAAGGAATTGTAGGTAAATTAGTTTAAACCATGTTTCAAATAACATAAGTTATGTGCTCAATACTACATTTACATGGTAACTACCACTGATCCTCTCCTATATATATATATATATATATATATATATATATATATATATATATATATAATTCTCATACATATACTCATGATTCTAAGTTCTAACCCTGCTGATTTCTCTACTAGAACTCCTGATGTAAAGTTGCAACACCGGTGACTGTCAGCTTCAGGAAACATTCCAGAGGAGCCACTAGCACACAATGGCTTCCTGTTTGACTCAACAGGAAAAGGAGCTCACCTGTCCTGTGTGCAGTGACATATTTAAACATCCTGTTATCCTGTCATGTAGCCACAGCTTCTGCAAAGCCTGTCTGCAGCAATGGTGGACACGAAAACCAACATGGAAAAAGGAATGTCCTATTTGCAAAATAAACTCCTCCCAGGACGAACTTCCTATCAACTTGGCGTTGAAGAACCTGTGTGAGAACTTCTTAGAGGAGAGAAGTCAAAGATCTCTGTCAACAAGGTCTGAGGTTCTCTGCACTCTGCATGGTGAGAAACTCAGCTTCCTCTGTCTGGACGATGAACAGTTAGCATGCCTTGTGTGTCAGCATTCAGAAAAACACGATGGACATAAGTTCACAACCATCAACAAAGCTGAAACAGGAGAAACTGGAGGATTTTAATAAAGTTACAACTAACTAGCTCATATATCAGGTCACATTAAGGTCCAAGCTCAACACACAGAGACACAGATTAACAACCAGTTTCAGAATCTTCACCAGTTCCTACATCAGGAGGAGAAGGCCAGGATCTCTGCACTGAGGGAAGAAGATGGGACAAAAGAGTCAAATGATGATGAGGACTATTGAGGAGCTGAGTTAAGGGTCTACATCCTCCAGTTTTAGTCACCCACCCACCCAGTGGAACACTACAAAAGTTGAATACTACAACATGACGTCACTGAGCTGCGGTGATAACCGTCTCACCGGTCACCATAGCACACCCACATGTTTATTATTATAGCAACACATAATGTCAACACAATATCGGCCATTTTGGCCGGTATCCAGGTATTAAAATATCTACGCTATAGATGTAAACAAACCTGCTGCTTTCATTGTGGTATTTGTTGTTTGGTTTTTGGACCAATGGACTTCCATAAAATGACTGTTTGGTTGGCAGTAAAAATGAGTATGGTGTCTTATCAATAAGGAACTTTAGGTGGATAAGTGATTACCGAAAAGGTGGGTGGGTGGATGGCTTAATTTGGAGCATGTAGGGCCTTTAAGAACTGGGGACTCTTTCAGAAGCAATAACTGAAGCAAGGGCTGAAAACATCTCATGTATGCAGAACTAAGACCACAATGGAAACATTGTAACGTGGGAACACCACAGTTAGATGTGAAGACAACAACACTGATAACAATCAGTTTACCTCTATAATAGCATATCCACACAACACATCACAAAAAATAACCACAACATTGCTTTTAAGTTTAGGGTGGATTTTAATTGTTTGTGTAACTGTTAATGGCCGGGTTTCCCAAACTAATTTGAGCTCGTGTGTAGCCTAGAAGCTGCGTAAGAGCCTCCACGCACCTGCGCAGTAGCAACCCCGCCACGCACTATCTTCGTTAGTAGCAGCTGTGTGTGCGCCCTACGTGCCATCTGAACTGGCTTCAGGAGATACCATCGTCGTAGGTTCTCGTTACGTGTGTGCTAAAACTACATTCGCGAGACAGCATGCACGTAAAGACCTCCTGGACGAAGCCTACGTAAAGCCTACATGAACTACGTAGTGCTGTCCTACGCTACACAGCAGTTTAAACACCCTTTGCGAAAGTGAAATGGATCATAAAAATACCAGAGCCAACTGTCAGATGTCCTGAAGCAGTCCACTCCAAATACAACTTTTGAATAATATATTTATGAATTAAATTACAGCGGTGAGGTGACATCTGCAAGGTAAATAAAACACTAAAGTGTCCCCATTATGCAAGTAAATTAAATATACTTAAAATACCAAAAGTAAAGGAATGCAGAATGTCCCATTTCCCAAATTTAATATGTATTAAAATCTTTTGAAAATAGCAGATCTACAAGCTTGTGGAAGCGTTGTGAGCTTGTAGATCTGCTAGTTTCAAAAGATTTTTTAACCATTCATAAACATGGCGAGCGCAACAGCTGTCACTTTGTGAGAGGAACTGGGGACTTTCATCATAACGTTTAACTATAAAACTTCGAAATTAAGGAAACATGTTTAGCTCAGCATCATTTATATACCTTTAGTTAACTTGGCATATGCTTAATATTTTTATCAGACGATCGGATCATCCGTGAGAGTACAATTTGTAAACTTCGGGTTCATGCATAGAGGACGAAGCAGCGTAGCCCTGGTTCAGAGCGTTAGTGAACTCTCTGGGTACAGCCACACATGTCTGTAAACGTCCGTATACGTCCGTATACGGACACCGGAAGTCCCATATACTCCCATGTTAAAAAAAAACGGAACGGTACTTCCGGTTTTAAACTTAACATGGGAGTGTATGGGACTTCCGGCGTCCGTATACGGACGTTTACGGACATGTGTGGCTGTACCCGGTAACAGCCTTCCATTTCGACATCCCCCCACTCCGACATTGACTTCTAATTGTCGGAGTAGCGGCACTTTTCCATTTCCATAAACGACCTGCCATTCCGACAGTGTCGGACTGGCAGCATGGCACTTTTCTTTTTTTTCAAGAGTTCCGCCATTTCGACCTATCTATCTAGCCTATATGCAGGCAGCATGGCGCATGCACATCTGAATATGATTTCAACGGATCCAATCATTATTATCCTGACAAACAATGAATCATTGACGGATAAAGAGCCAATCAAAAGTCCGCGCATATCAATAAGATGGTTATTATTATTCATATTATTATAAAAATGACTATCAGTGAATGACTGATGGACAGAAAGCCTTCTCGAATGATGCCCCGTTGAAATAATATCAAAACAAAATCATATAATGCTTGTATAACGTCATGTGTATTGTATTATAATAAACAGACATATGTGGCACGCATGTGTCATGCGCAATTACACGTGACTGCAACCATCATATAACATAACAGCGTAGGCACAGTGACAACTGGATCACTTGGTGACGGTGTTGTGATCATTCTGTTTGACAACCCAGGACGAATGCCATTGAAATAGCCTAAGCACCTTATTTAATACTATAAGAACTGTATAGTTCTAATAGTATTTACCTTCATCAGATAAATACTAATGTTACTGGCCTATTTGAAGAATGAACTGTCCGTGGACCTGGACCATGACATGTATTTGGGCTGCTGTGCGTAAAAATGGATTGTTTAGCTATGTTATGACAATAATCATAATAATCATAATAATCATAATAATTATAATTTAATGGCCGCTCGTTCCCCGGCCGCACACAGCTCGCTACAAACCTCCCGACAGTCATCGAAACCAACGATCACTGGCATCCATTCATGGCTTGTGCGTCTGTCTACAAACTAAGTGCCATTTGATCCTAATCACCTTTTATGTGTGCGCGAATGGGCCATCAAGTTTGTCTGATCTCCCAGTGGGGAGCTAACGACCGCTGTTGATTCATTGACTGAAGCAATCCACACCTATTTAATTGTTGTTGTTTTTTTCCTCGAAAGCAAAGTTGTTAAAAGACTCATGGAGAAATCATGATGTCATCTCAATCACCTAAATCAATCATGATTGAATGGCAGCTTCGCAGAGACGTGCAGAGGGATTTGGAGAGGCAGGGGCTGGAATTTCAAAAGGGCACCTATTGCTGGTGCCGGCCGGATGATGTCTTTATTTTTTTACATTTCTACCCAGATTTAGAGGAATATCTCATTTTAAATTAACACTATGAATCGAGGGTTAAACTGAAAAAAGAACTCCACAAACATGAACAATATTCACACAAAAGTTACTGTCACTGATGATCTATATGAGCAATTCAGCATATTACTCTACAACAGTGGGACACAACCTTCTTGTCCTGATCACATTGACAAAAAAACTATCTTTGCCAGAACAGCCACAACAACCACCCAGCCTGCCCTAACAATCCAGTATAGCCTTAAATTACTGGTTAACAAAGTAAAATGAGCAGTTTAAATAGATAAAGACTCTCGTAGATGTATTTTATCGATTTTGAAATCCTTTATCTCTACGAGAGCCTTAACCAACCCCCCCCCCCCAGATTGCCCTGGAATGTCAGCTCCAAAGCCCGTACTTCTCCAAACATGTACAAATGCTAAATATAAGGTGCTTACCCGCTTGCCCCAAATGTTAACTCGGTGTCCGTTGTGTTTGTGTAATGTATTAGTCCATATTTTTCAATAAAGACGTGTTTTGTTCCCGTCTGTGGCCAAAGGCCATTTCCCCCCCTCATTTACTTCCTGTTTACATTGAGTGTAATTCCGGATTTCACCGGATGCGCCCCGTCACCACCGCCCAATGGGAAACTCCGACAGAATTGGCCACAGACGGGATTAAAATACTTATTTATTGAAAGATATGGACTAATACATTGCACAAACACGCCTTAAAGTTAACATTTGGGGCAAGCGGGTAAGCACCTTATATTTAGCATCTGTACATGTTTGGAGAAGTACGGTCTTTGGAGCTGACATTCCACAGCAATCTGGGGGGGGAGGGGGGTAGGTAGATAAGACTCTCGTAGAGATAAAACATGTTAAAATCGATAAAATACATCTACGAGAGTCTTTATCTAAGGCTATATTAGATAAAGAGCGAGAGAGA
The DNA here is from genome assembly GCF_963280865.1 of Gymnoscopelus braueri. Taxonomy (NCBI): domain Eukaryota; kingdom Metazoa; phylum Chordata; class Actinopteri; order Myctophiformes; family Myctophidae; genus Gymnoscopelus; species Gymnoscopelus braueri. Next base: position 31,631,192 of record NC_137625.1, on the reverse strand, counting down.
GAGGAAATTAACAGTATAATAATTTTTTGTCCACAAATACCTACTGTATCTGTCTCAAATTAAGACGGAAAACTGATTGTCTGCGCTTCTCTGTGTGTGTCTGCTCTCCTCGTTGAATGGACAATGGACATGTGAGTGCGTGCGCCCGGCAGGTTTATAGGTTTCGATTGGACATATACTTTGTTGCGCGCTGTATCACGTACCGAAAATAGCCGATCTATAAGCTCACAACGCGTCGACAGCGCTCAATTAGGTATACTCAAGCTTTACTGGAGATGCGGTGTTTAGAGAGTAAGAAAGGGGCAATTCTCTTAGCCTTGAATGCTGCCTTCGAGTAGGGCATTTGCGTTTTTTTCACCATATATTTTTCACCATAATAAATGCTGCATTCATGGTCTGGAGAGGGCACCTTTTTTACCAATGGGTAAAAAGGCAGGGGCTCAAGCCTATGTGTGCACGTGCATGGCAGCTTGCTCTCCGGCCCCACTCAGCTGCTGGGGACTATTTAAACACATATACGCCACTCCTTTCGGTTCAGATCTTCACCACAAACATTCAAACCTCCCGACACGAAAATTAAAAGCCCTGCTTAACTGTTTATTATCTATATATTATTCGATGCTTTAATTCAATGACATTATGAATGATTTCATTATAAATATTGATGACTTATTCCTTATTGTAATATTGAAGATGAATTGAATTGCTAATTATTATTTATATTGGATATCATTATTAATGCAAAAATATTGTATTTCTGTTTCCTTTGTACAGCACACAAATTCCTTCAGTACATATACCACACCGGGGTTAAATCGAGCTCTCTGCCTCTGCCTCCTCTCATTCACCTTATATGGTCAGCCTGACCGGTGACCATTACCTGCTCACCCCTGTCAGTCACTCCCACCTGAACAATACCCCTAGAGACATTATTTAAAAAGTATTTAAGTTATGATTATTCCCTTTGGTTTATAGATTATGAAATGTAGAATCAATTGTTTATCCTGCTTACTGCTTAACTCTCTATTATATTTTGCCTATCTTATTTGATTAATTACATGAAGTTATGAATTGGAGATTTTGAATTATTTGACCATGAATTATTTGACTAGCCTATATGATTTCCTTATGAATATTGACTCCTTATTTATATTGAAATATTAATAGAATTTGCTATTATTATTATTATTATTATTATTATTATATTATTAAGAGATTTTTTTTCTTCCTGTACAGCACACAGACTTCATTAAATATGCCCAGTAGAGGCTAAGTAGCTCTCATGTCCTCCTCCTTGTAAAGTCAGCAACCTGACACGTGGCTCTCTTGACTGTTCACCCCCTGCCAGTCACTCTGAACTTATACAACTCATACTTTCAGTGATGAACATGTCAAACTGTTTTTTGCACTACACCCATACTCCACAAATTGCGACAAAGTCAATGTATGATGATGATTTGGTTCAATTTTATGTGTGTGTATATATATATATATATATATATATATATATATATATATATATATATATTTTTTTTTTTACCAAATATCACCCTGGTCAAAATGACCCACAAACATCAACAAGTGAATCAAACAGAACTTAAGGGTTAAGAAAAAAAACAAAAAAGGCATCCCAATGTCATCCCACTATAGGGGCACGGCTACTCAACTTCGATGGCTCAGGGGCCACTCGGCAAATTAGAAAAACAAACCACCACACCCACTTTTAACCAAAAAATTCAAACTAGGACTAGGAGGTTTCCCTCCCTCCCTCCATCGCAGGCATGCAGGACGTGGTGGTGGTGGTGGTGCTGGGCTGGTGGTGGTGGTGGGGTGGAAACTGCTGCGTCCGAAATCCCCTACTCATCCCCTACTCCCTACTCCCTATATGGTGATCCAGAAGTAGTTGACTATAGTAGTGAACTCATCAGCACATTTCGGACACTACTCCCTATATGGGGATCCAGAAGTAGTTGACTATAGTAGTGAGCACATTTCGGACACTACTCCCTATATGGGGATCCAGAAGTAGTTGACTATAGTAGTGAACTCATCGGACACTACTCGGGTCGCCGTCTATTGCGTCATCGCTGTCGCACAATTAACCCTGTAAGACCCGGATATATTTGTACTTGCAAAAAAAAATTAAAAACCTTTCAGATGGTCTTGTAGGAGTATTTAGAAGAGGAAAATATAATGTTTTTAAAAAATATATGTTTTGGTAAGTTTTTATGCAAATGTTGACATTTAGCAACGTTGGGTCCATCAGGTAGCAAAATTTCCTATAGGCCATTTTTATGGATAACATGGCAAATGTGTAAATACTTCACTAAAACAACTTAATGATTTATATGGTTTATTATTTGGCCTCAGATCAATTATGAATAATATTTGGCCTCAGAACAGTATACATTATGAATAATAACACCAATAAGCCATATTTTTTAATCAATTTTATTAAAAGAACAACAAAATAAAAATCTGTACAATATATGTAGTAAAGAAACCTAATAACCAGAATGAGAGAGGATGCAAGTTGTGCCTGGAAGAGTCTGAGTTTCAGGACGTCTTTCCGTGGGACCTTGAGAGCTTGGCACTCCCGTTTGTAGATCAGCCAGGCGTTGACCACAGCAAGGTAGATGGTGTGCCAGAAGATGTACATGTACCAGCGACGGGCTTTCAGAGGGAACTTGTACAAGGCTGTGAGGGAGTCCAGCAAATCCACACCGCCCATGTTCTTGTTGTAGAGTCCCACGATGTATGGCCTTTGAACATCGATGTAGGTCTTTCTGGCCTTGTCCCAGCGCTGAGTAACATCCACGGGGTCCACTCCAGCAAAGGATGAGACAAGAGTGACTGCCCTGCTGTCAAACCACTTGACCACAACAATGCTCTGGTCCTTCTCGACTCTGTAGTCAAAGGCCCCCCTCCCCTTCTTCTTCAAGCTTTTGTCATCTTCGAGGGTGAGGTTTGGTAGGCGGACCTGTGTGATTGAATGAAAGAATGAATGGTTTTATTAGTAAGTTGTACAGAAGCACACATACAGAAGCAATATGAAAAGGATTACTAAAAGCATATAACTTGTTATCATTGTGGTCATTACCTGTCTTGCTGTCCCCGTGTAGTGAATGCCGCGACCAAGGAGCCTCTCTACCAGTGGAGCAGATGTGAAGTAGTTGTCTGCGTATATCTTGTAGTTCTGCCCGCTGGGCAGTGTCGAAGCAAGCTTCATGACGACATCCCCCGACAAGCCAAGTTCAGATTTGGCTCGTACGCCATCGATGCTCCCTTGGTAAACGTCAAAGTCACAGATGACGCCACTGATCCCCGTTCTGACCCACACTTTGAAGCCCCAGGGGTGTGGCTTGCCTCTCATGTACTGCTTGATGGAACTGAATCTTCCCTTGAATGGAATCATCATCTCATCCACAGAGTTGTGCTCTTCTGGAACCACCTGTAGGCACTTCTCTCTGAACAAATCCAGCCATGGTCGGAGTTTCCAGAGTTTGTCCTTCTTGTCCTTCTCTGGCACGGTCAAGTTGTCAACCAGATGTAACGAGGTCAACAAAGTCTGAAATCGGTTGCGTGGCATCACATCAGCTACAGCCGCGTGTCGTGTGTCTGCTTCCCAGTACATCCGGCATCCATTCATTGGAGAAAGGCCCATTCTCAAATACATCCCCAACATTTGCTCAATTTCTTTTGGACTTGTGTTGACTGATGTTCCTTTTGTTTGAAAGCTGTAAATGTTTGTCTTCGTTGTGAGAGTGTCAATCATGTCTTTGGACACAAACTGGCGGAAGTACTGCAGTGGTGTTTGGAGAGAACTCATATCTTCAGAGGTCAGAGGTGGGCCAGAAAAGTCTGTATTAGGGCTGATGAAGTCCTTTTTCAGCCACTGATATCTTGAATCACGGCGCTGAGCGGGTTTGGTCAGTTGGGGTGGCTGAATGTCTGCTGGGCGGTCAGTGGGTTCACTGGGTGGTTCACGGGGTGGTTGGTTTTCTTTGGACCCCATGCCACAGTCCTCTTCATCTGACTCTTCATCAGTCTCATTGATGTCTATGTCAACATCACTCTCTCCGTTCATCACGATATCCAGAACATCCCTGGCTGAGAAGCGAGTCCCTTTCTGTTGTGGCATTCTGAAATGAAATAAAGACATACCATTAGTATAGTGCTAAGTTCTTACACATCACTGCTCACAACATTTCACAAGTCATACAATACTGTCTGGCCAACCTATTGTTTGATGATGATTGCCCCTAAGTGGTCATCATCATTACATTGCCCCTAAGTACCCACCACCCCTCGAATGAATAATGAACAACCCCCACAACCCCCCAAAAATTACCACATTGGTCCCACTGTCCTTGTAGTATTGAAAGAAAATTAAACATACTGAGAAATAACAAGGGAATATATTGGTTAAACTATGGTTGAATATGTATTGTTTAGGGGGAAAGAGAAACTTTGGGTGGACATTTTCTGAGGCTTACAGCTCAATATATATATATATATATATATATATATATATATATATATATATATATATATATATATATATATATATATATATATATATATATATAGTAATGCAAAGTGGGGGAAATACACATATAACTGTTTAAATCTATTGTGAAAACTATATATGAGGCTGAACAGTAGCAGGTGAACATTAGGCCTACCCTTGTATTTTTTGCAACCAAGAGGGCCCAACGTTGACCAAAAGCAACAAGTATGAATCATGCTCTAATTTAAATTTGGGAAATATATTTCACAATAATAACATATGTACATGTTCTAGACATTGTAATGTTCACCAAAACTATTATTACAGGCATATTACTTACGTTTTTGTGAGGAATATCTTCCAGAGAAAAAATAGATCTGTTCCAACAGAGATTTTTCAAGTTGTGATGATTCCTGGCTCTGTGGGGGGTATTTATATGCAAATATCCTGGCCAATGGCATTGTAAGACTAAACAATAGGACCCAATGAGGATTTAGAGGTGAAAAAATAACAGAAAAACAAATTATTTAAACTCCTTTCTTTATAAAATATAATTGTTACTCTAAAGCATCGCTGGGTCTTAGAGGGTTAAAGGGATATTTCACTTTCAAATAAAATACATATTAAAAATAAATATTTTTAAAAAATGAAAAAAGTTATGGCAAAATCACGGCCCCCTCACACATTGGTAGGACACTCTAATGCGTGAGGGGCCGTGATTTTTCCATTACTTTTTTCATTTATTTTTAATATATTTTTTAAATGTTTATATTATTTGAAAGTGAAATATCCCTTTAAAACGCCGATCGGATGGCTGTTGGAGCAATGAATAATTAACTCCCCAATGATTCTGGATTGTAAATAACATACCAACATGATGCAATGTTATTATGAGAAATACATAATTATGAGGGTTTCATTTATCACAATCACAATAAAATAATGTTATATAAATAGAATGTTTTTTTGTATTCGTGGATGAATGAAGGAAAGAATGAATGAATGAATAAATAGGTTAATACAAATATGTTCATGCCACAATTCACATTCAATAGGTTATTCTTGCAAATTTCAATAAAATATTAGCATATAGTATAATTATTGTAAATAAATAAACAAATGAATATAATAAAATGTTATAATTTGTTTTATATATATATAAATATATATGCATTTATTTGCTTTATTTGTTTTATATATATATGTATATATATATATATATATATATATATATATATATATATATATAAAGCAAATAAATGCACATATATTTTCGCGCGACTATCATTTGTTTTGAGATCCGTATCGCCTCGACCGCTCGAGGCTGTGGAAGGTTGGGAAGAAAAGAGAGGGAAAAACAAAAGTCACAAAAGCATCTTTTGTCTTCAAAGCCTTTTAAGCCATTTAATAATTTGTTCTACTTCTCCGGTGACAAGGCATTGGAAAATGGCACCAAATAGGCCTGTAAATTTTTGTGTGTTTGTTTTTGCTATTATACAATTACTTGTGATGAAACGGAGAAACAGAATTCGAAGACAGAGGACACTGAGAAGTGCAGCACTTGCTGCACTGGGAAGACGTGACATTGTGAGTAAAAAGTAATTCTCAATATGAACAAAATACTGTCATAGTAGCCAGTTACACCCTCTCCTGGGCAAATTAAACATGGCACACGCAGTGGCGTAAAGCAGTGGTTCTCAACCCGTGGGTTGGGACCCCAGGGAGGGTCAAAAGTAATCAACAAACTATAGGCCTACTATAAAAACTGACCAAAACCTTGACCAAATTGTGAAATCATATAAGAAAGTGGCAAAACAATGAAAATAACCGATCTACAAGCTCACAACACATGCTGTGAGCTTGTAGATCTGCTATTTTCACAATATCTATCTGTTGAGGCATCTAAATCGAATGCCTCAACTCCTACATTCCAAGTGCTTATCAGGGTTCAAATATGATTATTTTTGGGGGGGCCCGGGTTGAAAAGGTTGAGAACCACTGTTATAAAGTAACTAAGTACATTTTGCAGGATTATGCAAAGGCTAAAATGTAACTTAGATATCATGTTATGTAGACAGATGCCAGATCATTGTTGTATAGTGTGTATAGTTTCAAGGTAGGCTGATGATAGGTTCTTGGTTTACGTATGTATTAGTTATTATTATATTATTGGTTTACTATGTATTTACTATGTATTACTTTATTATTAGATGAATATTTTTATGCATTTGATGTATTATGTGAATGATGATGTATTATGATGTATTATACTGCAAGTCGCTCTGCATTAAGAGCGTTTGCTAAAATGCCTAAACTGTAAACTCAAGTACTGTACTTAAGTACATTTTGATGCCAATACTTATGTACTTTTACTCAAGTAACTGTTTATTTCTAGACTTTTACTTGTAACAGAGTATTTCTATATTGCAGTATTGTTACTTTTACTTTAGTAAAGAATTTGAGCACTTTTTCCACCACTGGGCTCTAGTTAGTTTTGAGTGACATAACCTAGTAAACTATTACAGGTGAAACAAGCCCAAATAAGCAACTACACTTTAGAAAGAAGCCCATATAAGCAACTACACTTTATAAGCAACTACTTTGGATTGTAGTATAACTTTGTTTAGACACATACTTAATTTCAGGACCCCATGTTAACAGACTATCTTTATTTATCATTATTATTTATTTACTATTATATCTCTATTTATTTGCAGAGTGAACGCCCAGATCAGTACTGCGTTGTGAACCGCCATGTTCCAGTGTTGAAACTGTACTTTAGCCAGAGGGACCTACGTCCAGACTTCCGTCTTTCCCGACGCTCAATAGGCATTCTTGTGCGAACCCTCCAATCTCCAGTTGACCCCGGCTGGGGTCATGACCTAGAGGTTCTGGTGTTCCTGTTTTGGCTGGCAAGTGCAACCTCCTACCGTGTGGTCTCTAGAGCGTTTGACATCCCACGCTCCACGGTGCATGACATCGTCCATAGAGTTGCAAACCAGGTCATCAGGATCAAAAACAGGGTCATCTTTTTTCCACCCCCTGATGAAATCCCAGTAACTGGATTGGGGTTTGGGAATCGTGCTGGAAACACAGCATTCAACAGAGTTGTGGGCAGCATTGATGGCTGTCATGTCAGAATAAAGCCCCCTCTCAAAGATGGCCAGTGTTATTTTAACAGAAAGCTATACCATTCGATCCAGATGCAGGCAGTGTGTAACAGTGAGTGCATCTTTCAGGACATATTCGTTGGATACCCAGGCTCAGTCCATGATTCTCGGGTGTTGAAAAACTCCCCAATGTATGTCCAAAGACTGTACCCACCTGAGGGCTACTGCATCCTAGGGGATGGTGGCTATCCCTGCCTGTCTGACCCAATTGCACTGATCACACCCTACAGAGAGCCACTGAGGAACCCAATGGAACGCAGGTTCAACAGGCACCATGCAAGGGCCCGTTCTGTCATTGAACGGGCCTTTGGCATCCTGAAAACCAGGTGGCGTTCCCTCTTTTTCAAGGCCCTGGAAGTGCACCCTTTTTTTGCGGTGAAGGTCATTGCCTGCTGTGCCATTTTGCACAACTTTTGTCTCAAAGCTGGAGATACCCTTGAGCCTGAGGAAGAGGAAGAGGAGCCAAATGAGGGTGGTCAGCACCCACAGGACCAGCAGGATGGGGAACAGCTGCGTGGCCGCATTGCTGCAGCCCTCTCAGTCCCAGCCAACCCTCCTGAAGCCCTGAATGAACATGATTATGTTTAAACACTTGAACCACTGGGAAGACTAGGCAAAATCAGCAAATCTACAAGCTCACAACGCTTCACTATAGTGTTGAGCTTTGAGCTTTTGTTTTGATGTAGACGGAAAGAAAAAAGCTCAATATAGCAAGTGCAGCACTAATCAGTTCCCCATCTTCTAATTCTGTTTCTGTCATTTAATGTAATGTCATTGTAAAAAAAGGAACATGACTGACAGGCCTATTGGGTGGCATTTTGAATGAGGTAGTTACAGACCTAATGTAAATAGCCATATTTATATCGTCATTAATTTATTCATCATTTATTTATAATATGGCATATATATACATAATATAGTAACAATGATTATTGAAATATATAGTATTCCTAAGATGTAACATGTAAATAGTTGTAGAAATAGTCATAGCATAGTGTGAGTAATGAGTTCATATGAGAAATGTTCATCCAGTTTAGAAAACATTTATTTTGAGAATAAAAATTAAATGATTTCAAATGTTCTTTGGTTTTCAATGTACCAACATGAAATTTGCATGTAACAACATGAATAGAACTTTTACCCCTTACCAGGTAAATTGTGTAAAAAAAAACAATATAAAAATTGGGCTCTCTAACAAGAGAGTAACAACCCAAAAAAACAAACATTGTGCTACATTTTGGCCACAAGTAGTGCAAGATAGAAACAAAAAACAAAACAAAAACTTTAACTGCCATAGAAAGTGCAATGTCCCGAGTCACATTTTGGACCTGAGTCACTAAACCAGGGTTCAACCCATTAAAACGGGGAACGCACCTGTGCAACCTCTTTTATACTTTAAAACAAAATAGCTGAAATAGCCAGATCTTGGAGATCTGCTATTTTTTTTTAATCGTGAACATTTTTTGCAAAACTTTGAATATATATATATTTTTTCAGAAGCAAACATTTGAGTTACAAATGTTCGCTTTAAAAAAAAATTATTCAAAGATTTGCACAAAATATTCATGATTTTTTCAAAAATAGCAGATCTACTAGCTCATAGCGCAGCACCGAGTGCCGCGCTATGAGCTTGTATATCTGCTATTTTTGAATAACCAAAGTATAAGATTTGTACATTTTTTCCACTATTTGCATATAACGCATCTGTGTAACCACTTTAACCATTCTTTTATACTTAAGAATAAAATAGCTGATATACAAGCTCATAGTGCAGCACTCTGTGCCGCGCTATGAGCTTGTAGATCTGCTATATTCTTTTAAATCGTGAACATTTTGTGCAAATCTTTGAATATATATATTTTTTCAAGCAAACATTTCTCAAATCTTTGCTTCTGGGGGTCCCTGGAATAAAATATTTTGGAGGTGGGGGTCCGGCCAAATATATATATAATAAAAAAAAAAAAACGTCAACACCCGAGAATCATGGACTGAGCCTGGGTATCCAACGAATATGTCCAGAAACGTGCACTCACTGTCACACACTGCCTGCATCTGATCGAATGGTATAGCTTTCTGTTAAAATAACACTGGCCATCTTAGCTAACATTTGAGTTACAAATGTTCGCTTTAAAAAAATATATGTATTCAAAGATTTGCACAATATTCATGATTTTTTCAAAAATAGCAGATCTACAAGCTCATAGCGCAGCACCGAGTGCCACACTATGAGCTTGTAGATCTGCTATTTTTGAATAACCAAAGTAAGATTTTACATTTTTTTCCACTATTCACATTTAACACATTTGTGTAACACTTTAAATAATTCTTTTAAACTTTGGCTACTCAAAAAATAGCAGATATACAAGGGTGCCGCGCTATGAGCTTGTAGATCTGCTATCTTTTTTAAATCGTGAACATTTTGTGCAAATGTTTGAATATATATATTTTTTAAGCAAACATTTTTAACTCAAATCTTTGCTTCTGGGGGTCCCTGGAATAAAATATATATAAAATATATTTTTACATTTGTAGACTCCCAGAAGCAAACATTTGAGTTACAAATATGTGTTCAAAGATTTGCACAAAATAGCAGATCTACAAGCTCATAGCGCAGCACCAAGTGTCGTGCTATGAGCTTGTACATCTGCTACTTTCGTGCTATGAGCTTGTACATCTGCTACTTTTGAATAGACAAAGTATAAGATAATGGTTAAAATAAAAAATGACAGATTGACAGACACTTATTTTACATTTTTTCCACAATTTTCTCGAGGAGATTGAGCATTCTCTCCTCCCTTGCCTCTTCTCTTTTAGCCCTCTCCTCTTCTCTCTCCTCTGCCCTCTCCAGTAGCTCCAACACCCCATCACGGCGCTTCTTAGCTGGCACTGGACTCTCTGTGGACCCTGATGGCACTGAATCAGGGGAGGCTTTAGATGATGATGATGCAGAGTCTGAGCTGGGAGGGTTCTCTGCCCATGAAGTGGCGATAAGCAAGGGTGGTGTGATGGAGGGCTTGCCACCTATCGCCTCCTCCATGGGCTCGTACCATTTCCAGTTCGCTGCGGTCTTCTCCCCTGATTCAGTGCCACTCCCTGATGGTGGCTTCTTGACTTCCTGCACACATTGCAATGTATTTGTAGAGCAAAATTAATGTAATGTTCATTTCAAATGCTGAATACAGCAAAAAAAACCTCAAACTGACATTTCATCCATGCTTACATTAGGGTTATTAAATACAATGAATCCAAACCTTGTAGGTCTTCTTGAGGTTCTCCCATTTCCTGGCAGCTCGGGCAGGGGACACCACACCTGTTAGCCCCAGCTCTCTCAACACAAGTCTACAAAATGTAATAAGTTATTAGACATAAGACAAAAACAAAATTGAAAGACAACATCCTAGCCAAAACATAAGTGTAATTTTACTTTTATTGCTGTTATGAATACACACATCAAAAGCAGTGTGTGAAGTAACTAAGTACATTTACTCAAGTACTGTACTTCAGTACACTTGAGGATTTTTTACTTTACTGGAGTATTTCCCATTTCCAATACTTTTACTTCTACTCCACTACATCTCAGAGGCAAATATTGTACTTTTACATACATACAAAACATACATTAACCACTTCAGCCCTATATACATTTCGGCCATTTGAAAATAGCAGGCATGCAAACAGCCCCGAGGTGAAAAAGGTGACAACATGTTGTTTTCTTTCGGGTCAGGTGTCACACAATTGCCCTATTTGGGTTCAAAAAGGTGACTGTAGCTGAAAAGTGACACTTTTGCATGTCTGAATAGTCGAGTGAGCTTCTAGATCTGCTATTTATACATATTTATGCAATAGTTATACATATTGCTTGCAGATCTACAAGCTCACAATGTGAGCTTGTAGATCCGCTATTTTCATGAGATATTTATACAATATACATATACACATATTTATTGTAGATCTATAAGCTCACAATGTGAGCTTGTAGATCTGCTATTTTCAATAGATATTTATACATTTGAAAACTTGAAATGGTACAGTCTATATAATGAGTACTTTTACTACTTTATGTACATGTTGATGCCAATACTTTTGTACTTTTACTCAAGTACATTTTGAACTCTGAACTACTACTTGTAACAGAGTATTTCTACATTGCAGTATTGATACTTTTACTTAAGTAAAGCAATTTAGTACTTTTTCCACCACTGATCAAAATAAGATATTCCTTCACAAGAATTTGATGTACTCACTCCCATCCAGCTGTGGAGGTGTTCCGAAGTCCTGTGAACAGGTTGTCATTCTCCCCCCTCAGTTGAATGAACCTCCTCACATCTTCATCAAGCCCTGAAGAGACAATTGATATTTATAATTTAGCCCATGTAGTTTTAAGTTAACGGAGCGCGTTACTGTACCGAAGATGGCTATTGTTAGCAAGCATGTTAACCAAAGCTGTGTCGCTTACATTGAGCTAAGTGGTCGCTAGCTGTGTTTTGTACCGTATAATGGTCTAATGCATACATTACACAATGCAATATGTATTACACGTCAACAACAAACCGAAAGTTACAGAAAAATACTTACATTTGTACGTGTTATTTTCCTTTGCGGGCGGCTCCGGTCGGTCCATCTTGGCTGCGTCCGAATTCAAAAGTTTGCCCCACCGTCCAGCGTGTTGTTTACACCGTCGTGGTAGCTAGTGCGTTTGCTGCTGACTTCTGCCTCTGCCTCAGCTGTTTTTAAGTGCAGTGCGCGTGCGCGTGCGTGTGCGCGTGCAAGCAGGAGGCAGCGCAATGCATTGTGGGTTGGAAGCGCTTCTGTAGTGACCATCGCATGTTCCCTACTTTCCCCGATGCATTGTGGGATACTTGAGTCCACTACCTTAGGGTACAATAATGCTCACTATACATTCGGACACTAATACAAAATGGCGGAACCCCCACATAGTGGACTATATAGGGCATAGGGGCTGAATTCGGACGCAGCCCAGATTCTTGCCCCAGTAAATTCCCGCGGAAACAGGTGGATAGCCTTGACGACCTTACAGTCTTATGCAAAGGTGAACACGTAATTTAGATGTTATTAGACAGACGCCAGGTTCATGTGTTGACCTGGCATCCAATAGTTTGTTTAGTTTCAAACTATATAATAATAATAATAATAATAATAATAATAATAATAATAATAATAATAATATATATATATATATATATATATATATATATATATATATATATATATATATATAATATATATTATATATATATATATATATCATTATATATTATATATATATATATATATAATTATATATTATATATATATATATATATATATATATATATATATATATATATATATATATATATATATATATATATATATATATATATATATATATATATATATATATATAATACTATAATATTTAGACTGATGATAGGTTCTTGGTTTACCTATTAGCCTAGAACCTAGATTACTTGATCCTAGATTAGTATCTCTATGCATTTGATGTATTACCTTGTGTTTACCTTGCTTACTGTAAATCAATTAAGAGTGTCTGCTAAATACCTAAATTGTAAATTGTGGCTGATACGTGTACATGTTCAGTCTGCTACAAAGTGGGGATATTAATACACATGTAGAGTCAATTTACAGTGAATATAATGAGCAATGTAGCATCTCTCACTGGTGAAGCATTTACAGCTGTTAACCTCAGCAGGCCTCTGATTATGGCACTAGTGTACATCCCAGTAGTCTATGAGTAAAAGGGCTAGGGTTAGAGTGAGCAGGAGTCATTAATGTAGAAACAGAACCAAACACATGAACAATTTAAATAACTTGCAACACGTCACTAGTACTACCATAGAGCTATGGTTACTACCCACTCCTGATAAACACATGCAAACATGAAACTAGTGTCAAAATAGCATCAAATGGATGGAGGATGTATGTGTGAGTGTGGTTTGACACACAGGCTGTTTCCTTTGTGGACTTTAATACCAGCCTATAGTCTTCACTGTTTAATGTAACCTATTGTCTCCACCAGGCCGAAAGGCATGGCGAGAGAGTATGTTTTCCACCCCGTCCGTCCGTCCGTCCGTCCGTGTGTCCGTCCGTCCGTGTGTGTGTCCGTCCGTCCGTGTGTGTGTCCGTCCGTCCGTCTGTGACCAGCTAATCTCTGCCACCGTTGTCTTGATCACAGCCAAACTGTGCACACACACTCCCTGGATGCCAATTCAGAACCTCTGCCCCACATTTTTCACATGGGCCTGTTATAGCGCCACCAGGAGGCCGATTAATGCAAAACGTATTTTTTCACAGTACTCCTACAGATTTTGTCCAAACATCACGCAAATCGTTATATCTCTATAGTCATTAAACCAAACTGGTCTTTCAGATTTTTCATATTCCATCCTGATTGGCAAAAAATGTCTTCCAAAGTTTGCAGGAGTGCTCCGTTTTGAACAAAATGCCTCAAATCATGAACACAGCATGCAATTTCTGTGAAATTTTGCACGCACATTCCCATTAGGCCGAGGAAGAAATACCATTTGAAAATTTTCAAATCAGCCTCATGGTGGCGCTATAACAGGCCGTTTTGTGTTTTTACCTATAACTGCACCGATTTGTGTAAAACTTTGTAATCACACTCCCTAGAGGCCAAGGAAAAACCTTTGCCCTGCATTTTTCACATCTGCCTTTTATAGCGCCACCAGGAGGCCGACTTATGTAAAACACATTATTTTATACTGCTCCTTCCAATTTTATCCAAATTTCACGCAAATCGGTACACATGATCTCTATAGTCATGTGATCAAGATGGATGTGTTTGATTGACTGGTTGGTATGGGTTGCCCATTTCAGTACCATTTATGAACTTCAAGTTTTTAGAGTTTCTGTTCCAATGTCTGCTAATTGCTTTGTGTCATCACTCCCTGTATCCTGTCTGAGTTCTCTCTCCTGATTTTCTGTTCATTAAAGAGCTGGAGAGTTACTGAACAAACAAAGCTATAGAAATATAAGAACATAGAGCTATTTAAAAATTTTAAGCAATAAAATAATGATTAAACTGGAGCCCATGATGTCTGTGTGTGAGCATTTTTTCTTTCATTCTATTGTTTGTTTTTCTCCAGCTCAGCACCTGCATTATGTAACAACCATGCCTGTAGTAATTAGGCTGAACAGAACGTAATATTTTATTATGAATATTTCCTGGTACCTTATCGTATTCATATTAAAATTATTTAATTATTATGAAATATCAAAATTACGTCACTGTAATAATAGTAATAGTAATAGTAATGTGAATTCTTGTCAGACTTGCAATAAATATCCCAATAGTATTACTGTAAACAGAGAGTAAGAAATGAAAAACAAATGCATTTGCATTTGTTGTCATATTAGGCTCATGCCTGTTCCAATTGAAGCCCATATTTGAGGGAGACCTGACGTGTGACATGTTCTCCTAAAGGACCGGTCGAAAAACTTAGAACAAAAGAAAAGTATTGGTCCACCCACTTAAGGAGGGCTTGAATGTTAGTAAATAAAATGAAACATAGGACATCATGTGGGAAAAGAATTGAACAGGAATAGACTGACTACTTTAAATGACACAATAACGCTGTCTGGAAGTGATGAAGGGGAAAATGATAGATCATGAAGCCTTTCGGAAGTGAGAAACTACACATACATACAGCATATCATGGAATGTTGCCATAATTCACATGTCTCAGAATCATACGACCTTTCCGCTGGGTTGGAGGCTTTACAGAAACAGTCTTTTTCCGGAGTCCAGTGTGAGCGAGCGGTCAGACACGTAGCCATGGAAGCTACGGGCACACCTGCTTCTCTGTGAGCCTCACAGAGTGTAGGAGTTGCATGGTTGGTCGTCCCGGGAGAGAGCTCCTCCACCGGCTTTAAGCTGTCGCCTGCTCTACCTGGGTATGCAGGCCGCCTTGTTGAAGAGCCGATAGAGTATTCTCGTGCCCGGCAGAGAGCATGGCCGGGTGGCCGGGTGTCCCCCCCCGTCCTCTAGAGAGAGAGAGCGACATGGGGGCTGTGCTCGTCACCCCCCTGGGGTCTGTTCCTCAAAAGGTGAATTAAATAAGCCTGGCCTTAAGCCAAATCCAGGCTTGACAAAGTCGGGTCCGAAAAGCCTCGTTTATTCCGTTCCTCGAACGCCAAGCCAGGCTGAAAAGGAGCTAGGCTATGTCAAGCCAGGCTGTGTCCAGCCAGGATAATGAAGCCAGGCTGAATGGGCGGCGATTCGCCGGCGACGTATTTCTATAAAAGACCATGAACTCGAGCGCAGAATCCTTGAACTTGACCAATCACGGAGTCCAAAACCAGAGCGGCGTTCTTCTTTGTGGCTGAACAGCAGCACGGGACGGGACGGGACGGGACGGGACGGGACGGGACGGACGGGACGGACGGGACGGGACGGGGGGGAGTGGGGTTGACCGCGACGGGATGAGCGGGGGACGGGGGACGGGACGAGACACGCAATAACCCCACATTTGCAAGACCACTTTGGTAGAGGTTTGGGTTGTGTAGTTGCCTTGCCATCATGATGTAACTCCAAAGGTGGACAAGAAATAAAAAAAAAATTCTCCATTGACTAGAAATTGATAATTTAAAATATGCTCCTTATTGACTTACAAAGAGGCTCCTTTAAACCTGTAACTAATAATATATATATATATATATATATATATATATATATATATATATATATATATATATATATATATATATATATATATATATATATATATGTATGTATGTGTTAGACATTTTTTATAATATAAAAGAAAATGGTAATATATTATCAAACATCTCACAACAATATGAACTATAGTGTTAACAGAGTGACAATTACATATCACATGAGTCATTGTGAAACAATTATGATTCATGGTCACACACTATTTCAGTAATATAATTACATTGATTATATCTTATTGTATTTATTTTATTTTATTTGAATACAGGGTCATTAAAATGAGTCCATATACAAACACATGTTTTGAATTAACTGTGGAAACACTTGAAGAACAAGGCACTGGATTAAGTAAGCTTGGCTGTTAGCCTGCTCCTGGCTAACTTCACAGCTAAATTGCCATGGTAACTAAGGTAGGCTTGCTTCAATTCTCTTTTGTGGAATCGGATAAGGCTAAACTTAGCCAGGGTGAACTGGCTAAACTAATCTTCAAGATAATTCAGCTTTTGTGGAATCGATTCAACTCTAATCCTGGCTAATTAAGCCAGGATATGTGGTAAAGCCAGGCTCTAGCTCTAATTCACCTTTTGAGGAACAGGCCCCTGGTTGCTGAAGGGATGTTAAAACAAGTCATTGTTTGGCAATTTGATCTGTGTGAAAAGGCTTACTTTTTGAAAGTGTGGATAAGGATAAGGATAATTCCTTTTAACAGGTCGTTCATGAAAGTCCTTGCGGTCTTGTTTCCAATGAGAACCTGTGAGCAATTGGGGTTAAGAGTCTTGCTCAGGGACAAATTTCATATCATCGGCACATATGCTGGGATAGCCTGGAATCGAACCTGGGGCAACCAGGGCCAGCTGGTTCCCTAGGCGGGCTCACTAACCACTCAGCTATGGCCGCCCCATAATGGAGTCTCATACTTGTTAAATACCATAACCACTTGACAATCAATCAATCAATCGATCGATCGATCGATCGATCGATCGATCTTAATCAATCAATCAATCAATCAATCAATCAATCAATCAATCAATCAATCAATCAGTCAGTCAATCAATCAAACACTATAACCTA